>NC_044986.1:18215285-18541329 GCF_008728515.1 Papio anubis
GGGGAGGGGGAAGGAAGGGGAGGGGAAGGGAGGGGAGGGGAGGGGAAGGAAGGGAATGGGAAGGGAAGAGAACAGAAGGGAGGAAGGAGGGAGGGAGAAAGGGAGGGAGGGAAAGTGGGAAGCAGGCAGGCAGGCATTGTGCTTTTCCTGTTGGATGGCCGCCAGACAGAGTCCATCCTCTACCGGAAGAAGATGGACCTTCCATTTGCTCTCTTCCTTCTGCTGGGAAAGGCCCTTGTGTCTCACCTTGCAGGAAAGGTCGACTTCTCAGCACATCTGCGTCCTCCAAACTCTAAGTCTAAGAGAAGGAGAAAAGGCGACCTGGCAAAGATGGAAACATCCTTGAGTCATAAGCCCTTCTTGTGAAAGCCGCCAGGATGTATTCAGTGGCCCCTGCGTCCTTCCAGTGAACCAGTTTCTGAGTAGGAGGTGATGACAGTCCTTTCCTAGCCCTTTGCAGGTTGGTGTGATGGCTCCGCAGAGAAGAGGACCTGGCAGGCTTTCGGGCCCCTGAAGGTATTGAAACTTCAGTGCCAATAAATGGACGTGGAAAAGCAGCCCTGGGGAACCAGAAGAGTTGAGGTAGAGTTCCTCTATCAGCTGGCAGTTCAGAGGTTGTTTCCTCCAGAAAGCCCTCCCTGTTCCCTGGTCTAGGTAAGGCAGCTCTGAGTTCTTGTAGCTGCAGCCTCCTCCACCTCCGTATGGATGAAGTTTCATTAGGCACAGCTCTTCCATCCCACCTCTGTGCTTCCTGGGCATGGATGGTGTGTGTTTCACCTCACGACCCTTTGGAGCCTAAGTCCAGGAACTCTATTACCCATTGCTAAGGAAGGTCCTCCTTCCTTCTAATTTTTGCTATGCACCCATGTCCCTGTTGGGTACATACTATCTTACAGTGCTGTGCTTGGGCATTGCTTTCAGGAAGAGAGAAGGAGTCAGCATGTTCTGTGGAATGTTATAAAGAATCAAAATAGTTAACAGTTTGTCACTGGCATGCAGTCAAAAGATAAGACATATTGGAGAAAGAATCTGTTACAAGCTCTTTATTCTAATAGCCAATTAGACCTAGAGTGGAATAAGAGATCAGAAACTGGATGACAAGAAGTGAAGACTATTCAATAACAATTAGGCATAAGACAAATTCTGAGTTAGAGAAATGAATAATTTGAAAGAAACATAACATCAGCTATTCGGAACATATTTTTCTAGGAATAAGAAAGGAACCAGAGAATTTTCCAAAAATATTTGATTGTTAAAAACCTTACTTAAGTGCATTACTTCCAAAATGAATATGGAGATAGAAATGAAGGCTTCAGAAACAAAATATAGGAAACACCCTGAGAAAACAGGCTGGACGCAGTGGCTCACGCCTGTAATCCCAGTACTTTGGGAGGCCCAGGCGGGTGGATCACCTGAGGTCAGGAGTTCGAGGTCAACATGGCGAAACCCTATCTCTACTAAAAATACAAAAATTAGGCATGGTGGTGCACGCGCCTGTAATCCCAGCTACTCGGGAGGCTGACAGGAGAATCGCTTGAACCTGGGAGGCAGAGGTTGCGGTGAGCCGAGATCGCAGCCACAGTACTCCAGCCTGGGTGACAAAGTGAGACTGTTTCAAAAAAAAAATTAAAAAATAAAAAGATCTGAGAAAACATAATCAAATACTTCTCTGAAGAATTTCAACACTGAAATGGCCTCTCTTTTGTCACACATGGCTAAAAAATCTCCTATATGGGGTTCTGAAGCATTTTCATGGAGCATGATCTGTGAGTTACTGTACATAGCATCGTAAATGCAATTGTTGACAATTATTTTTTAAAGGGAAAAAAGCATATATATTCTACCAGGTCTGTGGAGGAATAGAGACATAAAGGCCAACCCTTTAGCTATATCCGTATGCGGGGTTCATATTCTGCATGAAGAGCCTATTAACTTTTACATATTTAGGGTCCCCAGTCAGAGCCTCCAGTCTCTTGTGTAAAGTTTGGTTGGGCAATGCTCAGTGACCCATTCCAGCATCTACCATCCCACCTGGGAAAAGGTGGTCACTGAAATAACTATGGCAATTGTTCTTTTATCCAATCAGGTGAGGCCCTTGCAAACGTGGATCTTGTTCTGAAGTTCTCTAATTTCATGTTTGAAGCACAAAGCTTGGACCTTGGCTGAGCAAACAACCTCAAGAGGCACTATGGCAACCTCGGCTTCCATCAAATTGTTCTTCCAAGAGAGTGGATGTGGATGCCCAATGCCTTGTTGTAGCTCCTTTGAGTACGAGGTGATTCCAAAGAATCATTTGCTGTTTGACCCAGAGGAACATGACTGCCAGAGGGAAGAAAGGCAATTGAGCTGAGAAGAGCAGTATTTAAAGACCAAGGCAGGAAATGAAGCATTGAACAGCTGCTAGAGCAGCAGCCTCTGCACATGATGAGCAAAGTACCTGACCATTGGCACATCAGTGGCCAGCTCTGTTGAATTCCCTGTTATAATTCTGGTTTCTCTCATTCAGGTCGTCGATTTGGAATTGGGCAGCCAATTCTGTGTTTACCTTGGTAGTAACACTCCCGCACATGCAACAGTGTCAGGAAGTGAGTATTGCTACGAGCAGAACACTGGGAGGAGGAACGTATTATCAATCCTATAATAGACAAAAGAACAACAATCCTGAACCCTCACATTCATTTTTTGGCTTTCCTGAGAGAACTAAGAATTGTGGGTAACCTTGAGGAAGGAAGGAAACAAGCTTTGCTGAAACCGGGCTCATTTTCAGCTGTCAGTGGAAAAACACAAAGCTGCACCAGTCTCGGCTGAAAGTCTCAAGCTCGGCCAGTAGTTGTTTTCCAGCTTCTTGTTACCTTTGAAATCCAGACATTTTCGATTTCTTCCTTTCTGCTGTGCCAGCGTGACGGAGCTAAGTGAGAGAGTTTGCCCCATGAAGGTGCCGCAATCATGCACTGTGTCACCACCGGACATGCAGCTGGCGAATGTGCAGGGCGCCTGCAGCCGAGGGGCCCGAGCCTGCTTTTGAAAACGTGATCATAGCCACTTTCAGTTCGTCTTGCCTTAAATCAGTGGAGAAAAAGAGGCAGCTGATACTCCGCTTGTAAGGGACAGTAACACCATAATAAATCACTTTTTTTTCTGTGCCAGTTTTCTACCTTGCCCTAATTTCATAGATGAAATCACATGTGTAAAACTGACTTTGCAATTTAGCTCTGAAGTCCAGAAAGGCTACCCAGGGAGCACCATGCCTTTTTTTATACTTATTCCCTGATATGTTAAATCACCTAGAAAGCTGAAGGAAAAAGCTCCCCGGCCTGCGCAAGTGCAAAGAGGGTGCCTCTGAAGGGTAGCCCACCATTCTAAAGCTGAAAGAAAGTGGAAGGCCTAGGAGTAATAATAATAACAAGTATTATCTTTCTGTTTTTAACCTCAGATGCAGTGAGTTGATTAATTACACTCCTCAGCTCACGGCACATTTTTATTGTTACTCCTTCCAATTCCTACTTTTGTTTCGTATATTTATGTAGATTCCATTCCAGCTTATGGACTTCCCCCCCACCTCCAGCCACTACCCCATAGGTAACCGTTCGAGTATGTTTAATGTACATGTATTTATTTGTATGTGTTCTTACAAATTGTGTAAGCCTATATTATCAATTTACATAATGGTACTGTGTTACATATCTTTCCCTTTCCTTTTTCACTCAGGTCGGTTTTTAAGATCCAACTTTGTTGCTGTGTGCATATTGAGTCTATTGATTCTAATTGCCGCAGAATACTCCATGACTCTAATCTCTTCATTAGGTGATTACTACGTGTCAGATTCAGTACTAAGTGATTTAGGCATATTGATAACTTGGATTACCAATACTGAGAGTCAGGCTTGTGGTGTAAAGGGATGTGAGTTTCTCAGAAGGCCTAAGAGAACTGGCTCTCCAGAGGTATTTTCTTTCTTTCCTTTCTTTCCTTCCTCCCTCCCTCCCTCCCTCCCTTCCTTTTCTTCCTTCCTTCCTTCCTTCCTTCCTTCCTTCCTTCCTTCCTTCCTCCCTTCCTTCCTTCCTTTTCTTCCTTCCTTCCTTCCTTTTCTTCCTTCCTTCCTTCCTTCCTTCCTTCCTTCCTTTCCTTCCTTCCTTCTTTTCTTCCTTCATTCTTCCTTCCTTCCTTCCTTCCTTTGTTTTTTTTTTTTGTTTGTTTCACTTGAAGTCTTGCTCTATTTGCCCTGAGCTGCCAGGTGCAGTGGTGGTGGCTCACTACAACCTCCACTTCCGGATCAAACAATTCTCCTGACTCATCCCAAAGTGGCTTGGGTTACAGGTTATACCACCATGCCCAGCTAATTTTTATATTTTAGTGAGATGGGATTTCACCATTGGCCAGGCTGGTCTCAAACTCCTGACCTCAGGTGATCCACCCACCTTGGCCTCCCAAAGTGCTGGGATTACAGGCGTGAGCCACCATGCCCGGCATCTCTGGAGGTATTTTCAAGGGTTAGATCGCCAGCCACTTTACCAGCTCACTGTCTCTGCTGTCATGGGTCTCTTCTGTATAGTGACTTTCTCTCTTCCTTGCTTTCTTTTTCATGTCTGTCTAAACAACTCCTGATTTGCTAGCCCAGGTGGCTCCTTACTTTTTTATTAATTTGTTTGGCCGGCGAATCGACTCATGCAGGGAGAGAAAGGAACTCCCCACAGGAGTCCAGGCGACAGAGGTTTGTGGCTTGGACTGGAGTTGTGGCAGCGGAAAAGATGAGCAGTGGTCACATAACCAGATTCTTTTGGCAAGGGATGGGGCGAAGATGCAGACTAGGAGCCAGGAGCCAAAACTCCATGTACGTGAGACAGGCAAGGTTAAGACAGAAAGAGTAAATTTCACATCAAAGACTGTTAAGGGTAGACTACAGGGAATGTTATAGGGACCCAAAAGAATGTGTGTTTTGCTGCTTACCATTGCACAGGTGCAGGGAAAGAAGACTCTTTATGAGACAGTTTTTAGGGAAGATGGGTTACAAAGTGTACCGTGTGTTGCAGAAAAGGGTAGACAAAGCCATCACAGATCCCCATAATCAGATGTGATTTCTCAGTCTTCTAAAGTCTTACAGATATATAATACAAATATATACACAAATATGTATATATGTGCGTATATGTACGCACATATATACATACATAAATACATATATGTATCTCCCTTTTTAATTTTTAAAAATTCTAAGATATTTCAAACATGCAGAAAATTCTGTTACAAATCTTCTTACACCTACCACCTGGCTTTAACTTATGTACCCTTTGGATTGCACCGACCTATGTAGCGTTGTATTAACGTTTCTTCTTTCTCCTCCTATATTATAGAGAGGTGCCTGAGGACAGGGGCTTGACCTCCTCTTTGTGTCTCAGGAGCATCTTACACAGCATCTGTATACCTTAGACCCCCTAATTCTTGCTGAATTGAACGGAGTTCTTGAAAGACCTCAAAGAGACCTTCAGGAAAAAGGAAAGTGTAGCAAGCAGCACATACGATTCTCACAGATTTGAGAAGCTGCAGCTATTTTTAAGGTATATTAATTCAGAAGGAATTACTGGAAGTGAAAATAGGACAGCTGCATCTTGTGGCATATAACATTGAAAACTTATTTCATGGACGGATATCCTTGACCAATATTTCTGATTCCAGAATTAAAGCCACAGGCAACCCGAATCCCAGCTTTCCATGATTTCTGTGCCCTCCTACAAATGATAAGTTTATTTATTATGAAAGACCTTTAGCTGATAACAATTTACCATCAGCTACATCAGGTTTATCATTAGACGTTTATGCCCTTTGTCGAGTCCCAATGGTTTTGTCTTCTGTGCCTCCCTTTACCTGCTATAAATTCAGGAAAGTGTTGTATTGTCTGAAATATTAGAATTCTGCCATATTGCTCCTTGGTACAGAGCTACCTCAATGACTTACCAGAATTTCCAGAATTCAAAGAAGAATTTGCTATATACCAAGGTAAATGAGACCTTGGCAAGCTTTCTAGATAGTGGTAATGGCATCTGGCTTGCCCTGGATGGTCCCAGTTGTAGATCAATGAATTATTTTCATGCTTCCTCTTCACTCTCAAAAGTGTCTCTGGGCCAGGCATGGTGGCTTACACCTGTGATCTCCAGTACTTCGGGAGGTCGAGGTGGGCAGATCACCTGAGGTCAGGAGTTTGAGACAAGCCTGACCAACATGGTAAAACCCCATCTCTACTAAAAATACAAAAATTAGCTGGACGTGGTGGCGGGCGCCTGTAGTCCCAGCTACTCAGGAGGCTGAGGCAGGAGAATCGCTTGAACCCGGGAGGCGGAGGTTGCAGTGAGCTGCAATCACGTCACTGCACTCTGACCTGGACAACAGTGAGACTCGATCTCAAAAAAAAAAAAAAAAAGTGTCTCCGTTTAGTTCATAAATTATATGATTACTCTATTAATCCCCCTACTAAGCTTTTTACATCATAGGACTGCCTTCTGTGGATGGAACTTCCATTTTTTAAATTTCTGCAGTGTCCCATTAAGTGGATTAAATAAGAGCCTTTGATTTGTTAAAGGAAGACACACTAGACATCACAAACCTCTCTTTATTTTTGGCATCCCGCTTTCTGAACATAACACAAACCAAAATAAGCCCATACCCCCAGATGTTACCATCATGAATCGTGCCGACATGACATAGCTGCTTTCCATGGGGAAAATGTAAACCATCAAAAAAAAAAAAAAAAAAAAACAATAAGACTAAAATTTAAATTACACAGTAAAAAATGTTCAACATTTACAGTCCTGGACCATTTACTGAATTTAATTGAAAACCAGCTTAAATTTCAAAAACAGCAACAACAATCCAGGCTGCCTTTTTTTATTACACGTTGGATTGCTCCTTGTCTCTTTGCTTCATCTATATCAGGTCAAAAAAAGAAAAGAAAAAGAAAAAATAACAATACAACCTTGGAATCATGTGAAGTTATAACAATATTTTCAGCCCAGCAATTTCAGCCCAATTTTCAGCAGTAATGTTTCATTAGAATCAAACATTTCCTAGATGGTTTAAAAACACAATGAAAATCTGGCACTTTGGGAGCTGATGTGAATACAGCTTTAACTTCTTATTTTCAAAGAAAAATGAGATTTAACATTAAAAAACTAAAGCAATGCCCCTGAAGGTTCTTCTCTTAAAAAAGAAAGGAAGCTCAGCCTGCTGTACACATTAAATAATTCAAATCAATGATCCTTTTAAGCCTTTAGCAATGCATGAACCAATAGGGAGAAGCAATCTAATACTTCATGCATTTAGGGGATTGCATTAGAAAGACTGCTAGTCTGCTTCTGCTTTTATAAATGCAAATGTATGCAGAGCAGACAGATTGGGATCTGTACAATTTAGCAATGATCGAAACTTGTAATTTTTGAAAATAGGACAGATGTCCAGACTAGTTATATTAAGATGCTTCTTATTGAAGAAGAAACCAAACCAAACAAACAATTCAATGCCACCTCCTCTTTTAACTGGAAACAAATAAACAAAGGCATCACAAATCAGAATAAGTTATATATCATCTTGTTTCTTGCATGGATTGTTCAAGTTGAGAGGCAGCTTAGGGTAGTGGAATAAACATTTCCAGCATGTGTCACTGCATTACTCATCTTTCCGTCCCTAAAACACAGGAATGAAGGGAAATGTTTCCCCATTCAAGGACCAGGGGTGGGCTTAAGTCTAACTTCCAGAGCAGCCAGGTCTCTGATTCTGCGGACTGTGCTCTCCTTGAGCCATAGACAGGAAGGCAGGTCAGAGTCAGGACAGTCAATAAATATCTGCTGAATGAAAGCCTTTGTTTACTCACTGAAACTTGTTGAGTGTACATCATCTTTCTATGTTTGTAATATCACAGCTCCAGAGGTTTATTTGATGATGGCGAGTGCCTAGAATGTGCCACAAACTGGGGAAATAAAGGTGAAAACATAGCATTTACTCTCAAAGAGCCCGCAGTCTGGTGGGAAAGACAGACAAGTAAATGTATGATTAAGGTGAGTGCTAGCGGCTGGGCATTCTGGCCTGTAATTCCAGTACTTTGGGAGACTGAGGCGGGCGAATTGCCTGAGTCCAGGAGTTCAAGACCAGCCTGGGCAACACGATGAAACCCCATCTCTACAAAAATTACAAAAAATTAACTAGGCATTGTGGCACGCACCTGTGTTTCCAGCTACTCAGGAGGCTGTGATGGGAGGATTGCTTGAGTCTGGGAGGTAGAGGTTGCAGTGAGCTGAGATGGTGCCACTGCACTCCAGCCTGGGTGATAGAGTAAGACTCTGCTCAAAAATAAATAAATTAAATAAATAAATAAATAAATAAATGTACAAAGGCACACAGAGAGGCAGCTAGAAGAGTGGGAGGCACTGAGTTATAAGAATTTAATCAAATCTTCATTAGGAATGTCTCTGTGTGGGGCATGGTGTGGGGCACAAGGGATGGAGTCCCTGTGGGTGCTAGGAGTTCAGGAAGGGGAATGACACCCAGCTGTGCTTCAGAACAATCACTCTGGAGGCAAGCAGAGGAGGATGGTGGGGTTACAGCCTAGAGGCCAGGAGGCTTACCGTGGGCCCGAACCAACACAGTGAAGGGCTGGAGAAAAAGAATGCCTGCTTATCAGAGAGACTCCAGCCAGCTTTCCCACAATGCAGCTGCTGCTTCACTTTCAGTCAGCGCCGATGGTTCCGGAGTTCATCCTTTCACTGAGCTAAATCCACCTCACTCTTACTGCCATTTGCTGGCCTAGATATGCACTCTGGAGAAATTCAGAAATGACAGCTCCTCAAACAGTGGGTTGTGTTCATGCTTGATTGCCATCAGCAAAATCTAGATAAAATATTTATATTTCTCTAACAAACAAAAAAGCAGACATAAGGCATGCATTCCAAAACCTCCCTGGATTTCCCACTCTCAACATTCAAGGCAAGGACGCGAGGTCTTCCTAAAGAGGCTCAAAAGAAGATAGTTTAAAAAATTATTCCTTAAAAAAATAAAGCCTCAGCTTTATCGATGTTTTCTGGATTTGGGAAGCTTTTACTTAATGAATTACCCCTCTTCTTGCTTCCCAAACTCAATAAATAAGGGGAAAGTATTGCTCCATTCAAGAAAAATAGGATTTTGCAGCTGGGCATGGTGGTTCATGCCTGTAATCCCAGGACTTTGGGAGGCCAAGGCAGGCAGATCACTTGAGGCCAGGAGTTCGAGACCAGCCTGGCCAACATGGTGAAACCTCATCTCCACTAAAAATATGAAAATTAGCTGGGCGTGGTGGTGGGCACCTGTAATCCCAGCTACTCGAGAGGCAGAGGCCGGGGAGTTGCTTGAACCCGGGAGGCGGAGTTAAGCAAGCCGAGATCGCGCCATTGCACTCCAGCCTGGGCAACAGAGCAAGGCTAAGAAAGAAAGAAAGAAAGAAAGGAAGGAAGGAAGGAAGGAAGAGAGAGAGAGAGAGAGAGAGAGAGAGAGAGAAAAGAAAGAAAGAAAGAAAAAAGAAAGAAAGAAAAAAAGAAAGAAAGAAAGGAAAGAAAGGAAACAAAGGAAGAAAGGAAAGAAAGGAAGGAAGGAAGGAAAGAGAGAGAGAAAGAGAGAAAGAAAGAGAGAAGGAAAGAGAGAAGGAAAGAAAAAGAAAGAAAAAAGAAAGAAAGAAAGAAAGAAAGAGAGAAAGAAAGAAAGAAAAGGGAAAGAAAACTAGTGTTTTGCTATTCCAAAGACACCTAGAGCTCTGCTCAGTGTCCAGTGTTTTCCATCAGTGAGGGACAGAAAAGCAGGGGGGGTCAGCTGCTAATCACGACCTCTGGCCTCTGCTTTTTCACCTTAGAAGACCCACCTCCTGCAGGTACCCTGAGAGATCTGCAGTTCTAAGAAGTTTCCTGGATTTCTATCCACAACTTTAGAAAGGGCCCTTCAGCCCAGACTACATTACCAGAGCAAGATGGTGAACCACTGTGGTCCCTGGTCGGCCAGAACTCTGCCCATGTGGTAATGAGGCTTTTCTAGTCATGAAGCCCAGGGACTAATATTGCTACTAGGTTTTGATCCGGAAAATATAATTTAAATTTTTTTATTATGAAAGTTGGCAAACATAAAGAAGATTGAAGAGGAAAGTGAACTGACATATTAACTTCCTTCAGGTTCAGCATTACCAACATCTTGCCACACTTCATTTACCCTTTGCTTTCTTTTTAACTTATTTTTTTTTAAGACAGGGTTTCACTCTGTCACCCAGGCTGGAGTGCAGTGGCGCAATCACAGCCCACTGCAGCCTTGAACTCCTAGGCTTAATTAAGTGATCCTCCCAACTCGGCCTCCCAAATGCTGGGATTATAGGCATGAGCCACAGCGCCCAGCCTTCTTCCTTCCTTCTTTCTCTTACCTTCTCTTCTTTCTTTGCCTCTTTCTTTTCCCCTTTCTTCCCCTTCCTTCCTTTTCTTCCTCCCTCCTTTCTGTCCTTACTGTAGTATTTTAAAGTAAATCTCTTACATCATATTCTATGCTAATATTTCAGAGTATGTAACTCTAAAAAATAAAATTGTTCTTAGAGAACTACAATACTGCTATCATACCTGACCAAATTAATAATTCTCTAACATCATCTAATACCCAGTTCCCAAGAAAGTTTTAAAATCGTGAGGCTTGAAATTTCTATGGCCTCTCCAGGGAAAGGCCATGCTACAGACAGTCTTAACAGATTCATGATTGGGGAATTCTTCTAGATACTCAGCTGAATTTTCATCCTATGACTGCATATTGTACCCCCGTGTATCACGTTAAATAATAAATCCCTCTTTTTAAAGTTTACACATTTCAGATATTTGTATACATTTAGCTGGTGTCTCTTTCATCTTGGCTTAGCTGAGCTACACACATTTAATTCTTTTAATATTTCTTATAAATCAATCCCGTCAGCCCGTTAATCATTTTGGAGCTTTTCTTTGAACCTCCTCCAGCTAGTTTCTATAAGCCTAGTAATGAGTAGTCCAGAACCAGACGCAGCATTCCAAGAGCAGTCTCACCCACATCAAATCGCTCCCCACTTCTCCAAGCACTCAATCCCAGACCACGAACGCCTTATTTTCTGTCTCATTTTAACAGAAACAAACGTCTTGTTTTCTGATTTTATTCCTGGTTATCTTTTGGCATCGCAGCCTGTGTCTCATCCTTCCCACTAAACATCCGTGCCTCAGAGCACCGTTCTCCGGATGTGACGTAAACAGCATTGGCGGAACCCGAAGAGTATACAGCTCGGCCACTCCAGCTGCGTGACGCTTGGCAAAACACCTATTCCTCAACGCCACTTCAAGTTCTTCACCTAAATAACAAATAAAGATAGATCCTACCTACTTTACAGGATTGTTGGAGGGACAAATAAGATGATGTAAATGAATGGGGTCTACTGGCCAGACACGGTGGCTCATGCCTGTAATCCCAGCATTTTGGGAGGCTGAAGTGAGCAGATTGCTTGAGCTCAGGAGTTTGAGACCAGTCTGGGCAACAAGGTAACCTCACCTCTACAAAAAAATATTAAAAAATTAGCCGGGTGTGGTGGCGCACACCTCAGCTACTCAGGAGGCTGAGTGAGAGGATCACTTGAGCCCAGGGTGTTGAGACTGCAGTGAGCCACGATCGCACCACTGCACTCCAGCCTGGGCAGCATAGTAAGACCCTGTCTCAAAAAAAAAAAGCGAAGGGAATGTTTACTAACTTTAATGCTCTCTCTCTCTCTCTGTGTAGACATATCTACTTAGTCAATTTTTGTACACTTACATGCAAAAGGTGAACATCTATATTCTTTAAAGACATCAATAGCCTATTTCACTATTTCATAATCATTGCTGTCAGAAAATTCTGTTTCAGCTCAATTCTTCTTACCAAAACAATAGCTTATAAAGCATCTTTGAAATGTATAATTTGAATCCATACATCATGAAAATTTCAGATTTACCTTTCTCCTCTTGGATATAAATCAGGCATGTGGCATTTGCTTCTGTTTACTGACTGTTTACTAGGTTCTAACAATTAGACTAAACACTATCTGAATGACCTAACTCAGGCTTCATAATTTTATTAAGTAGACATTATTAATAATCCCACTTTATAAATGAGTAGAGCGGGGCTTAGAGAAGTTCATTAACTTGCCTAAGGTTAATAGCTGATGATGAGCAGTAGGACCAGGAAAATCTACAACACGAGAGCCCATGCTGTCAACCACAGGCATGACTTAGTATTTCAAATACTAACTGGGAACCCCTAACTATAGAGTAGCTTCAAAAGGCCTCCTATTTGCTGAGCACTTGGAGAGAAGTGAAAAGGCATTGTCCTTTTCAAGAGGCTCATTGTTTGGCTGGTGAGGGACTCACAGCTGTTAAAAGAGGAACAAGCATAGTGGGAGTCATTATCATAGGCAATGGTACCAACTAGGCAAGGCCTAAGAAAATCCTGCTCTTTACACCAAAACTCAGATTCATTGTTTTTAAGAAAAACCATTTGATGACTACGGCTAGTCATTTTTCCCCTCTAATTCCATGGCTCTGGATTATCTAATAAATTACCAAATACCATCAATTTTCCTTTAAACTGTCCGTTCAAACATCCATTATCTGGTGATACTGTAGTTTGGTATTTATTGCCTCAATCCTGCATTACTGCACCAGACTCAGTTCTAACTGGGCTCTCTGCATCTCATTTCTACCTATTCAGTTTTTGGCACATGTCACTACCAGATTAATCTTCTTAAAATAAACCTTCCATACGAGCCAGTCCCTTCACTGCGCTTTACTCAATCCTGGCTTTCAAGGGTCTAAATGACGTAATCCCAAATGATGCAAATCCTCCTCTCCATCCAGACCAGTCTGCTCTTTACTGACTGTGTTCATCTTGTACACCGTCATTTGTGCTGGAACTATTCTCCCCTCCTCAACTGCTCTCCTCTCTTAACCCTTTGAAAATTAAATACTGTTCAAGGCTCAACTCAAGGTCTTTCTCTTCTGTCCTGACCACCAGGCGTCCTGTTCTCCCTCCTCTGTTTTCAGTAGGAGATCAGCAGATGTTTGCAGAAATGAATTATTGCTCTATCAGTAGCACTTTTTGGCAATATCATTCACTGACATGTATATGTATGAATTGTCTTGCACCTCACTGCTACTTACCTTTTTTTTTTTTTTTTTTGAGACGGAGTCTTGCTCTGTCATCCAGGCTGGAGTACAGTGGCACGATCTTGGCTCACTGCAAGCTCCACATCCTGGGTTCACACCATTCTCCTGCCTCAGCCTCCCGAGTGGCTGGGACTACAGGCACCCGCCACCACGCCCGGCTAATTTTTTGTATTTTTAGTAGAGACAGGGTTTCACTGTGTTAACCAGGATGGCCTCGATCTCCTGACCTTGTGATCCACCCGCCTTGGCCTCCCAAAGTGCTGGGATTACAGGCGTGAGCCACCACGCCTGGGCGCTACTTACCTTCTTATAGGTACACTTCTTGCGTTCCCATCAAATGAAAGTTTCTTAAAGGCCCAGACTACATCTTTTGTATGGCGTGCATTCTTTCCCTGCACAGTAGGCACTTGTGAATATTTGAAAACTAACATATTTAATTGATATAAAAGAAAATCACCTAGTTGTTACCTTTAGATTATATTGCCAATTCTGTGAGCCAAAAGAATATTAATGACTTAAGATATCTGGCCTCTAAGTCCTGTCCTTAATAATGTAATAATTTGAGGAGAGTTTACTTTTCCATACCCCAATTTTCTCATTTATAAAGTAAGAATTTAAAAGTCAGATAATTCAGAGCACCTGAATACATGAATGGGGATTTATTAAATGCTTTGCCATTAGTCAACACCTTGACAGATGATTTTCTAAGAATATAAAATTTAACACAACATTATGGTATCACAAGTCAGTTTATGTGTCTTAACTAGATACAGAGTGTTCCATTTCTAGCAAAAGTAAGTGGAGAAAATAACCTCAAAACAAGTTTCCACTTAGGTATATAAAGTTTCAACTGAATCCATAAAAGCAGGTGTATTAGATATGGTTCTGCAGAGAAACAGAAGGATACAATGTGTGTGTGTGTGTGTGTGTGTGTGTGATTTATTAGATAGGAGGCTGAGAACTCCCACAATCTGCCACGGGCAAGGTGGAGACCCAGGACTCCAGGTCTGAAGGCCTGAGAACCAGGAGTGCCAAGGGCAGGATAGATGTCTCAGCTCAAGCAGAGAGGGGTAATTTCAACCTTCCCCTGCCTTTTGTTCTATTCAAGTCCTCAACAGACTGGATGATGCCTACCCCTACTAGGGAGGGCCCTCTGCTTTACTTAGTTCACCAATGCAAATGCAAATCTCTTCCGAAGACACCCTCACAGACACACCCAGAAATACTGTTTAATTAGATATCTGGACATCCCATGGCCCAGTAAGTTGACACAGAAAATTAACCATTCCAGCAGCTAAAAAGAGAACAGCTGAGGCCTGGCGCAGTGGCTCATGCCTGTAATCCCAGCACTTTGGGAGGCTGAGGCAGGCAGATCACGAGATCAGGAGTTCGAGACCAGCCTCACCAAAATGGTGAAACCCCATCTCTACTAAAAATACAAAAATTAGCTGGGCAGGTGGCGGGCACCTGTAATCCCAGCTACTTGTGAAGCTGAGGCAGGTGAATCACTTGAACCCAGGAGGCGGAGCTTGCAGTGAGCCAAGATCATGCCACTGCACTCCAGCCTGGGCAACAGAGCAAGACTCCGTCTAAAAAAAAAGAAAAAAGAAGAAAACAGCTGAAATTGTAATGAATTCTTAAAGTCCAGGAGTAGCAGTCGAGAAACAAAGCAATCAACAGACACAAGAGAAGTCCATACTTGCTTCCTCGCTCTTCTCCAAGGGTCTCTACTAGGTGCTCACAAAAAACATTGAGGCGGGGCAGGAGAACTGAGAGACTGTACGAGGCACAAAGGCACAGAATTCCCTCATCCATGAGCCCTGCTCTCACGTGAAAGTCATAAGCTGCTGGGGGAGAGGCCCAAGAAAAGATGCCCTGCCTTTGGTAGAAGGGTGAAAGCAAGAGCTGTCTGCCACTCGAGGAAGGACAGAAAACGAGCTCAGCTCAGGATATTGCACTGATACAAAGCAGAGAGCTGCCACTACTGGGAAAGGGGCCAAATTACTGAGAAATCACTGGATTCCATCCACCCCGGGAGTCTAGGAGCTCAGGGCCCAAGACCGAGGCTGGAGGATGAAAACTAAAAAACACCATCTTACTCCATGATGAGCTATAACAAGCAACAGTCGATCACCAGGGAAGGTCAAAAAGAGCATGGGTCAGATTCCTTCTGTGGCACAGATATGAAGACTTGCTGAAATCTGAGCATGGGGGGAAACACTAAGGAAAAACCCTTCCGCAATTCAGGCCTCACATGAAGCACAAAGCAGCAGCAGCCCACACCTGCAGCGACTGGAAGTCTGGTGCGCTGTAAGTATAGCATCAACAAATCCAAACCTAGTTCAGCCACTGACTAGACTGCCCCAACCTCCCTCCACACTGATGACTGGACACAAAAAATGTGCCTATTTCTGGATAGAATAACGACTTATCTAAGTTTATTTTAAAGACAATATTTGGCATACAATCAAGAAATACAAAACCCACAGACAAGAATGAAAAAAAGCTGTTAACAGACTCATAAAGTTATTAACAGACTTAGATTTGAATGTCAGAACTGTCAGACAAGGAATTGAAAGTAACTATGACTAATATGTTAAAGGATTTCATGGAAAAGATAGACAAAATGCATCAAAAGGTAAAAAATGTCAGCAGAGCTGGGCACAGTGGCTCGTGCCGGTAATCCCAGCACTTGGGGAGGCTAAGGCAGGTGGATCACCTGAGGTCAGGAGTTCAAGATCAGCCTGGCCAACATGGTGAAACCCTGTTTCTACTAAAAATATACAAAAATTAGCCAGCCACACTGGTGGGCACCTGTAATCCCAACTACTTGGGAGGATGAGGCAGGAGAATCACTTGAACCCAGGGGGCGGAGGTTGCAGTGAGCCGAGATCCCGCCACTACACTCCAGCCTGGGTGACAGAGCAAGACTGCATCTCAAAAAAAAAAAAAAAAAGTGAGTAGAGAGATGGAAACCAGAACAAAGAGTTAAATGAAAATGCTAGAAATAAAAAACACGATATTAAAGACAAAGAATTTCTTCAACAGGCGTTGAGCACACTAGACATGGCTGAGAAAAGAATCAGTGAACTTGAAGATAGGTCAACTGAAATTATTCAAAATGAAAGACAAAAAGTAAGAAAGCAGAGCATCCAAGTGCCGTGAACAAATAAAATGGTTAAACACACCTGTAATTTGAGTCCCAGAAGGAAAAGAGGATGAGGAGAGCATGGAGTAGGATAAATATTTGAAGAAATGATGGCTAAAAATTTTCCAAAATTAACTTTTTAAACTATGATTTTATTTTTCTTTTTTTTGCAGCCCACTTAAATCAGACCAAAACTGATTTAAAAAAAAAGAAAGAAAGAAAAAAAGGATCAAAGAAATTAAGAGGCCCCCAAAAGGATAAATACAAAGAAAATCACTCTAGACACATCAAACTGCTAAAAATTAAAGACAATGAAAAAAATCTTGAAGGCAGCCGGAGAAACTATACAAGCCGGAAGATAACTGAGTGACTTCATTAAAGTGCTGAAGAAAAAAGAAGTTATCCAATATGGATTTATATACCCAGCAAAAGTATATTTCAAAAACAAAACACTTTTTCAGACAAATAAAAACGGACATAATTCATTGCTATTAGACATGTACTATAAAAAATATTAAAGGAAATTATTTAGAAAGAAGAAATACGATACCAGAATGAAATTTGATTCTACATAAAGAAAGAAGAAAGGGCACCAGAATGTGAATAAATGTAATAGATATTGTTAAGATTTTTAACCTCTTTAGAAGGTAACTGACAGTGTAAAGCAAGGGCTGGCAAGCTAGAGCAGAGGATAAATATATTGGTACACAGCCACACACATTCATTTATGTGTATTTTGTTTTCCTTTTTATTTTTGAGACAGAGTCTCACTCTGCTGCCCAGGCTGGAGTGCAGTGGCACAGTCTCGGCTCATTGTAACTTCCCCTTCCTGGGTTCAAGAGATTCTCCTGCCTCAGCCTCCCAAGTAGCTAGGACTACAGGCATGCGTCACCATACCTGGCTAATTTTTGTATTTTTAGTAGAGACGGGGTTTTGCCATGCTGGCCAAGCTGGTCTCGAATTCCTGACCTCAAGTGATCCATCCACCTCAGGCTCCCAAAGTGCTGGGATTACAGTCCTCATTTATGTGTATTTTCTGTGGCTGCTTTCATGCTATAATGACAGAGGTGAGCAGTTGCAACAGAAACCCTATGGTCTGAAAAGCCTAAAATATTTACAGGCATACCTCATCTTATTGCACTTCACTTGACTGAACTTCCTAGATACTATGTTTTTTATAAATTGAAGGCGTATGGCAAACTTGCATGGAGCAAGTCTATCAACACCAATTTTTTCCAACAGCATGTGCTCACTTTGCTTCTGTGTCACACTTTGCTAATTCTCAAACTATTTCAAACTTTCTCCCATGATTATTATATCTGTTATGGTGATCTGTGATCAGTGATATTTGCTGTAACTATTGTCATTGTTTGGGGGCATTAAAAACCACACCTATATAAGACAGCAAACAATTTATTAGTGTTATGTGTGTTCTGACTGCTCCACTGACCAGTCATTCCGCCACCTCTCTCCCTCTCCTCAGATCTCCCTATTCTGAGACACAACAGTATTGAAATTAGGCCAATAACTGTACTATGGCTTCTATGTGCTCAAACAAAAAGAAGTGCACCTCTCATTTTATTTTGAGATACGGTCTTGCTCTGTCATCCAGGATGGAGTGCAGTGGCGTGATCTCTACAACTTCCACCTCCTGGGTTCAAGCAATCCTCCTGCCTTGGCCTCTTAATGTGTTGGAATTATAGGCGTATGCCACTGTGCCTGGCCTACATCTCTCATTTTAAATTGAAAGCTAGAAATGATTAAGCTTAGTGAGGAAGGCATGTCAAAAGCCAAGGTAGTCTGAAAGCTAGGCCTCTTGCACCAGTCAGCCAAGTTGTGAATGCAAAGAAATATATCTTGAAGCAAATTAAAAGTGCTACTCCAGTGAACACACAAATAATAACAAAGTAAAACAGCCGTGTTGCTGATATGGATAAAGTTTTAGTGGTCTGGATAGAAGATCGAACCAGCCACAACATTCCCTGAAGCCAATGTCTAATCCAAAGCAAGTCCCTAACTATCCTCAATTCTATGAAGGCTGAGAGAGGCAAGGAAACTACAGAAGAAAAGTTGGAAGCTAGCAGAGGTTGGTTCATGAGGTACGAGGAAAGATGCCACTCCATTACATAAGAGTACAAGGTGAAGTAGCAAATGCTGATGTAGAAGCTGCACAGTTATCCAAGAGATCTAGATAGTATCATTGATGAAGGTGGCTACACTAAACAACAGATTTTCAATGTAGATGAAACAGCCTTATATTGGAAGAAGATGCCATCTAGGACTTTTGTAACCAGAGAGAAGTCAATGCCTGGCTTCAAAGCTTCAAAAAATAGGCTGACTTTCTTGTTGGGGGCTAATACAGTCAGTGATTTAAATTGATGCCAATGTTCATTTACCAGTCTGAAAATCCTAAGTCCCTTAAGAATTATGCTACATCTACTCTGCCTGTGCTCTATAAATGAAACTACAAAGTTTAGATGACAGCACATCTGTTTACAGAATGGTGGACCAAATATTTTAAGCCCATTGTTGAGACTTACTGCTAAGAAAAATAATTCCTTTCAAAGTATTACTGCTCACTGGCAATACACCTGGTCACCCAAGAGCTCTGATGGACATGTACAAAAAGATTAATATTGCTTTCATGCCTGCTAACACAACATCTATTTTGCAGAAAATGGATCAAGGAGTAATTTCAACTTTCAAGCCTTATTATTGAAGAAATACATTTCATAAGGCTATAACTGGCATCGAAAGTGGGTCCTCTGGATGGATGGATCTGGACTAAGTAAATTGAAACCCTTTTGGAAAGGATTCACCATTCTAGGTGCCATTAAGAACATTCATGATTCGTGGGAGGTCAAATATAAATATTAACAGGAATTTGAAAGAAGTTGATTCCAACCCTCATGGATGACTTGGAGAGGTTCAAGACTTCAATGGAGGAAGGAACCACACATGTGGTAGAAATAGCAAGAGAACTAGAATTAAAAGTGAAGTGAGGCCTGAAGACATGACTGTATTGCTGCAATCTCATGATAAAACTTGAACAGATGAGGAATTTCTTCTTATGGACGAGCAAAGATTCCATCTCATTTCTTGAGATGGAATCTACTGCTGGTGAAGGCACTGTGAAAGTTGTTGAAATGACAACAATGGACTTAGAATATTATATAAACTTAGGTTGTTAAAGCAGAGCAGGGTTTGAAAGGACTGACTCCAATTTTCAAAGAAGTTCTACTGTGCATAAAATACTATCAAAAAGCATCACACACTATAGAGAAATCTTTCATGAAAGGAAGAGTCAACTGATGTTGCAATCTTCACTGTTGTTTTAAGAAACTGCCACAGCCACCGTAAGCGTCAGCACCTGACTCCCGATCAGTCATCAGTAAGAAAAGACCTTCCACCAGCAAAAAGATTATGACTCACTGAATGCTCAAATGACCGTTAGCATTTTTTAGTAATAAAGCATTTTAAAATTAAGGTACTTTTTTTTTTAAGACATAACACTATTGAACACTTTATATAATAGACTACAGTGTCATATAAGCAAAACTTTTATATGCACTGGGAAGCCAAAAGACTTGTGTGACTCACTTTATTGTGATATCCACTTCTTGCATATTTGTATTATTGTGGTGGTCTGCAACCAAACCCACAATATCTCCAAGGTATGCCTGTACTAGCTATCCCTTTACAGAAAATGTTTGCTGATCCCAGCCAACAGCAGTAAGGTAAAAACAAATAACAACAAACCAATATATTATAGGATTTCTAACATGTAAAATTATATGTATAAAAACAATAGCATAAAAATTAGGAGACAGAAATGAAAATATACTATTGTAAGGTTTCTACATTACACATGAGGTTGTAAAATACTGTTTGAAGGTAATCTGTGGTAAGTTAAATATGTATATTATAAATCCTATATAAAACAGAAAAAAATTTTAAGAGGTATAACTAAAAAGCCAATAGATATAATGAAATACAAAAAAAGTATTCAGTACTAAAGAAAATGGTAAAAGATGAAAAAAGAACAATGAAAAGATGGCTCACATATAAAACAAATGAAAAGATGGTATAGCAAATCAAACCATGTCTATAATTACATTAAATGTAAATGGCCTAAACATTCCGATGAGAAGATTGAGATTATCAGATTAAATAATAAATTAAGACCCAGACATATGCTGCCTGTAAGACACTGACTTTAAGCATAAGGAAACATAACATCTAAAAGTAAAAAAAAAAAAAAGAAAAATGAAAAATATATACCGTAAAAACACTAATTTTAAAAAGCCAGAGTGGTTACGTTAATAGCAGACACATCCAGAAAAATATTTAGAAAAAGAAATACTATCAGGAATGAATACAGACATTCATAATGACAGATCAATCTATCAATAAGACATTACAATTTTACATGTATATGCCCCTAATAATAAAGCTCTCATACAAATATAGCAAAAAAAAAGTGATAGAACTGAAAGAAGGGCTGGGTGCGGTGGCTCACGCCTGTAATCCTAGCATTTGGGGAGGCTGAGGCGGGCAGATCACTTGAGGTCTGGAGTTCGATACCAGCCTGGACAACATGGTGAAACCCTGTCTCTACTAAAATACAAAAATTAGCTGGACTTGCTGGCTGGCACCTGTAATCTCAGCTACTTAGGAGGCTGAGGCAGGAGAATTGCTTGAACCCAGGAGGAAGAGGAGGTTGCAGTGAGCCAAGACCACGCCACTGCATTCCAGCCTGGGGAAGAGAGTGAGCCTCCCTCTTGGGAAAAAAAAAAAAGAACTAAAGAAGTCCAACATTGTAATTGGAGACTGCAGGTCTCCTCTCACCGTAACGGATAGGCAAAGTAAACCAAAAACAGAAAACAAAACAAAGCAAAACAAACCCCCCATTAAAGCTATGGAAGACCTGAATAACACAAGCAACAAGCTTGACCTAATTGATATTTACAGAATGACCCACCCAACAACCATGAAAGCACATTCTTAACCAATGTACATGGAACAAATTCCAAGGTAGACCATTTCTGAGTCATGAAACAAGTCTTAACAAATTTATAAGAATGGAAATCACATATTTTATGTTCATGTATTTTATATTCTCTCACTGTAATGAAATTAAACATCAACTAGAGAATTTTATATAGAAAATCCTCTAATATTCAAAAAGTAAATGATATACTTCTAAGTAATAGGTAAAGTGAAATATCATAATGGAAATTATTTTAAATTGAATGACAACTTATTGTAACTTATGAGATGCAGCTAAAGCAGTGCTCAAAGAAAAACTGGTAACATTAAATGCTTAAGTTTGAAAAGAAGTGACCTAAGCTTCTACTTTAAAACTAGAAAAAGAGCAAGTTAAACCTCAAGCTAGCTCACTGAACTATACACTTAAAATGGTGAATTCCATTGCTTATAAATGTGATGTTAAAAAAATTCCTTTAAAAAATAATTGAACTTAAAAGGAAATTCACCAGGGTCCAAAATAAAGAACACTCTGAAAACCAGAGTGATAAACACACTTGTTGATGCTACAGCAATCCAGGTAGTGGGGAAGGGAGGCAAGATTTACTCCTCTCTGTAACCAAAGGGTTTGCATTTTAAGTGGGGATGGAAATGAAGAGGTAGGTTTTGGAACTGTGATACTCGCAAACAGACATAAAACTGGTACCCTTAAAGGACTATACATTTAATATAATGGTAGACTACAACACAATTTACCACAAACATAGGGCAAAAACAAGGAAGCTTTTCTTTATTGACTTAGGCTTTAAATTAAACAAAAAAACACGAAAATAACAAAACATCTCTGCAATGATCATTTACGATAAGGATTTTGGAACAGCAATATCTGCTGTGCCTAGCAGAAACCATCCCAAAATCTCTCTGGAAGGACTCTCTCAACCCATGCACACACACTCCCATAAAGTCTCACTGAATTAACTCATAATCCAAGTTTCCAACACAAAGAACACAAGGTAGGACACAATCTTCCTTGGCTGAGAATGGGGAGATTCAACAAGCAATATTAGAGCATACTCCCTAAGAATTCCAGATAACTGAGTTAACAGAGACTATTAGGACTAAATAGACAATAAGACTCAATAGACTAATAGACTACACAGAAAATGAGACTAAAAAATACACATAAAGAAAAACTCTAAGAAATCAGAGAAAACCTCATTAAAACCATATAGTGATAAAGTAAACATGTGCCTAAATGGTTAAGATGAAAACGTAAAATACTTTGTGGTGATAAGGATGTGGAACCATCAGAATTCTCATACACTGGTGGTACAGCAACTTTGAAAAACTGCTTGCAGTATCTACTAAAGTTTAACATATGTATACTCTGCAACCTAGATTCCAGTCTTACAAATATCCATCAGAGGCAGGTCATGGTAGCTCATGCCTGTAATCCCAACATTTTGGGAGGCTGAGGCAGGCAGATCACTTGAGGTCAGGAGTTTAAGACCAGCCTGGTCAATATGGTGAAACCCTGTCTCTACTAAAAATACAAAAAAATTAGCTGGGTGTAGTGGCGTGTGCCTTTATTTCCAGCTACTCGGGAGACTGAGGCATGAGAATTGCTTGAACCTGGGAGGCAGAGGTTGCAGCGAGCCGAGATTGCACCATCCAGCCTGGGCAGCGGAGAGAGACTCTGTCTAAAAAAAAAAAAAAAAAATTCCAACAGAAATGTGTGCATGTTTACCAGGAGACAAGTGCTAGATTGCTCATAGAGTATTATTTAAAATAGTCAAAATTGAAAGCTAACCAAGTGTCCATCATTCAGTAAAATAGATCGATAGTGGTAATAACTGAATAATACTAAACAATGACAATGAACAGGAAGTGGGGCCTTTGGGAGGTAATTAAATTTAGACAAGGTCATGAGGTTGGAGCCACCATGATGGGGTCCGCATCCCTCTAAGAGGAGGAAGAAAGACAAAGCTTCTTCCCTCAGCCATGTGAGGACACAATGAGAAGGTAGCCCTCTCCAAGCCAGGGAGATGGTCCTCACAAGAACCCAACCACACACTAACACCCCGATCTCAGACTTCCAGCCTCCAAAACTCTGAGAAACAAGTATGTTAAGTCACTCAATCTATGACATTTTGTCATAGCAGCCCAAGCTAAGACAGCCAAAATATGGAAGAACCTCATGAATATAACTTTGTGCAAAAGAAGCCAGACATAAAAGAATACATATCACATACTTCTATTTATATGAAGCACAAAAAAAGACAAAATTACTAATCTACATTGTTAAATGAAACACTAATCTATAATCTTGATGAAGCAGTAGAGGATTCTGGAGGCGTTAGTGATGTTCTGTTTCTTGACTTGTTTGCTGATTATAGACATGTTTGGTTTGTGAAAATTCACTAAGCTATACAGTTATGTGTGACTTTCTGTACGTATATTAAATACCAAAGTAAAAATAAAATACATTTTACTAAAACCTTAATGAAAGAGTAAGACAACACACGAAAAAAGAAGAGGCAGATTTTGGAGGAAAAAAACCTGGTGTAGAAATAAAAACAAAAGGCCAGGGCAGTGACTCACGTCTGTAATCCTAACACTTTGGGAGGCCGAGGTGAGAGGATCACATGATGTCAGGAGTTCAAGACCAGCCTGGCCAACATGGTGAAACCTCATCTCTACTAAAAATACAAAAATAAAAAAATTAGCTGGGCATGGTAGTGCACGTCTGTAATCCCAGCTACTCAGGAGGCCGAGGCAGGAGAACCGCTTGAACCCAGGAGGTGGAGGTTGCAGTGAGCTGAGATTGCGCCACTGCACTCCAGCCTGGACAACACAGTGAGTCTCTGTTTCAAAATAAATAAATACATAAATATAAAACACAAGAGTGACTGGAATAAATATATGATTGTTAAACAGTAAATAAAAATAGGAAAAGGCATTCATTATCTGGAAAAGAGATTGGAGGAAATTCCCCAGTATGCAGCATAGTGGGATAAAGAGATGGAAAATACGAAAGAGTAATTAGATATACAATAAAACAAAAAGACTTAAATAGGATTACTAGCTGGAAGAGATGCAATATCCAAAGAAATGAAGGATGGGAATTCTCCAGAACTGATCAATATAAAAGTTCAGGTTCATGAGGAATGAGTTCCTGAGCAAAATAATTACTAATTATCTACACTTGGAAGCCTAATATTTTAGTGTTGGAGAGATTCTTCGAGATGGACTAGTCTGTCTCCTTTGTTGTAAGGATAAGGAAACTGAGACCCAAACAGATTAAGTGATTCACCTAGGATCAAAAAGTTGACTAATGGTAAAGATAGAAATAAAGTTAATATGCTGCATTTTAACGGTTATGGATGACAAAAGCAAAATAATCCCCCAACTTCAACTTTCCGACCAGTATCACTATTTATAGCAGTAATGTGAAGATATGCCTGTTCATAAACAGAATTTAGCCCACACATTAACAAATGAAGGCACTGCTGATTCAACTGCCTTAACAAATTTGCTTAATAAATAGTATTTAACGAAGAATTAGGACAAACTAGAGCTCTGCCCATACATTCCTTAGAGAAAGAAATTGTTTCAAGACAATCCCTCTTTAAATTTAACTACAAGGCCATTATACTCATTTCAGTGCATAAACCTCGTATCTATTATCTTTTCTTCTATTTAAATGTTTCAGCATTTTACAGTGCTTTTGAATTACATCTTTTTCTATAATATACATCATGATATAAGGTAAATTACTTACTTTCTTTAAAACAGAACAACTCACCATCTAATTGAACCTCAAAATGTTCATTGTAACTAATACAAATTTCAAACTGGTCAGGGGACATAAAATGTACTGAAGATCTGATACAAAGCACTCTTATTTAATACAGTAAATCATTTCTGATGATGAGTCAATGGTTTGTTTTAATTCAAGTATTTAAGAAAAAAAGACCTAGTCAGTACAGGTAGAGGAAAGTATGTTTAGCCTTTATTCGCATTTCAAAACTTTGAATTTGCAAAGAGCAAATTTCTATTACATAAAGGTCCTGGATTTTAAGACTATAAATAAAATAATTCTATGACTTTTGACAACTTTTAAGACAATATTTTTCAAATATAAAAAACTTAAACTGTCAAAATGAAGTGATTTGGTATGTTCCAGGTTGAAACATTTTCAGATTTTTAAAACCTTTTACCGTTTTCTTACAAGTAAAACAACTTTATTACGTCATGAAGGTTTAGACCTAGAAAAATATAAGACACAGAAATTTCTTGAATATTTTGACAAAAATGAAAAAAAAAATTCAGTTGGAATTTAAATACCAGACTATCAGGGAAAACTAATTTGTTTTATGAATGAGTCTTGAACTTTTCAGAGTATCTCAATCAGTTTCAACTGCTTGTAAGAGCGATAAGATTTTAAAGTTTCAATAAATTTTAAACTTTTCATATTTATTAATCTGACAACGATAAAAGGGGAAGAATTATTAGAATTGCAAATTTAGTTAGCAAAAATGAAAATTAAAACTATAGTTAGCAAAAATGAAAATTAAATCTAAAAGGACAACAGACCATGAAAAATCCTTCTATCAAGTATTTACAACACAAATAACTCATGCAAATATGTACAGAAATCATTAAGATATTTATTTATATAAATGAACAAAGTATACATATAAATCACATAAAAGCAAATCAGAAAAACTTTGATTTCTCTCCTATATTTACTAAATTAGAAACAACATATAAAACCCCTACTCAAATGGTAACACTGTAAAATGTTACAACTCTTTGGGAATGCAATAAGGCAAACATAAGTCATAAAGTTCTTCATATTATTTCACTAAATAATCCCCCTCCCAGGAATTTATCATAATCAAATTTAAAACTACTTAAGTATTCAGCAATAGATAAATAAGAGTATGAAGTAATATAATTAAAATAATCATTATCACAACTAAATACATATAGATAATATCAAATGAAAAAGTCAATTTAAAAGTGTAGGTGCCTTAAGACTATGTGAACAACAAAAAGGAAAACAGTAATATAAAAATTTAAATTCTACAGTTACTACATTAAGATGGTAGAGATAACAGTAATTTTCCCATTTGGCAAAATTTCCTTCAGTTTTAAATATAAAAGAAAAAGGGTGACTATCATTTTAAAAAAATTGTCAACAATCTCTACTCCCTCTATTAGTAAACTCTATGTGTCAATTTTTAAGTTGAAAAATACAGCAGAAATACCTCCGATGTGTTCTAAAACCTAAGTATTTTTCTATTTGGACTTTAACTTGCAATGGAAGAGGACATACTGTAACCTGTACCATTCCAACAGGCAGGCGCAGCCACTGCCACCTTTGGTTGACACACACTGTGGGGCACCGGATATGAACAGTTTTAAAATTGCACATTTTCATTTTATGACATTGTGTGTTTGGTATGTTATGTTAATGCATCATGGTATTAACATTCTTTTTCCTTACAATTTTGTCTTATACTAAGAATTGTTTTAATGTTTTCATTTAAAATATGTTGCCAATATGCTGAAAATGCTGTACTGATGCATATATAATATTTTACATTGAGTTTAAATTGGGTTAAGCACAAATAAAACTACTTTAGTTTACATATTTTAAATTTCAGAGTTAGAGATGACAAAGTAGAAAAACACCTTTAAAAAGAAAGACAAAGCATAAACATCTAAAAACTTGTATTTTATGAAATTTCTCATGAGTCTTCCTTTTGAAACCCTATTTGAGTAAAGGAAGAGGGATTTAATGTTTCCACAGACTGGCTGCATAATATATTGCTTTCCCACAACAAAAATATGAAGCACTCATTATATATGAAGTTTACTATTATAATATGGCTGCATTTAAAAAATTATGGTAAAGAGGGATAGGGAACTTTCAGAAAGCTATCTGAATGAAAATGTTTGAGAAGAACTGTTTTTAAATATTTAGAGCAGAAGAGATTAGCTGGAAATGCAGGGCAGCCATCTCAGCATCTATTTATATCTCTGGAAAGAGCAAACAAAAGAAACAATGTCATCGGGATAACGCCCTATAGAGAGATTTAAATAAATACTAAAGAATAAAGTTTTTAGTTGAAGACACATTCTTTACATTTTAAAAATGATGTTACTTAATAACTTGGTACAAAGTGCTTAACCACGTTGAAATTACCATGAACATATCTCATAGCTGCCAAAATACAAAACTATAGGAGCTGTCTTCTGCTCTAACGGTAGGAAGGTGACTTCAATTATTAGTCTTCTACTTACATCCTGTTAGTAGTAGCAGTAATAATTTGGTTCATTTATAAATATTATCAAAGTTTATTCATTTCCAAGATCTAAACTAACACAGGTATTACTAGATGATGGCCATTTTATCAAAGAAATGTTTTTAATAATAAACTCTCCAAAACACAAGAAAGAGATCAATAATGGCCACTTTAAACAACTTAAAGAATTTCAATAAAATGAAGCCACCAGGAAGCCTAAATAAAGTAAATATAACACTAAATTATGTTCATTTTTGTGAAACTAAAGAAACATGGAGCTCACACATTTTTTTATTAGAAACTTGTTCAACTTTTTCACAAGACACAAGACAGATCAAATTCAGAAAGTTAATTTTTCTGAATCTAATCATATTCATATTTTCACAATACAAAAAATCCTAAAAGAACATTCCACAACACAGCAAACAACTGAGCAACTGCAAGGCCATTTATAATGCATAGTAAATAAATTATATGCTATTGAAACTATAAATGATGGACGTTTTTCTTCATGCAAAAAAAAGAAAAGTTAGAAATATTGTTTGTCTTTTGAATGTAGCTTGTCATTCTGCATCTGCACACAGGATTCAAATGTCAACTAGAAAATGATGATATTCCCAGGTCAATCTCAACACGTCTTAATTACATCATCTTCTCCCTTTGGCTCATTTAGAGTTATATATTCACAGCTCAAAACCTGTTCATTAGACTTCTCAGGTTTTGATTTTTTAAGTGCCAGCTCTGCTGGGAAAAGAGATGAGCAATGCTCAAGAGACTGTGCAATGTCATCAATTGTCCATTTGTCTTCAGGAAGGGCATGTTCTTCTAGCGTAAATGGTCCCTGTTTGGTTCGGGTCAGCTCTAGCACATTGGCACAGGAAGACAGTTCTATGGCAACAAAAGGTGGAGAAAAAATCCAGAAGATAATTGATTCAGTATTTCATAGTCTATAATTGTTCAAATGACCGTACTCAATTCAAATCTCTCAAAATCACCTAAAAGCACGAGTATAATAATCTAAGAACCAAGAGCCCTGAGATAAAGAAATGATTAAGTAGCAAAATAATACTTAATAATCCACCTTATAAGCTACTTTAAAATCAACAAAGAACTTGCACACGTTTCTGTTATTTAATTCATGCAGCAGCCCCATGAAGATTACCCTCACTTCACAGATGAGATCGTATGACCTGTCCAGTGCAACAGCTGCCAGTAAATGGCACAGCCAGAACCGAAACCTTCTGGCTGTTTATAAAGACTACGGCTTCCAGTTCAAAACAATTTGAAAATAACTTTTAGAAGGTTAAATCTTTTTTTTTCCCTATCCCTAGTTTGAGTTAAAATCTTTTGTACTTGAAAAGATGTTGGCCCTAAGTTCATTATTCCTGTCTTCATTTTCTGTTCTCTGTTTCTCTTCTTTCCCATTACAAGCATTTCACTGCAGCTGCTGAGGCTGATAATTGCAAGCCAGAAACCTACAATGCTTTTAAAGCTGAAGGCAGCAAGAGTTCAGTTCCTAAGGCCAGTACTCAGAAATAAGAAAAACGGAAAATTCCCTCTTCCCATTGAAAAGGAGTATTGCTCTCTAAATGATAATTCATAATTCATTTTTATGCTTACCTTTTCCAATGTCACTGACCAAGCTTCTGATATAAAAACCTCCTCCACATTCAACATCTGGAATGTTAACAGTGACATAGTAAATTGCTAACCTCCTATGAAATCCACTTTACATAGAAATGATGCCCCTAAACAAATGTAAAAATGCACTATGCAAACAATTGAGTGATAAAATATTTATGCACTAAAACATAAATTATTCATCCAGTAGCATATGTGTTTGTGAGATTGAAAAGTCAGAGTGTGGAGAAAGCAAACAGCAGAAACTCATGAACACATTTTAAATTAACTGGCAAGTCATACCACTTTAATACTTCAGCCTTGTTCATTTAATAGGTTTTAAATAGTTAGAAATCTCAGCTTTGCTATCATGAGCTGTAGATTTTTAAAAATATTTTCAGATTTGTATGCCTTGTTCATTTAATAGGTTGTAAACGGTTAGAAATGGTAGTTTTGCCATCATGAGCTGTAGATTTTTAAAATATTTTCTGATTTGTACATTAAAAAAAAATACAACCAACCAACCAACCAAAAACCCCTTTTCACAGTGACAAGAATTATGTTTGGGGTACTGCACTACACATGAAGAACTCAGTTTATTTAAATGTTCTCTTGGAAATACTCCTGAAGAAATCATAAAACAACTTAAAATTATACAATGTCCCAGAACTGAATGTAAATCTAAATATCTTCTTAACACAAGTTTATTGGTTAAGAACAGGGCTCTCCGTTATTTTTATTCATCAGCAAGACTTCCTGAAAAGAGCTGCCACATTTCCACACAAAAGGACTACATTCTAGCTGCTTCAAGTCTTACTGGTACAAATAAAGTCATTTGGGAGAATTAATCAAAACTCACCACCTGGGGATTTTAATCACCCCCCGCTTTCTTCAGTCAGCTCATGGTTGGGAGCCACTGCTGAGATTAAAAGTGGGCACTGGGATGAAATGCAGGTGTGCTAGCATTCTTGCATGATATTTGGCTTGAGTGAAAAGATGGCTCTTTTGGCCTGTTATGCTCTCCCTAGTCAATAAAGTATTTCTGACTTAAATGCAATCTGAAAAACCTGAGTTTTTCTTGCTTTCATAGAGAATATCTACTCTGCCAAACCAGCTGCTTCATTTTCATGGAATGGAGCCCAACCTTTTTAAGCGTGTTTTTTTCATTATCTGTCAAATATTTTAGAAGCAGGAACTTGAAGAGACAAAGTGACTTTTTTTTCCCAATGATACAAAACCATATCCTGCAGAAACATAACACAGATAAAACAATAGTGCCCATCAAAAAAAGCAATACAGTTTAGATTAAAAGATTTGGGGACATTATTTTTAAAAGGAATCCTATTCAATCCACTGTGAAATTAAGGGTAAGCCCAATTTAAAGGAGTCTGAGGATTAAGAACTACAGCTTTGGATTCTTCACAGATCTTACATGTTAACAACTTTCTGCAGCCAGATCATAAAATTTCCAAACAACAGAAATGAACTTTTTAGTGTTTACATTTATTTCAAATATGTATTAGAAATTAAAATTCATAACTTGAATTTAAAATGTGACCATGTATTCAAGAATACATTTCTGACTTACCCGTTTTTTCCATATTTACAGGATCTTTAATAAGTTATAGGTGGTGAAGAAGGGGGTGAGGGGTTTCTTGTCCAAAAACTAAAAATGCTTTGTTTTCAATGGAAAACTAATGTCAATTCTAAAACTGAATGTATGGGGTACTAGCCAAGGAAAAGCATCCAAAAGATAATAAAAACTAAAATTTAAAAAGTATATACTCCTTACCTACTCTTCTCTATAGAGATCTAAAGTATGTTACTTTCAACTTTCTAGTAAGATAACATAGTACAATACATGAAACAGCCTAGTTAGAAAGGCATTTCTCAACCTCCATATAGCTACAGGTGTCTCATTAAATGTGTTACCAAAAAAGTATGAAGAAATCCTAACTTTCCTTAAATTCAAATTTTAAAAAATCTCCAACATCCTACAGATCTATTAAAATGACACAAAAGTAGCCAAATACAAATCAAAAGTACATGTAAATACAAATGATTTCAAATTTCTCCATCTTACCTAATGTGAAAAATGGTGGTTGGAATTTTTGAAGGGAGATACTGTACACAGTCACTGGCCTGGCAGGTTTTGCTTCTACAACTTCACCTCTCTTCATCAAAGTCGAAAGTCTCTGTCCATCTTTCTTTAATGCAGAATAGCTTGTGAGATGAGAAAAGGAGAAAGGAAACGAAAGGAGAGCAAGAATTGAGAGGGATTTGGAAAGATTGAGAGATTATGATTCCAGATTTGGCATGGAAAGGAAGGATGACTGGCAGTGCTTGACAGTGAAAATCCTTCTGAAAAATGAATGAATTTTTAATTCTAACCTACTCCATAATGCTGTCATGGATAGAGTTTCTAAATATTTCTAAGGCTGATATAACCTCATTCTGGCACACAATAAGCAGTGTTACCAATTTTATTCTTTAATCATTTTTCTGGAGACGATCTATTCATGTCTTGTCCTTACAAGTCCTCATTCTGTGTTAAAGGCACAAGGAATTTAGTAGACTCTGGTCATAATACTCTCAGCTATATTTCCTTGAAACAATCTCTACTATAATATTCATTTTTTATATAAGTTACCAAAACATTTCTAAGAAGGTAATAAGCAAATAATCTACTTAGCGTACCTTAGCTTTTCATGATGAAATTTTACTAGAAAACAAAATCCTTGCAATAATCATAAAAAATACTAAAACAATCTTACATATAAATATAAATAAGTTTAATTTATTTTAACAATGATCCAAAATTATGTTTATGCAGATCTTGCCAAAATTTTTAAATTTTTATATTTGAGGCAAAAATCATGAAAAAGCATCTCCTCAGAGATATTTCAATGTTCCTTTAAAAAACCCAAGCTTTTAAATACAAAATAAATACTAAAATCTAAAAAAAAGTCAGAAACTTATCCTGACATATCCTTTAACCAATTCAGCCATTTTTTTAAAAAAAGGCAATTTGCTTGAAATGGTAATGTGCATGAAAATATGGCTACATGGTATTATGATCTGAATGCCAAACCTCCAAATTTATATGCTGAAATCCTAACCCCCAAGGTGATAATATTAGGAGGTGGAGGCTTCTGGGAGGTAACTAGGTCACAGGGTGCAGCCCTCATGAAAGAAATTAGTATGCTTATAAAGGAGGCTCCAGAGAGCTGCCTTGCCCCTTCTACCATGGGAGGATACGGTAAGAAGGTGCCATCTGTGAAGGCATCTCAGGCCTTCACCAGAAACTGAGCCTACTGCACTGTGATCTTGGACTTCCCACCCTCCAGAACAGTGAGAAATAAATTTCTGTTGTTTATAAGCTACCCAGTTTATGTTATTTTTGTTACTGCAGCCCAAACAAACTAAGACAAGCAGTAAAGCAATCTACTTATATTTTTAGTAAGTTGTAACTCTCATCGGTTTCGCTGGTTGCAGAGAACAGTGAAGCAAAAGATTGTGCCCAACAGGAATGGTCTCAGCACCTGACATGCAGTGCACATTAGGACTCCGACTCACAGCTCTGACTTCCCTCCCAGACTGGACTGGTCCTTCCACAACAGTTCTAGGAAAAGAGACATCTCTGGGCTCTAGAACTGCCCTGATGTCTGTTGATAGAATCAGAAAAGCCAATAAATACTGTAATAGGACAGATGCCAGGTTGTGGCCACACTCAGAAACAAAGGAGACCACATTCCACTCCCTCTTAGAGAGTGTTAAAAGCTCCACATCCTGTCTCACCTTTACTTGAACATTTGGCACATCAGATTTAAAACCTGCCTTGCCATATGCTAAGAGGAAACTCGTGTATTTTAACTAGAGTCATGTTACCCATTGGAAAAGAAAACATTTTTCCAAATTTACTAATTGAACTTACAGGGGGGGAACTTGCATTATATTCCCAGTAAATTTCTGTAGAATGCCTTCAATATCTTCTTGTGTTATTTTATCTGCCAAAAATCAACAAAAAAGACACTAAAACAACCACAGAAGTACATGTACTACATTCATAGCACCAACAGCCCTGAAAATTCATTTACAATTTTTTCCAAAAAAGCATGTATTACGGTGTATGTTTTATAGCCAAAATTCTACCTTGTTAAAAAGAATAAAATATACATTAATGAGATAAAAGAGGGAGAAAGTCTTATATTCTCTATTAAAACAATTTCATTTGTTTCAATTTTTCTCCAATAAAAATAATGCAATCATCTTATATATATACTCAGTTGGTTCTGACTATGGCCTTAAGAAGATCTGAGGAAAATCCCACATTAGCTATAGAAATGATCCTGCAGTAATTAATAATGAAGTGATCAGAATACAAGCAGCAAAATAATCCCCGTAAGTTCTTTTCTAAGTTTCTCTAGGGATCAAATATTGTAAATAACTTAATGTGGTACTTAACATTAACAGGCATTATCCACATTTTAAGTTTTACCTGGTAAGATTTCAAATCTGTTCTATGTTATGGCAGAAATTTTACACACTCACATTCAACTCTGTTGTCAAGTAAAATTGCATTTATCTGTCCCCCCCAACCTCCCCCTTCTCTATTGTTGGAATTTCTCTCGTTTTACATGAACACTCACAGCCAGCCTCAAAAATAAGCCAGTGCAAAAAAAGAACACACGTAAGCAAGGATTTTAGCATGCTTACTAAACAAGCATTTTTTAAACAATGATTTTAGAAAATGTGAATGAAGACATATACATAAAGCTTTTAATATCTTTTACTTAGTCATGTTTTCAGCTTTTGTTTGGTATTGCTTCAAACAAAATGATGCAATATTAAAGCAGAGTTCTAGCATGGACCCTGAGCAAGGGTGACATGCAAATTAGTGAAGTGTTCCATATTTTATATATTTTATTTTTATTTATCTTTTTTTTTTTTTTTTGAGACAGGTCTTAATCTGTTGCCCAGGCTGGAGTGCAGTGGTGTGACCTTGGCTCACTGCAACCTCTGCCTCCTGGGTTCAAGCGATTCTCATGCCTCAGCCTCCCAGGTAGCTGGGATTACAGGCGTGTGCCACCACACATTACTACTTTTTGTATTTTTTAGTAGAGGCTGGGTTTCACCATGTTGGCCAGGCTGGTCTCAAACTCCTGACCTCAGGTGTCAGGTGGTCCTCCTGCCTCAGCCTCCCAAAGTTCTGGGATTACAGGCATGAGCCACTGTACCTGACCGTGTTCCATACTTAAAAAAAAGAAAAAAAAAAAAAAGACAAAAAGTACAGTTCTATAATTTCAAAAACTAAAACCTATGATACATTGAAATTCAGAATTTTCATACTCAAAGATGTCTTCATACATATTTCGTATTTAGTAATAAACTAAATCACAGAAGTATTCTATTATCTGTTTAGTTCACACCCAGTGGTAAGAAATTTCAGTGCTTTTACCATTTTGTAGAAAATTTATCTAAATTTTTTATTCTGGTATATGTGTATTAAATTTGATTTTATTTGAACAATATTAAATAAAAACGAGTATGCTTTGAATTACTCTTCCAATACCAGAATTAAAAGTCAGCATGGAATACTATGTCCAGATTTTAATATCAACCCAGCAAGACAGTTTTAACCTCAGTATGACCTTGATCCTTAAAAGCTAAACACAAACAAAAGACTAGAATCTACTAGACTCAAACAGACAGAAGAGCTATAAAACTCAAAAGAATTTCTCTAGCACCTAGCAGCTCCAAAAAGGCAGACCTCAGATAGCTGATCTGTTCATACTGTTTCTCAGATGTATCTCATGATACAGATGAGGATTTTTCTATGAAAAAATTTTGGTCTATGGCAACATTAAGACATTATTACTAGTGGAACCTTAGTTATACAAATGTAAGATTTCCAGATCTAGACAGCCAATGCTGTCACCAAGCTGGCACTTGCTGAAAGAAATGCCACTGCTGACAAAATTGCAATAGTTCACAACTTAGCCACATATTTTTTAAAACAAGGCCAAACAACTTTCTACTTCTGCTAAGCTGGTCTCTTTACTGACACTCCTGCAACTGTGTACTCCTTTGTGCTGCTTTGGTGGCCCTCTTTTGCTGATGTCACCACACACATGATGACAAGATGTGTTCTTTCTCATTCTACTTCTGCCACATTGTCTCTTTCTCTGACTGAACATGTCAAGCATCTGTGGTTTGTGCTGTTCACTCTATAATTAATCATACATAATTTTTAACTATTCTCTCTTTCTACATTTATTCTCTCTTCTTTCTACATATTCTATTTCTACACACACACACATACACACACGTAGGTGTTATCTCACCAATGAAATTCTAAGCTTCTCAAAGACAAAGATAATTTTTCTTATATAGCATACACTATTAAAATGGCACTCAGGACATCTGCTGAATTTAATTTGCTGAAGAATAATAGAATCTCAAGGCTGAAGGGCATTTAAAAGTCACCTAGGCCAATCATCCATCTGATGTTTGAATTACTAGGCAGCCTACACAGCAAGTTATCTTATAATAAAATCTAAGCTTGTGGTACATGAGTATGTAGTACAAACTGGCTATATCCAAAACATGATATAAGTCCAATCGAAATAATAATAATTGTTCTTATGACATAAGTACAAAGACTCTACTTCCAAAGTATTTAAAAAGAAACAGAATAAAATGTCCACAGTAAATATATCCAATAACTAGGCAGAATAAATATATTTGGTAAAAGAGGTACAAGTGTTGTAGGACTTTGGTAATTATTTTTTGTTTAGTAAATTAATAAGCCATCAAAGTGACAGCATTCATTTGAAATTAACTTTTTAAAATCATTTTCATAAAATGAATATATACAAGATCATGTTATACATCATTATTTCCTTAAAATTTTACTCTTCCAATGAACTCACAACATAATAGTTGAGACTTAACTGGACTATAGAGCTAAAACCAATATGATTGAGTTAAAAACCGTATTTGACTATGATAGAGTAACTGCGACTGGATAAATCTTGCCACCATAAACAGCTGTTAAACAGGACAAAATATATTAAGCAACAATTTCTAGACACACAACAGGCAGCAAGGACCGTAATCCCTGAGGAAAGAGAAACAAAGCAAGTCCCATGATCACTTGCTTTTGTCTGGAGGTGCTTTCTTAACTGTGGGACAGACAGGGGGATAGTCAAAGCACAGTGATCTCACTGAACAGAGATCAGAATCTGAGGAAGTAATGGCAGCCGGAATTTGAGGAAAATACACAGAGAAAGAAATGTCTATGAAGGCCCCCTTGATACTCTGACTAAATTCTAAGCTGTACATACATATATACAGAGTCTCTACAAAATTAACTAAAGAAGTACAACCAAAGTTCTTACAAGGCTGGGGGATGTTTTAATTTTAACCATCCAGAATGAAGAAACTTTGCTGAATGCACAGGTCATTTGACAGACATCCCAGAAAAGTCATGCTTTAGGAGCAGAACTAATCTAGACCTGGGAAAAAAGTCTACTTTAGAGCCATTCTAATATAAAATCTATACAAAAAACAACTAGAACAAGTAAGTGAGTTTAGCAAGGTTGAAAACACAAGATCAATCTACAAAAATCAATTCCATTTCTATATACTACCAATGAACTACTAGAAACTGAAACTTCAGAATTTGAGGTACTCAGAGATTTCATAAACAAAGGATGTAAAGATCTGATACTGAAAACTACAAAACTATGGCTATAAAAGACCTAAATAAATGAAGAGAGATATCTTATTTCATGGGTCAGAAGACTCAATATTGTTTAGATGTCAATTCTTCTGAAATTGATCTATAGCTTCAAAACAATCTCAATCAAACTGCCAGCAGGCTTTGAGTGTGTGTGTATAAAAATTGACAAGCTGATTCAAAAATCCATATGGTAATGCAAAGGACCAAGAAAGCAACTTTGAAAAAGAACAAGTTGGAGGGCTAACACTCCTTAATTTAAAGACTTACAAAGCTACAATAATCAAGACAGTGTGGTAGTGGTTTGAAAATAAATACGTCAATGGAATACAATTAAAAGTCTCGAAATAAAAGTATGCAGATATGGACAACCGTTTTTTGACACAGGTCCAAAGGCAACCACAGAAAGGATAGTCTTTTAAAAAATGGTTACAAAACGATGTACATATGCAAAAAATGACCTTGAATCCATATCTGAAATCATATTCAAAAATTAACTCACAATGGAGAGAGGGGCATAACACTTTTATGATGATAAATATGTTCACTATTTTCATTATAGCTATGATTTTAAAGGTGAATGTATATTAATTTTTAAAATTATATATTTTAAATACAGTATTTCTGTATGCCAATTATACTTCTAGAAAGCTGTTTTAAAAAAATAAATAGGGTCTTCAAACTGAATTGTGGTAATGTATTTGGGGTGGTGGGGCATCATGGCTGAGCTTGCTCTTGGGTAATTTAGGAAAAGTTATTTGCTCTAAGTTTGATATTCAAAATAAAAGAAAGGTCACAAGGGACTATTATAAACAACTTTATACCAATATTTTTGAAATTTTAGATGAAATGACAAATTCCTAGGAGAAAAAATTATCTATATTGATATAAGCAATAAAAAATAGTATAACCAATAGCTGGTAGAAAAAAATCCAACCCATAGTTTAAAACCTTCCTAACAAAGAAAACTCAAGAACAGATGTCACCCTGTAAATTCTACCAAACATTAGAAAAAAACAGCAGAAATTCGCCCTGAGAATAGAAAAAATGAGACCACCACCCAAACTCTTGTATGAGGTCGTCATAACTTTGATATCAAAACCAGTCCAGGACATAAAAAGAAAAATACACGGTAATCTCACTCAAACACAGATGCAAAAATCCTAAACTAAATATTAGCAAAACAAATGCAACAATTTATATAAAGGATAACACATTATAACTAAGTTGGGTTCATTCCAGAAATGTAAAGTTAGTTTAATATGTGAATAAGGAGAAAAATCAAGAGATACAGGAAAAAATATTTGATAAAATTTAATGTCTGCTAATGATTTTAAAAAACTAGAACTCGGCAAATTAGGAATAAAAGGCAACTTCTTTACTTTGATAAGAAAGCTATTAAAAAAAAAACCTATAGGGCCGGGTGCGGTGGCTCAAGTCTGTGATCCCAGCACTTTGGGAGGCCGAGGCAGGCGGATCACGAGGTCAGGAGATTGAGACCATCCTGGCTAACATGGTGAAACCCCGTCTCTACTAAAATTACAAAAAATTAGCCAGGCATGGTGGCTGGCACCTGTAGTCCCAGCTACTCAGGAGGCTGAGGCAAGAGAATGGCGTGAACCCGGGAGGCGGAGCTTGCAATGAGCTGAGATTGTGCCACTGCACTCCAGCCTGGGCAACAGAGCAAGACTCCGCCTCAAAAAATAAAAATAAAAAAAAAAAACCTACAGAAAAAAATATGTAAGAAATAAGGTAGGAAGGACTTGTTCTTCCAGATAGCAAGATAGTCTAAAACTACAGCAATTAATATAGTCTGGTGTACATACAAGTATAAACGAACTGATCAATGTAAAAAAAAATAGATTTTTTTTTAAACAATAGCCTAAGTGGGTACTTGAGTGTAATGAAGGAGAGAACACAAGAGTACTGGGAAAGTGCTGAAGCAACTGGACATCCATGCAGGAAGAAAAGGTGGACTGCAGAGGGAACATGAAAGGCAAAGCAATAACAGCTTCTAGAACATAGGAAAATATCTTCATGCTTCAAGAGTCAGAAAAGTTTTCTTAAACAGGACACCAAAAGGACCAACCATAAAGGAGAAGGCCTGATAAGCTGGACTAAATTAAAACTAAGAACTTGTGTTTTTCAAAAGATAAGAGAGGAAAAAGGCAAGCCACAAATTAGGAGAAAATATCTGCAACACACATAACCAAAAGAAGAGAACATATCCAGAGTATATAAAGAACCTACACATCCTCGAATGGAAGGTGCTTAATAAAAAACAAAAACTCATACAAATGTATAAGAAAAAGGCAACTCAAAAAGGAAAGAACAAATAAAAAATGGGTAAGAGACCCGAACAGACAGATAATACACAAAAGAAAATGGCTAGTAAGCCAAAACCACTTGATAAGTGCTGAATCTCATCAATAATCAAAACCACAATGGAATACAACTACACACTCACCAGAACAGCCAAAATTAAAAACACTATTAATAGCTAAAGATGTGGAGCAAGTGGAATGCTTATGCACTGCTAGTGGAAATGCAAAGTGTTCCAAGTACAATCACTTTGGACAACTGTTTGACAATTTCCAGTACAGTTAAATATACACCCATTCTGTAACCCAGGAACACATGCGCACGCACACACACAAACACACACACACACACAAATTTATGACCTATATTCCATTTGGGTATATACCCAAGAGAAATGATGGTAGAAATACATCTACCAAAAGGCAGGTATAAAATATACACAGCACTTTATTCACAAAGCCCCAAACTGGGACAGTATGTGTGTAGTATATTCACACAGTGGCATATTACATAGCAATAAAAAGTCCAAAATACTCATACATGTACCAACATGGATCTCAAAAATATACTAAGTGGAAGAATTTAGACACAAAAGGACACATAGTGTTTAATTCTATTTATACTAAATTAAAAAACAGGCAAAACTATGCCTTAGTTTTAAAACCATCTCCATAGTGTTGGACGCTAGAGTAGTAGTTATCTTTGCAAAAGGAGGACAGGGTAATGACAGATAGGGCACAAGTGTGGTTTCTAGAAATCTTCTATTTCTTGACTAAGGGTGATAGCTAGATACACAGATATTTGTTTTGTGAAAATTGATAGAGCTGTACCTTTATTTTTTGTTTCATTTTCTTTACTTGTACAACATTTTATAATGAAAAGTTTAAATACAAACAGCTCTGTAAGAATTTTTATACCTAGCTACACACTAGTCCAATTATAGCATATAACCTATTAGTTTACATCACAATTTGAAACTAAATTCAACTCTTGAGCTTACTCCAGGATAAGTCTCAGCAGCCAAACCATATACAGTCCAAAAGGAGCCAGTACTGTTAGATACAACATAGCTACATCCATTTGAGAAGACCTTGGTAACATCTGATCTCAGGACTAAGGGGTGGTGGTGTTTAGAATAAAAGATTAGCATGAGATTCCACTTTTTTTTCCTACCTTTCTTGCCTCATGGGAGGGACAGAAAAAACTACTCCCATTACAGGGACAGTTAGGCCTTCCCAGACGCTTGGTCCACATCTAGCCTGAGAAGCTATGGTCCTAGTGTCCTGAGCTCAGTGGAGAACAGATGAGCACACTGAAGCTGTGTGTCCTCAGAGACACCAGCAATAGTAGCAGACACTTAATACCTAGATGTGGATGAGAAGACAGCAGCAAAAAGCAGGAAGATGCTGTGCCTTTCCTGGCTTAACTGCAACCATCTTTTCTGAGAATGCTTCTGCTGCCTATCTTTTTTTATTCAAACTCTATATGTCATATATGTCATTCTGTATGCTATATACTACACCAAAAATACACTGAGGACCAAAAGAGACATGGTTTCAGCCCCATGGCTGAAATACACCTGCATGACTATCTGGCAGACATCCTGAAGTCTGGCAGTACACTGGACAATTCTTCACTGTGTTCTACGATCCTCTGTGTTACAGGACATCTGGCATCCCTGGTCTCCACCCATTGAAGGCAGCTGGTGTCACCACCCCACCCAGTCATTGTAACAACTAGAAACACAGTTTTTAATTGACCTGTCAAGAACAACTGATGTTAGATAAAGTAACTCAGTATGCAGTCAATGGCAAATTAATGTTCTTAAGTCATTTTGTCCTATCTAGACAAATACTATTTTTAACTGTTATGTCAGATAGCTGAAGGCTATCTCAGAGGAATAAGAAAATGAGTCTCTGGCTTAGACTCAAACATCAAAGCATGTAACAGGGCCTTTCCCTTTGTTCTCTATCATAACACTCTATTATTCCTAAATAGCACTTTTCACTATTTACAATTACGCTGTATGTTTGAGTGTTGATCAGGAGTTCAAGACCAGCCTGGCCAACAAAGTGAAACCCCGCCTCTACTAAAAATACGAAAAATAGGCAGGCATGGTGACACATGCCTGTAGTCCCAGCTACTCGGGAGGCTGAGGCAGAAGAATTACTTGAACCCGGGAAGCAGAGGTTACAGTGAGCCAAGATCATGCCACTGCACTCCAGCCAAAAGACTTTTAGTGTGCTAGTATCTGTATATTTATATATGAATGCACCTACTTTATTATAAATTACTTTTATTTCTTACTTATATTCCATTTACAATATCATATTGATTTTTCTAAATGTATAAGTAAATTCAAGTATCTCTGAATTTTATTTCAGGATAGTAAAGAAGGCATTGTAAGATATTGGTCACAGGTCTCTGTATCAGGTCTCAGAAGGTTGAGAATATTGGTCAGAGTTCTCCATTAGACAGTAAGTTCCTTAAGGACACAGGCTAGGTCTTACATTTATCTATCTTTCCCTTGGTACCTGCTATAGCAGCTTCAACAAATAAAAAAGTATTTGTTGATTTACTGTAAGCACACAGAAAAATCACACCAATCAGCAAAATTCTCTGAGCTCTCATTTTCCGGGACTACAAATACTATTCAATAAACTGTAGGAACCTCTTCTCTTCACAGTCGGAAAAAGTTGTTAGTTTCGCTATGATTTACTGTGTCACTACAATGAGATGATCTAACAAACTGAGCTTTCTTTAAGGTAAGTAAATAAGGTGACAAATTACCTAACACAGCATAGAGCTTTTTAAAATTCTAAAATGCTTAAGAATAGGAAGAAAGGATATGTTTAAGTATTTTTGTCACCCTGGTCCCCTTCCAGCATCCTCAGTGAATTACACCATCACGTAACCAATTTTAAAACACCAAAACCTAGATCATGGTTGACAACTTCCTCACTATCCCATCCAATCAACTAAAAAGCAAGTCTTGCCAGTTTTACTTCCTAATCATGGGAAATTTTTCTAATAGGAAAACTCTGTCTCTACCACTGGCACCCTGGTCCAACCTACCATCATCTCTGCTTGTACTACTATAAGAGCCTCATGACTTGTCTATGAGACCTCCAAATTCATTCTCCTCCAATCAATCCTCATAATCACACTATGAGGTTGCTATCATTATTGTCATTTTGGAGATGAAAAAACTGCAACATAAAGAGACTAAGAAAATTTCAAATTTACGCAGCTAGATAAGGGCAGAGCTAGAAATTAAACCCAGATTTGTTTACTCTAGTGCGCCTTATATTTTTCACCACGTGGTACCCCCCCAGCCTTAATTATATTACCCCAGGACTACTATTCTGAATAATAATCATTCTCCTTATTACGGTTTGGTAAATAGAGTCAGAGAAACAGGAAACTTAATTACATAAGTCCTCATGAATACTTTAGTATACTCCGGAAATCTCTGATGTCCTCTTATTGCCCTATGACTCCTTAATCTTACAAGTCTTCTGGTTGAAGGTTAAAGCTGGTTTTCAATTAAGTGAGGGTCTGCTATTATATGCTAATAATAATAATTCCAAGAATATTTCAACATCTGTTTTTGAAAAGTCTTGAAATAAATCAGCAATTTTTCTTTTCATTATGTTGCCTAATTGAGCAAGATACTAAGCTACATATAAATGTTAACAGAATAAATGAAGCTATTATGAACAACAAAAAGGTTGTCCTCACTACTGCGGCAATACGCAATATGTAATAAGGATAATCAACACAAAACTATAAGGGGGCCAAATGCTGGCTTGCCTACAACTAAGAGATAACAGTAAACAAACAAACAAACAAAAAAGCACAAAGTCCACAAATTGGTGACATAATCATGCAGGTGAACTGACTTAGAAAACTGCAATTGCTGCATTATAAACAGCATAAGCACTGTGAGAGCTGCTAGGAGACCATTTCATTTATCTATCCTTCCTTAGGGTAGTGAAAGATGGGATAGTAGGAAACTTAAGGTGGGCCCCAGTGAGCTCTGCTTTACTTCCAGAGAAATAGCTCACCCTCTGTCCTCTTTTTACATAGTCCAAAAGCGCAAAAACATGATGAGTTTTAAAGTACTAAGCCTGGTACATTTATTTCAACAGCTGACAGGTAATTTTTTTTTTTTTAATGGCAAGACAGATAAAATCTAACAGAGTATCTCCGCTTTGTTGCTCATTTACTAGGGAAAACAACGTAAATCCTAGCCGTAAGTGCTTTTGCAAGCAAGGAGGTTATTTGGAAGAGTAATTCTGAACACTTATATTTGTTTTAAAATTCTACCTTCACAGAAACTTTCCCTAAATGTTAGAAAACAGTCCTACATGAGATGAGCTTCATACCGTAAGGCTTTTCTTCTGTTACCTTCCCCGTAGAATCTAGTGTATCAGTAGCTTTCCCCAGTTCTCCAATGGCAATATATCTCTAGAGGAAGGGAAACAAGAGAGAAAATGGGCCATAAGCAAAGAAATACTGTTATGCATGTCTTGAAGTTTATACAGAATTTTACTAATACTACCAACCTGATACCAAATAAAGGCTAAAATAACAGACTGCAATGGTTTTGTTTTTAATATGTGGAAAGCAATTGTGTAAACTGAAGAGCATTCACAAACGTCGCACACTAGCCAATATGAGAAAGAAAAACCTGATTTTACTGATAATTATGGCTTAATAATTATGACCGTCACTATTGTAAACAAATTTCTCAAACCACCTTTATACTGAGAAGTTTGTTTAAGGAAAATTTTCAAGTCTATCCATGAGTAGAGAGAATGGTACAATAGCCCTGACCCCATGGCCATGTTAAGTTTCAAGAATCTTCCCACACATATAATTAAAATTAACTTTAAATAAACCAACTTAGTACTTCTTACATGAAATACTAAGACAATTCTTAGTAACTAGGTCATGCATTTAAATAAAAGTTAGATCTGTAGAAAACACAGAGTTAGTGACTTCACTATTACATGTGGGTTTTTTTGTTTTGTTTTGTTTTTGTTTTTTTACGATGGAGTTTTTGCTTGTTGCCCAGGCTGGAGTGCAGTGGCCCCTGGGTTCAAGCGATTCTCCAGCCTCACCCTGTGGAGTAGCTGGGATTACAGGCACCCACCACCACACCTGGCTAATTTTTCGCATTTTTAGTAGAGATGGGGTTTCACCATGTTGGTCAGGCTGGTCTTGAACTTCTGACCTCAGGTGATCCGCCCGTCTCGGCCTCCCAAAGCCAAAGTGCTAGGATTACAGGCGTGAGCCACTATGCCCTGCTATGTGTTTTCTTCATAAAGATAAATTACTACTTAAGATCTCAGGAACAAGAATCATTTCTAAGAACCGATCTTTATTCACAAGTGAAGAATTAGATCATTCTTGGTTACGTGAGGACTGTCTTATTTCTCATCTTAGGACACACTTGTAGTACACATTCTTTTCACTACTCTCTTTTGGTCAAACGCAAATTTTATTTGGGGCATCACATGAAGCAGTGAAAAAAGTGCAAGAATCTATTTCCTACTGAAAATAATCTGTATTTATGTGAGCAATTTTATAAAAGAAAGTTCAAAGTACTTTGCAGACATACAAGCTTATTAATGACAAATTTATTAGGCTAGTGAAGGGACCCAACACAAAAATGAGAAAAATATTAAAACTTCAAGACCTCATAAATATGCAGACATTTTATAACAGTTTAAGGGTCTTTGATGAAATCACCTTAATATTATATAGCTCAGATTTTTTAAAAAAATAAATGTAATACAGAAGGGAATATTTCAACACATTTGAATTAATTTTTTTAAAGTTTCATAGGTATTGACAAAAATTAGTTTTTTTTAACTAAACACAGTCTCATCACCTGAGACACCCATTCCTGCTTCTGTATTTTGGGACAATCAACCTTGATTAAGCACACCACAGGGAGAAGTACGAGAGAAGTACAACAATGGTAAAAGCACAGGCCCAGGGTCAACTGGCTGGGTTTGAATTCTGACTCTACCACAATTTGTAGATCAAGTTAGTCTTTCCTGCTGGAGCTTAATTTCCTTATCTTAAAATGTGGAAAATAATAATGCCTCATGAGAAGAAGCAAAGAGTTTAGAGCAACAATATCTAGCCCTGGTAAATAACAGATAATAATACCATCACCATTTTTATTTTCTAAGAAAGAAAATATTGAATGATTCACAGTAACACTAGCTAGAGTTGACTCACCTGGTTGCAGTGAGCTCCCATAAGGAAAGCAAAGCATCAAAATGTTTCATGATTTTTTTGCCTTTAGAGTCTGTTTAGTTGCATAAGAAAACCACAGTGTAATCTTGCAGACTGAGCCTTGAAAGTATCTGCACTATCCCGCTCTGTAACAAGATTGAACTAGGAAACTTAACATGTTTCCCAAGTATGCAATGCCCACTCTAGTCTCTGGACTCTCGGTGTTTTGTGCACCTGGGGCACATATGCCGCTTCCCTGGCCTTGAACTCCCTTTCTTCTCTAAGGATCAAACCTTATTCAGCTTTCAGAGCCACCCCTTAATCCATCCCAACTTCCAATTACCCACCTCCACAGCATGACTAAGAGTAGGTGCTCGATACAAATTCCGTACATAGAAAGAAGGCAGGCCCATATCAAATCCACAAATTCAATCATGTTTCTTAATGACTATGAATGTCCAAAGTATTCTCCTAAGTGCTAGGGAAGGACACACAGATACATAAGATAGAGTCCTCTCCCTCTAAGAGGTTACGGTGTAACAGGAAGACTTCAATAAAGACAACTACTGCAGAGGGGACTGGGTATAATGGCAACAACAGACATTTCTGGTTTATCTCACTGAGCTCTCATATCACATGGCTTAGCACATGACGACCTATAGAGATATTCACTGTTTTCCAAGTATATTTTATTGATCCTTACTTTCTTGAAGTATGAACTCTTAGCTAGACTTTCCCACTGCTGTTCTATTGTGTTCTTTACTAGATAGAAACACAGTAGCAGCTTAATAAAAAGTTGCTAACAGAATGATACACATGCTAGAGAAGTGCCTATGTGTGCAATTCTTCACATTTCACCATAGTTTTGAATATCTCGATTTTATCTGCTAAGTCTCAACCCATTCCAGGGTCTGCAATTATAGTGTATGTAGCTACGTGTTGGATTCTTTTTAGGGGAGACAATATCTAAATCAACATTCTTAAATCAAATCAAAATGTTCTCAAACATTTTGGTTTCAGCGCCCCTATACACACTTAAAACTTATTGAGAAACCCTGTCACACATTTTTTTTTTAATGTATCTGCCTAGATTTATTGTGTTATAAATTAAAGCTGAAAATGTTTAAAACTTCCATTAGCCATCACAGCAATGATACCATGGCACATCTAGTAACCTCTGAAAAACTCTGTCATGTATTTGTGGGATTGCAAGTTAAAAAGGCAAAACTATGAAAATACTTTCAATTTCAACAGGCACCCTGAAAGAGCCTCAGGAGTCCTTAGACCACACCCTGTGAACCGATTATTGAAATCATAGCTGTTTCCTAGCTTTCCCTTGTCCTGGCATCTAGTAATAATTATCCTTCAATTTTATTCAATTATCCACAAACCACTTAGAAAAATTCACCCACACAGTTAAGCCTCCAGCTGAAACAAAGTCTCACGACCAAAAAGATATTGGGATAGAAGAAAAAAGGCATGGAGATGTATACATTCAACCCTAACATTTTATCTTATGGAGTCTAAAATATTTCTTTTCACTGGCTTAAATTCTAAATAGAGTCTGTGCTTTAGAGCTGTTAATTCTCCAAGACGTGTATCTGGGAATTGTGAGTTCTACTACTGTATTCATTACAATGTAATTCCACTGCACCAAAGAGAGGTCCTGAAGAACATTCCATTGACCTGTGTACTCTCTGGGACTCATAGTTTCTCACTGGTATTATTCTACTCTCTACTTTACTCATCTTCAAGCTCCCTGAACCCCACAGCAGATATGAACTAGACATCTCTAGCAGCAAATCAGCTTCTGTACTGTTTAGGAGAAAGAAAAATGTTTCTATTACAGAAAGTATACACAATCATTTCCTTGGATCTCAACTGAGGTGTGATTTTGAAAGCTTGTGATTTAAAACTTCACCAACAAAATAGGGATATTACTGAGGATGAGAAAGAACACTTTTTTAAAAACCTGTCAAACCAAAAACATGTGGCTTTGAATGTCTTCAATAAGAAGGAACAGTTCTTTTTTATAGTTCATAAGTATAAGCCCTTTAAAATTTTCAATACAGTATTTTTGAAATATATGAATATTAATAGAGTATATAGAAAAGGTACAAACTGGACTAGCCTCTGGAGAAGACTGATTAGAAATTCTGAAATCTTCAAGAGTTGGCTAAGTTTCATAGGAGCATTATTCAAGTCACACTATAGAGTTCTCATAACTGGTTAACCTAAAAATGTTACTGTGTTCTTGGGGAAAGTTACTATCCTTTGACCACACCAAAAAGGGGAAACTTCATTCACTCCAATGATAACACTTGTTTAATTACTGGAGGCGGATACAAAGTTGCCTTCTGAGGAAATGCTGGCTTTGCCTGCAGGTGCCACTATGGTTTACCTGCACAGAGATATGGAGGTACCTTTATATCTGGACATACTAGTTAGATTCTTTGGGTTTTCATAACCTTTCCATCTGGTTTCTAAAGCATTTATAAAGTAACCAACTTTGATCAACAATATAGAAAACTAATAAAGACAGCACTCCAAAACCTCATCAAAGTCTGTTCCTTCAAAGTACAACATCTGGTATCCAGCTTTTGCTAAATGACTGGCTCAAAGAAAGTGTAATTTAGGGAAGATAGGAGAGGGACTACTGCCCTCCTCTAGGTAAGCTACATTTTATACTTAGATCAACTTAGGCCAAAGGAACACATCAGACTAACCTCTCAGAATAATTTTACCTAAACTGTATTTTACGTAGCTCCATGTCTACATCTGTTGTAAAACTATTTTTGAAAATCGCCGTCATTTAATATCCCTTATTGTCAAAAACTTCTGAGTTTAATGTCCAAGGAAACTGTCTCTCCCTTAAAGAACTGGCATGCTTTCTCTTTCTGATGAATGTACTATTTTTCCTACGTCACCAGTAATCACAAAAAGCAATGAAAAAAAAATGAAGTTAACTGTATTCAAGAGTTCCAACAGAACTCGCCTGAGTAAAATTAATTTCAGGAGTCTACAGAACATGTAGCGAGAGAGCTCCAACAGGCCTGGACCTCAAGAGAGAGATTGGGGGATAGGTAAAATACTTGGGAATAGTAGTAACAGTATTTAATGAGCAATTTCTGTATACAAGGCACTGTACAAAAGCTTACATGCTTTTCTTACACATTATACACATAATACTAAATGATCAGACAGAGGAAAAAAAAGACTTGAGAAATATGATCACTGGTAGAACAAAGCTCACTCCAAGGCAGGAGAGGAAGACAATGAGGAACACAGGGCAGTGGCTCTTTTCTTAACTCTTACCCTGATCTGAATGGGAAGAAATGCAAGAAATGATTTGGGTGGTCTGATGAGTATCTGGTCTTCATAGATGGAAGCAAAATAATATGATGGCCTAAAGATTTTATTTAAAAGGCCAGAATTTCACCTAATAAGTGACAGTAGTTATATGAAGTGGCACTATGTTGAAGAAGATTCTAAGGATGTTTCTTGATTCAGCAAGAAGAAATGTTAGGCCATGTTCAATTAGCGTATCTCCAATTAGGACTGGCTAGGGAGAGAAGGCTGTACTGTAAATACGGCCATAACAAGAACACTGAATATTTGCCATCCTAGAACTAAGTATTTCTACTCTTGATGTAACTCCATCCTACACATACCAGAAGTCTAATTTTACTAGTTGCACTGTGATGCAAATAAAAATTCATCTGTCAAAACAGGAAGTGAAGAAAAAGTGGACATTAGATCTGGGCCAAGTTAGGGGCTGCAGCCACCTTTTTTTTTTAAATGAAATAGAAGGAAAAGTATCAAGAATACATCATACATAGGGTTAGAGTTGGATAAAGTTTGGATGTCTGTCCCCTCCAAATCTCATGTTGAAATGTAATCCCCAGTGTTGGAGGTGGGGCATGGTGGGAACTGTCTGGGTGATGATACCGGATCCTGCACGAATGTCTTGGTGCCCTCCCTGTAGCAATGAGTTAATGCACGATCTGGCTGTTTAAAAGAGCCTAGCACCTCCGCCTCTCTCTCTCTCACTCCCTCTCTCACCATGTGACATGGCCACAAGTATAAGCTTCCTGAGGCCCTCGCCAGAAGCAGATACCAGCACCACGTTTCTTGTGCAGACTTCAGAACCATGAGCCAAATAAACCTCTCTTCTTTATAAATTACCCAGCCTCGACTATTCCTTTACAGCAACACAAACAGACTAACACAAAGTTGTTTGATAAAATTTTTCCTTTTCATAAATGTATGTATCTATAGGGTCATTACATAAAATATGTCTCTTACTATGGGTCTTAGTCAAAAAAATTTTGAAAGTCACTAGGTAAGATGATCTCTAAGATTCCTTCCAGTGCTTTTAAAAAAAGAAAAAAACTTTATTAACAGTTTTTAACTACTTTTTATTAAAAAATAGTCTTCATCATCACTAAACTCTTAATGATTTAGTTCTTTTAACATGTACATAAAACTAAAAGGATAAGAAATATAAATAGCTAACAAGACAATGATGCCTATTTTTGAAATACAAAATACCTAAGAACTAGGTTTCTGTAACAAGATGCACCTGTGGTATTCTATTTATGTTACAGTCATCTGAGGATCAGTGATTTCACTGTATGACATTCAGGTTTTGTAGCTGAACAGCAAATTGGCTGTTATAAAATTTATACCTGAGTCAGTGATGTATTTACATTTTCAGTCATAATATTTCTGAAAATATGCCTGAAATTTACAAGTAAAATCTTTCAATAATTTATAGTGTGCCTGTGTTTGTAGTTTGGGGAAGGAGGGGTGAACAATGAATATCTCAATGAACACAATATATTTTACCTTGGGAAAAAAAACCCAAACAAATTCCTTAATGTAAACATAACATTTTTATTATTAACATAAAAGTGCCTTGTTTACTGTATAGATTTTAGAAAATGCCAAATAATGTGGGAAAAAAAAATCATCCATAATCCCAGATTAAAGTAAACATTGTTCATCTTTGGGAGTAAACAAATATTAAACAACTGGCAAAAACCAGTATCAGAAACAGATTCTAAACTCTGTGTGTCAGTATTTAAGCACAATATACATATTTACTGAGAAACTGTCAAACGCCTTCATTCTAACACAATGTTTACACTCTAATTTTTCAACACCAATATTTTGAAGATTACAAAGCAAGCCACACTTCATTTATCAGAGGTACTAAGATTCCTTCCAATTGAATGGCACACAGATTTTTATGCCAGTTGATAACCAAAATGAGATATCACATGCAGTATGTTCTCCAGGGCTTTTTAAAATCTATCAATCAATCTATGTATCTATGTACCTATCTATCTACCTACCTACCTACCTTACTTATTATTTATTGAGATGGAGTCGTCTCACTCTGTCACCCACGCTGGCGTGCAGTGGCATGATCTTGGCTCACTGCAACCTCCGCCTCCTGGGTTCAAGTGATTCTCCTGCCTCAGCCTACCAAGTAGCTGGTATTAAAGGTGTGCAGCACCACACCTGGATAATTTTTTTTGGTATTTTTAGTAGAGATGGGTTTCACCATGTTGGCCAGGCTGCTCTCAAACTCCTGACCTCAAGTGATCTGCCACCTTGGCCTTTCAAAGTGTTAGGATTACAGGCATGAGACACCACGCTCGGCCAGGGCTTTTATTTTTAATACTTAAACCACTACTATGTCAAGTGTTTTCCACAGGCCAGTATCTATAATAAGTTCAGAAAATGAGATTGCGTAGAAACTTATTTAGCAATTTTACATTGCCATAATATTTTAATTATATTTTACAAAAGTCATCAATCAGTCCGCAATGAACTGAAAATTGTTTTAAATAGTCTTTGACTACAGATTCTTTTAAAGAAACAAAAGTCATTTTATCAATAATTTATATTACATTTAGAGCAAGAGTTTTAAAACAAAGTTTATTCCAGGAACATAATGAAATTTTTTGCTACCTCTTGGCATACTAATCTTCCTTGCACATGCATTTTCATTGGCCCTTAGTCCCAGCACTTATAACCAGCACCTAATTACTCATATGGATAGAGACATTATCTCTTTGACAGCTGGAAGAGACCCCTTCTACCAGCAGTTCACAGCTTTCCAACCACTCCTGCCTCCAAATAACCCCTTCTCTCTTCTATCAAGTGCCTAGAAAAGTGCTTTTGGATCTATTCAAGGTTACTCTCATACATGAACATACTTTATCATCTTAAAGAGGCCCTACTCTTTTCTTTAATAAACATTTTATAACCAATGAACAAAGCATATTTTTGCTAAAAGGGCGCAGGTTTACAAAATGGTATTGTTTCTATAAAAATTCTAAGGTTTAAAAAAGTCTGCCACTAGCATTTATGATCTCTAAGTCCCAATCATCTAAGAAATATGATATTTTAAAAGTCCAAATATAAGTTTATTAAATGATGAGCACTGTAGCATTGTTTCTTTAAGTCTAATTGGTTTTCAATTAAGAATTTCCAATTTTCAGTCTCGATATTTTCAATCTCAGATATGTTTGTAGACATAATACTCAGGAATGATACCCATTCATGCAGTTTACTCAGTTTATTTTTCTATTTGATAAAAATCCAATACATGTAAGTCATTAAGAACATTAAAGAAAAACAGAACTATTTCAGTATTCTTACCTTGGACCCTGACAACATACTGGTCAACATTTTTGTTCCACTTCCAATTCCAACAACTACAAATCAAAGAAAGAAATATTATGACACTCTGTTCTGAAAACTAGGTTTTTAAAATAGCTATATATTTTGGTCATAATTTCCCGGCTTAGGTAATGTGAAGTGGGAAAGAGCATATATTTAGCAAAATTTCAGGGCTCCTATTACTCCAAACAGTTGAACTTGTCATGCAAATAAGAAACTCTAAAGAAGGGATGAGAAGACCTTTCTCCCCATTCTCAAAGCATTAAACTCAGTAGAAACCTCAACCCAGCCCATTAGATAATGAAGCCTTAGAACAATCTCAAAGGACACACTGGAATTTTATATGGGCACCAGTAAAAAACACATGGCACAATTAACCATGTTCAAGTGGGTATGATAAAGTCTTTTGACAGAATTCATTATTAAACAAAGCAAAAGCCATTATCATAGCTAATGAACCATTTAAAGATGATTAGCACCCAGCAGTATATACAATCAAGAAAAGAGAAACATAACAACTCAGTCTAACACAAAGAAGAATACAAGGTAAAATGAAGGCTGAAGAATGTATTTTAACAGAGACCAAATATAAAGTACAACAATGGCCTACCTTTCTCTTAAATTTCAAACATTATTCATACGACAACACATTTCACTCGGTGAGGGTGAGAGGATTTAGTCACTTCTCTTTTTGTAAGAAGCCACATTTTTGTAAGAATTGAAATATTTGTCATCAACAGATACAATGTGCATAAGAACACAACACAACCACCACAATTCAGAATTATAAAAGCAAACAAGGAGTACTGATTGGCAAACTGGAAAAAATATCTTCAATATTTACGGCAAGTATCATTCACTGAGTTTACCATGTATCAGATTCTACTTGAAATGTTCTCCTTTCATTATCCCATTTAATCCTTATAACAACTTTAAAAGGCTAGGCATGGTGGCTCACGCCTGTAATCCTAGCACTTTGGGAGGTTGAGGAGGGCAGATCACCTGAGGTCAGGAGTTTGAGACCAGCCTGACAAACATGGAGAAAGCCCATCTCTACTGAAAATACAAAATTAGCCGGGTATGGTGGCGCATGCCTGTAATCCCAAATACTCGGGAGGCTAAGGCAGGAGAATCGCTTGAACCCAGGAGGCGAAGGTTGCGGTGAGCCAAGATCGTACCATTGTACTCCACTGCACTCCAGCCTGGGCGACAAGAGCAAAACTCCATCTAAAAAAAAAAAAAAACTTTTAAAGATGGTATAATTACCCCTGTTGATAAATGAGATAGATGAGGAAATAGGAATAAGAGACTAAGAACTTTGTCCAGCATCTCACAACCAGTACCTGGTAGAGTTAAGATTCAAACCAAATGGTCTAAGAGCTGACCCCCTTCCTTTCCATTCCCTCTGCCACCTTAACTCACCTAGGTTTTCTTTTCACTGCCAACAGCCTACATCACTGCAAACCTGACAGTCCTACATCCTATCCCTTTCTCTTCCAATTCATACCACTTCTTAACCATTTCTGAAACCCTATTTTTCACATTACAAAGCCCCCCAAACAATCCTTAGTAGGGTCCCAGTGCCTACAGTACCAACTCCTTATTAAAGTATTCAAAGTCAATCCTTTGAAGCCCAGCTCAAGCCCCAACTCATTCATAAAGTCTATTCCAACCCCCTCAAAACTTCTATGGCACTCATCTGTATTGATCCAAGTCATATAGTTCAAGGTCTAAGATCAAAACAGTCTGCCCTCAGTAATCCTCTGAAGAGCATAATACTCTTCAAATGACAGAACTTGTAGATACTACTGCTGATGAGGCAAACAGGAAAGATACAATGCAATTTGATTCCAATCAAATAAATCCCCAAACAATATTTTTTTGAACAACTACTATAAACATAATCCCAAGAGGAATACTTCCAATGGAAAAGCAAAGAAACTTGTGACACATTTCCTAACTTCAAAACAGCTTATAATCTCATCAGGAAAATAAAATACAGAAAAATACAGTGCTCAAGAAATGTTGCCTAATGAGTGAAAAATGCTAAATAACAATATGATAGTATATGATTAAGTGTCAAAATGAACAGAGAGAGAACAGCTGCCATAGCAAGGCAAAGGTGGGAGCATTCTAAATGACTAAAGAGGCCAGAGAATGCTTCATTCAAGCATTTCAGGGTTTGTATTAGGCCTTTGAAGGATGTACAGGGAACACAACAGAGAGAAGAGAAGCATGTTTTAAAAAAGAAAATAATTGCACAAACTCTCAGATACAAGGATGAGAACAGTGGGTTTATCAACTGAACACAGGGTATCTTAGAAGCAGGCTGACACGTTTGACTTTAACATGGTTGAAATCCTGAACTCATGATGGTTTCTGAGCTAGTTTAGTGACCCAGAAGGATAAAATTCAAAAGAAGGCATCTTAGAGTTACCCAGCTTAATCCTCTCATTTTATACCTAAGAATAACCAAGTGCCACTGAAGTGAGGTGATTAGTGAAAGCAGAATTTTAGGAAGACTAATATGGTGGTGGCATATAGAAAAATTATCTGGAGTTGGGACCTAGCCAACCAGCAGCTTTTCATTCACAGGTTAGTTTCCCGGACAGAATTTTTACTTAGCATGTTTTGCCTTCAATCACTCAAAATTGTATTTAGTACTTATTGTGTAGGTGCAGAAATAAATAAGACCTGGCTTCGGCTGTGATTTAACAATCTAATAGAGAGACAGATATTAACAAAAACCAGGAGAACAAAATGAAATTTTACATTAGTAGTATAGAAGAGCAAGCAGGCAGGCTTCAAAGGTAGGAAATGGCATTTCAGCTGAACCTGGAAAGGCCAGTAGGACTTCTACAACCAAAGGTGCTGAGAGAGATGAGCAGCTTATAAAAGAAAAACATGAGCAAAGGCACCACATTTGAAAAGGTGTGGAGAATTTAGAGAGTGGATGAATGACAGGGTTTTCCATGCACTGTTGCACAATCACTACTCTCCTACTCTATCTCCCAAGTGTTCTGTGCTCACTCAAATGTCTTCTCTGTTAAAAAACAAAAACAAAAACAACTATCTCCAAACTTATCCAATGTCCTAGTATCCTATTCTCAAATCAAAAAGATAGAATTTGTTTATGATGAGAGCCTCTCTAGGACAGGCATGGACTCCATACATGTATTTCCAGCTTTCTATAGGATCATCTTACAAGGCTCGTATCTTTCCAATTGTAGGAATCTATTTTAAGAATCTGAAACACCTGGCTGATACAGATGTGTGGGTAAAAAATAAAAACTAAAAACAAAACAAACAGTTCTATCTAGAAAGACATCCCTCACAAAATCAGTTCTGATAAAACTCTGGTAATAACCTCAGGGACCTCAAATAGGGAAATGATTAACAAATTGTATTTTAGCCATATGATGGAACATTTTATAGCCATTAAAAATAAAGTTTACAAAGACCTTATCAACATGAACAATGTCTATGTTACAATGTTAAGTTTAAAAAATGGATATATAAGTACACACAGTGAAGTAGAGCTCAACTTTAAAAATCGCATAGACAAAAAGCTACAAGGAAATATGGCAAAAATGTTAACTGACTATTGATGAAAGGTGGAAAATGGATAATTTTTTATTTTCAACTTTCCTGTATTTTCGAAATTTTCCCACTGTTTGTATAACCTCTAAAATTTAAAAACATCATTTTTGAAATGGTATATAGAAATTTTATTTACATTTTAAGTGATTTATGATAAACAGGTATATTCCTTTCCTATTGCTACTGTAACAAATTACCAATCTGGCTTAAAACAATACAAACTTTTTATCATACAGTTGCGGAGGTCAGAAGCCTGAAATGGGTTTAACTAGGCTTAAAATCAAAGGGTTGGCTTGGCTGTGTTCTTCTCTTGAGGTGCTAGGGGAGAATCCTTCACTAGAGCCCCCCTAGAGGACCCATTTTTTTGCTTGCCTGCCTCCTCCAGCTTTTAGAGGCTGCCCCCATTCTTTGGCTTGTGATCCCCTTCACTCTTCAAAGCCAGCAACCCACATTACTCCAACCTCTGCCTCCACTGCCACATCTCCTCTGACTCTCTCTTCTGCCTCCTCTTCCACTTTTAAAGAGTATTATGATTACATTGGGTCTACTTGGAAATTTCAGGATAATCTATCTTAAAGTCAGCTGATTAGCAACATCAATTCCATCTACAACCCTAATGCTCCTTGTGATGTAACCTAATATATTCACAGGTTATGAAAATTAGGACACGGACACCTTTAGAGGGCCGTATTTTGCCTACCATTTTTTTTTTTGAGACGGAGTCTCACTCTGTCGCCCAGACTGGAGTACAGTGGCGCCATCTCGCTCACTGCAAGCTCCGCCTCCCGGGTTCACGCCATTCTCCTGCTTCAGCCTCCCGAGTAGCTGGGACTACCGGTGCCCGCCACTGCGCCCGGCTAAGTTTTTGTATTTTTAGTGGAGACGGGGTTTCACCGTGTTAACCAGGATGGTCTTGATCTCCTGACCTCGTGATCCACCCGCCTCGGCCTCCCAAAGTGCTGGGATTAGAGCCAATGTGCCCAGCCTGCCTACCATGTATTTTTGAGAAACTTGTGAACCCTCTAGCAATCATGCTATAGAATTATAAACCTGAATTTCAGGTTATAATCTTAAATTGTCAGCTAAATTCTTAACTGCATCATTAATATTGCAAAAAAAAATGTTGAAAGAAAAAGTGTATTTTTTTTGCACAGGTCCAGTTTTAGTTTGTTTTCTTTTGTTTGTTTGTTTTCAAAAAAGACCTTTTGGCCGGGCATGGTGGCTCACCATGCACTTTGGGAGGCTGAGGTGGGCAGATCACTTGAGATCAGGAGTTCAAGACCACCCTGGTCAACATGGTGAAACCCTGACTCTACTAAAAATACAAAAATCAGCCGGGCGTGGTGGCAGTCACCTATAATCCCAGCTGGTCAGGGATTGGGAGTTGAATTTGGGAGGCGGAGGTTGCAGTGAGCCAAGATCACGCCACTGCACTCAAGCCTGGACAACAGAGCAAGATTCCATCTCAAAAAAATAAATAAATAAAAATAAAAAAGACCTGTATACAACACTTCACAGGATAAAGTATATATCTATATACTATAGGTATTTTGTAAGATATTTTTGAAAACCTTTTGACTCAGTTTTGGTAGACATTATCCTCTTTTAAGAGATGAAGAAACATTCAGTGAAGTTATGGGATTTTCTTAGGGTGTATATAGTTAGTAATTAAAGCAGCCAGTAGCCAGTGTACAAACCGAAGTATGATTAGAGTCCAGTGTTTATTTTACCACACAATCAAAAATCGTCTTCTCATAAGTTTCCAGAACTGCTAACTTGGACAACAAACATCCCTTACTCTGTGACTAAACACCAACAATTTTTAAAACTTTCTCTCTCCTTGGAAATCACATGCATTAGAAGAAAAATTAATACATCTGACATATGAACATATTATATCATCATAAAAGTCCTTGTGTGATCAAATATAAATTAAGCCTCCAACCAGAAAACTGTTTCCAATACAGTTTCTTCCACACATACAAATCTCAGCCCCTTCATAATACTAAAATGGAAGCTTCAACAAGATCCCTTAGGCCAAGGGTGTCTAATCTTTTGGCTTCCCTGGGCCACAATGAAAGAAGAATTATCTTGGGCCACACACGTAATATACTAACAACAGCTGATGAGTTAAAAAAAAAAAAATCACAAAACAATCTCATGATGTTTTAAGAAAGTTTACAAATTTGTGTTGGGCTGCATTCAAAGCCCCCCTAGGCCACATGCAACCCGCAGGCCAAAGGTTGGACAAGCTTGCCTTAGGTTTAGGGTAAAAAATAAACTTTCATTCACTGCCTTGAATATGACTATTTTCTGCATGCCAATGAAGAACTGCCACTAGAAATTAATAGAATTGATCTATTCATAAATAAGCAACAGATCTTATCCTCTCTTTTCTTGTATTTGTGGTGCTATGCCTGGAAAACAGTAAAGCAGAAGGGTTAGGAACATAGGCTTCAACTCAAAGGCCAACTCTAATCAACTGGTACAGGCTACTGAAGTGCTAAGCTGATAAGAATCGTGAAGCCCCAATTTCTGCCAAGAGCACAGGGCATGAGGAACAAAAGCAGGAGCGCCAGGTATCTGCCATCCACAATAGGGCAGATGCTTTGGAACTGAGCAGATCTGGCTCAAATCCTGACTTTGTCACTCACTAATTCTGACAGTGAACATGTTACTTTATCTCTCAGGGTCTTCCTTTCTTCTTCTGTAAAATGGGGATAGTAATAACTTCTCTTATAGGTTACAATGAGAATTAAACTATAGAACTTACGAATGCCCAAAACTGAAGACCTTATATACAGTAAGTGCTCAATAAATGCTTATTATTAGCTGGGGTTTTTGTTTTGTTATGCTTGTTTTTTTGAAGTGCAGTGGTGCAATCACAGATCACTGCAGCCTCAACTTCCCAGGTTCCAGTGATACTCCCACCTCAGCCTCCCAAGTAGCTGGGACTATAGGTATGTGTCACCACACCCAGTTAATTTTTAAATTTTTTATAGAGATAGGGTTTCACCATATTGCCTAAGCTGGTCTCGGACTCTTGGGCTCAAGCAATCCACCCACCTCGGCCTCCCAAATTTCTAGGATTATAGGCATGAGTCACTGTGCCCAGCCTGATTTTTTCTATTTTGTTTGTTTATTTATTCATTTATTTATTGAGACGGAGTTTCGCTCTTGTCGCCCAGGCTGGAGTGCAATGGCGGGATCTCAGATCACTGCAACCTCCACCTCCTGGGTTCACGTGATTCTCCTGCCTCAGCCTCCCAAGTAGCTGGCATTACAGGCACATGCCACCACACCAGGCTACATTTTGTATTTTTAGTAGAGACAGGGTCTCACCATGTTGGTCAGGTTGGTCTCGAACTGATTTTTTCTATTTTAACCTCAAGTAAAAATATTACTGCCAACATAAACCTATAATTTTAGAAAATACAAAAATCATACAGTTTATAATGTTCTTGAAGCATACCATTTTCTTCACCAATTTTATCCTTTTAAATAAGCACTCATTTACTTTGGATAGCTTAGATCAAGGTTTGCTGTTGTTCCTTTGTACCTAATTTTTGCTGTAAATGAAACTGAATAAAATATAAAATACCAGAGCATGTAAAAAGATGAGTATTGTTCCATAAAAGTTTGTTTCTCGTATGTGAGGAAGGGGGCACTGAGAGGGATCCCAATGTATGCAGGTAGTTCTGTGACTAAGGATGCAGTTACAGAGTAAAATATACCCTAGCCTGTGTATAACACACTTGCACTTCAGAATCTCCACCAGGGGCAAAAAACAAAAAACAGATGGAATAAAAAAGGATAAAATATTTTTATTCCCTTTGATCAATTCTACTAATTTTCCTTCACAAGCAATAAAATAGTCAACTAATATATCTCTAGCAGAAAATGACTTCCTCTCAAGCTTCCCCTTCTCAAGAGAGTTGATTTCAGAGATTAGATTAGAGATAGGCAGACAAACAGAGCCTTCTACCTTGTCAAGAGTCCCCAAGACCAGCCCACATTCAAAGATTGATATATAGCTCAGATTTTTTACAGTGTTGTAGTAAGAATACACAGTTGGACCATAAGAGATAAAGACACAGAGAAATCTGGGCACAAGCTTCCTTATCCTCTCCCCCTCCTGTGAGAGGATGCTCGAGCGTGCTGCTTTCTCTAACAAAAAAAGCGGTAACACGTGTGCAATGTTTCGCTCAGGGAAGCTCATTAGAAACTCAGTGCCCAAAGCTGTGTTTTGTTTTGTTTTGTTTTGAGATAGAGTCTCCATCTGTCACCCAGGCTGAAGTGCAGTGGTATGATCTCAGCTCACTGCAACCTCCGCCTCCCAGGTTCAAGCGATTCTCCTGCCTCAGCCTACCAAGTAGCTGGGATTACAGGCACATGCCACCACACCCGACTAATTTTCATATTTTTAGTAGAGACAGGGTTTCACTATGTCAGTCAGGCTGGTCTCAAATTCCTGACCTTGTGATCCGCCTGCCTCAGCCTCCCAAAGTGCTGGGATTACAGGCATGAGCCACCATGCCTGACCCCAGTGCCCACAGGTTTTACTGGGGACTTGAGAGGATGATCACTCAGGCACCCTCTGCCTTAGCAGTGGAGCAAAATTCCAGATTCCTAGAAGGAAAGCTGGTGTTCCCAGAAACATCTGAGGCACAGCCAACCAGCCTTATCAGACAGAGAAGGGTGGGAACACTCCTAAAATCCAAGTTCCCAGATACCAGCCAAGGGCAAGCTGTGCAAGCAGACCTTTCTAAAGATAGTAATTTCAGGCCTGCTATGTTAACTCTTTTCTGCACAGAGAGAAACCTTTTTTCAAAGTCCCATCCACACATAAAAGTAGCTATTTCTAACAGCCTTGTAGGCCTTGTACGATTTAAAGGCTTCTTTAAAAGATGGCACTATATATATCCAGTAGATCTGAAACATTCCAAAGTATAGTGAAAAATATAAGGCTTTAGTCAATCTATCTGTTCTCAACCAGTGTTTCTTTCTGATATTAAGTGACAGTGGACACTTAATTTCCTTTCATATCTCTTACCCAGAACTCCTCGGGCTGCGCTGTCTAGAGTCCCTCCATGCCCAATTTTCAAAGTCTGCTTTTTCCTCTTGGTCCATTCTGGAGAAGGCATTCCAGCTTCTACGAGAGTAATGGGGATGAAAAAAAGGTGATTACCACGACAAATTAAGTAGGATTTCCATAAACTTGGGAGGAAGAGGGAATGGCATTTTCAAAACAAATAAAAAGTATTATACAAACTTCACATGTTAAGAGACTATGACCTCGTTACTAGTAAAGAAAAGATTTTAAAATGTATATTCCCTAAATTATAAAGAAAGAGTATTCCAAAATTAGCTATCAAGACACTAGAATTCATTCTCTAAGAGAAAAATGGCATTTTTAAAAGGTGGGTAAATATCCAAACTAACCTGCAAAAATCTAGTAAATTCTTGGTAGTGGTGGGCTCTTAGAGAATCATGAAAAGAAGTTAATTTTTATATACAAAGATACTTTTAAAAGTCCTCAATTTCCATTTCTAAATCTCTTCCATGGTCTTTGCTGGTATCTCTAGCTACCTAACACTGGGAGTACATCTCATGCAGGGCTATTTCTAAATACACCAAATTCCCAAACTCCCTGTATTCGCTTTCTCCTTGAAATTGAAAAACCAAAATTTTCAATTCATTAAAGAAATGAATCTCAACAAAACATTATGTGGAAAGCAGCTAAGATTAAGTTGCACCTTAATTTCCTAAGCATTTAGATCTTTAAAAAGAGGATGCCAGCCTGGCTTATCTCATATTCCTGTTGTAAATATAAAGTGAGCCAGGCACAGTGGTTCATGTCTGTAATCCCAGCACTTTGGGAGGCCGAGATGGATGGATCACTTGAACCCAGAAGTTCGAGACCAGCCTGGGCAACACAGGGAAACCCTGTCTCTATCCAAAATAAAATACAAAAATTAGCTGGGCATGGTGGTGTGCACCTATAGCCCTAGCTACTGGGGAGGCTTAGGGGAGAGGACTGTTTGAGCTCGGGAGGCAGAGGTTGCAGTAAGCCAAGACTGTGCCACTGTATTCCAGTCTGGGCAACAGAGTGAGATCCTATCCTATTTAAAAAAAAATAAAAATAAGGCAAAATAATGTTACTTGAAAGTATTTTGGGGAGACAGGGCCAGTGCTTCCTTCTGGGTAAATATAAATTGTTTTGATGATGGCATATACCATATTGAGAGAGTATTGACTATTAGATGTCAAGTGAGAAAGAAAAGCAGGAACTGCTATATTGATCTATACCTGCCCCCAAGCCCATCAAACCTTCCTTATCAACACTGACGCAGAGTAGAAAGAAAATAAAGCAAAGAAAACGAAATGAGTGGACAGACAAGGGAGGAGGGAAATCAAAGCAACAATGGAAATGCAGAAGCCAGATTAAATGGCCAAAAGAATGCTGGGTGGCTCAGCCTCCCAAGAAAATTATCACTCTACTGAGTCAGAACCATGGTCTCTGGAACACCCTGGCATCATTCTCTAATTATGACATCACTGTACTTAGAAGGGTATGGCTGTCTGCTTTGACATAAACTTCAAAGGCCAGACCTCGGTTTCAAACCCTTGACCTGTCACTTGCAACCCATCATGGATCTCTCACCCACAAATTAACAGAAACCTTTTGGGGAACTCTTTGTATTTTCAACTTGACACCCCTTGGAGTAAGAAGGCCCCATAAATATACTATCTTCCCTTTGTGCCCAAATATACCTCCTTCTAACTTGCAGACATACTGCCCCTACTATATAAAGTGGGGAATTTGGTTCACCCCACTAAACTAAGTATTCATGGATTTTTATTAAAGTATTTTCTAGCTATAAAATTCTGGTACACTTAGGGCTTTGAAGGATCCCAACAGACAAAGATTAGGGATTGCAGTATAACAGGAATCAACGCAAAGAAAGACAAGGAATGGTATTGGAGGACACAACCACTGACCGTGGTTGTCAAATACAGCTAACATTAGAATGTAGGTATCTTTAAGAACCTTCCCAAGGCCGAGCGCCATGACTCACGCCTGTAATCCCAGCACTTTGGGAGGCTGAAGCGGGTGGATCACCTAAGGTCGTGAGTTCGAGACCAGCCTGACTAACACGGAGAAACCCCATCTCTACTAAAAATACAAAATTAGCCAGAGTTGATGGTGCATGCCTGTAATCCCAGCTACTTGAGAGGCTGAGGCAGGAGAATCACTTGAACCCGGGAGGTGGAGGTTGCAGTGAGCCGAGATCACGCCATTGCACTCCAGCCTGGCCAACAAGAGCGAAACTCTGTCTCAAATACTTCCCAAGTAATTCTGACAGCCAGTTATAACGACATCTGGAAAGCCATAGCCTAACTAACATAAATACAGAATAGGCCAATCACAAACAATATAGAAATCAAGGATAATGAGAATGTCTCTAGCTAAAGATTCTAGCCTAGCAACAGCCTTGAAACAATCATTTTAACTAAGATTCAACAAGAAAATTCAGTTCTTAGAGAGATTAGCCAGAAGGCCAGAATATGGCTTTGTCAGAAACTTGTCTGAAAGAATGGTAATCATTACCTTAAGGATAACAAAAAAAGAAACCCAGAGTTTAGTTAACAAATCAGGAAAGCAGCAGTTCTATATAGGAAAACTAAAAAACTATGATGACACCACAATACATATCCTTGATGCAATTCCTTACTTTGACGTCCTCTGAATGAGTCATCCTTTCAGGCAACAAAGCAAAACTTTAATAAAAGAATGAGTAGTCGTGATACTGGAATTAAACATCTGCAGGAGCGTGCCTATTTGCCCATAAACATTTAAATCTGTACTGTCAGTTATAATTCCCATTAGAATAATTTATTTTTGCATTTTTTTTAAGTGTAAAGTTTTCCATGGGACACTAAACAATGTAAGAAAGTCCCTGTACTGGTTTAATGGCGAGACAGAATACGGCCCAACTCTGGAGAACCTTGAATAACCTAGCTACCTAGTTTTACCACCACAGGGTGCAGAAATCACTAGGCTGTCAGCTCAGTTAAGGTAAGAGACAGTATCTTTTATCTTCAAGTCTCTATAGGCTAGCACAGACCTGGTTTAGTGTATATGTCCAACGAACTTAAGGATCCTGGATGCTTTATGTGTGAAATCATCCGAGCTGATGAAGGGGGTGATTCTTTAGGCTCTTCTAGTATTTTCCCAGTATACGTGAATAAACGAATCAATAAAAAGAACACTCTCAGCTTAGTGACCAAGTTATATTTAGTGTTCCTCAAACGTGGTCCATAAACCACTTACACTGGAATCACGTGGAGCAACTATTTAGAATTGCAGTTTCCTAAAAATACCCTGAACCATCCGAATCACAATCTCGGACAGGGCAGGGATTAGGAATCTGTATTTGTACAAGAGACTCTAAGTAATTGTTAGGCCCACTAAAATATGAAAACGACTTTATTAAGTCTTGGTTAACGAAGTATATCTGCATTTCCAATACATTCTGAGGAATGCAACTTTGGGGGTAAGTGCCAGTACTTCCTTTTGGGGTTCATCCACATGAACCCAACAAAAGCCTCCTGAGGGATCAGATTACAGAAAATAGGTCTGCACGCCCAAGGGCAGGGTTTTATTGTGTAAGTATGGGTTTTTTTCTCCCACTGAGAACTACAACTGCCAAGTAGGCTACAAGAGTTCGTGCCAGGGCAAGTCCAAGCCCGAGATGCCCGAGATTTCTGTCCAGAGCTAATTCAATGGTCATTCTCCCTTTCCCTTCCTTTTGTCTCTTGAATCACGAGCGTCGCAAAAAGCCTAATGTGCTTCCCCTCTCGTAGCGACCGCCTCAGCCTGGTCCCCACCCGGGCTGCAGTACCTGCCAGCAGCTTCTCCTTCAACCGATTCAGCAGCTCGGCTGAAGTGGGCCCTTTGGGCTTGTGCACGGCGAACACGCCGCTCAGGGACAGCAGCTTGGTAGCCAAAGCGGCCTTGGAGACCCTGGCTTCGGATCCGGTCCTGGCCGCGGCCGCAACCACCGCGGCTGCAGCCCTTGCTGGCGGGGTCGCAGCCATTGCTGCGACCGTTCCTGCAGTTTCAAGGACAGAGCATGTGTCTGTTTTCAAAGACGACGAAGACATAACCGCCGCCTCAGAAGCGGCCATACTTTTGTACTCCAAACCTGTTTCATGGTGGAGGCGCACGCTGATGATGCAACAAGAGTGCGCCTGACAGGACCCTCTTTCTCATACCGCGAAGCTGCGCAGAACGGAGAGGTCACAAGGGCTTGTGGGAATTGTAGTCCATGGCCTTCCCATACAGACCAAGAGCCTGCTGTGCCCTTGTGTTTTAAATAGAAAGTTTTAAATGTTGAGTTTTCCTGGGGTTTGTGAAGATCCATGGCTTCCTGGGCTCACTGCTTCATTGACTGTGTTGTGCTCTTGCATTCAGGTTCAGAATTAGAAGACATCCAAATGTGAGCCCTATTGGAGCGAGGAACTTATGTACCACGCTTGCCGAGACATCCTAGATGCCTCACACATTGTAGGCACTTAAATAAATATTTGAAAACGTATAAATAAGTATGAATTCTTCAAATTTCCCGAAGAAACCAAGCCAATGGTAAATCACGTGGGCTTATTTTGATGCTCTTCATGCACTCCTGTTTGCCACCCTCCAAGCCCCCACTGCCTCCACTACAATTTTTAATAATTCCGATTTTGAATACCAGCTTTTCTGTAGGTTGCATTCCTTAGTACACATTGCTTAGATATCAAAAAGCATTCTTGCAATTCGTAAACTTTAAACTACTTTCTATCTGAGACCTTCTCCCTAAAAGTTATTCACTTCTCAACAAGACTGAGGAATATTATTTTGATCCCAGCATAAGGCAGAGTGGAGAAAAATTACTTTTGCACCAGATACATTAAATGCTATCATAAGTATTGTGAGACAGATAAAGTTTGTCCTCATTGTTTTTTAGGTTTCTTTACAGTCACTCTTTCTCCTTATCATACTCTAGGACTTTAACATCTGGTATTTTAATGATGCCCCTTAGCTGCTCACAATCACCAGTTATGGGATCCCATTTGAACTTGCACCCATTTGTACAACAAACACATGGCAGAACAATTTATTAAAAGGAAAAAAAAAATTTGAGGGAGTTTTTTCAGGGCAGAAAGCTGTAACTCCTAGAAGGAAGTCACCTACTCTTGTGGTCTACTATAAAAGCCTAAGCTAACTGAAAAGATTGGCATATCAAAAGATTAGTGGACACCTGGCCCTGCTTCAAGATGTTCGTTTTTCCAGGAAGATGTCATGACTTCAGAAGGGATGACTGCACCCCAAGGAGCATGGTGTCCTTTAGCCTCAGGAAAGAGTTCTCTGTTCTTGTGGCATGGAAGCAGAGAGCCAGGGACTTGCAGGGAAGGTTGGAAGGCTTGACCAATGACGACTTGGAGATTAGAGGCCTTTTCCCAATTGTCCGGACATCAGCAAGCCTCCCTGTTTCTGTTGTGGCTCTGGGGGTGAAGGATGCAGAGGGATGCAGAGGGAGAGCAGAACTAGGGGTGACAAATGATGCTTATATTCGAATTTTCCATCAGTTCAGTGTAGGACCAGAGTTAATTTGATTTAAACAAAATGAAGAAATTGATATTTCTTGCACGTTTGATTTCTGGGATGCTAGGACACAACTAAATTAATTCTACTCTGCTATCATATCGGCATTCTTGGGATCAGAAGCACCAAGTTTTGTTTTTCTAAGGTAACCAACATCTCCCACATTGGGCAGGCCTTGAATTCACAGGTTTTCTTGCTCCAATACAAGTATGAGTTTGGGCTTTTTGGTTAGAAGCAACAGAAAACTGATTCATACCAGCTTGGGGGGCACGGGGGAGATGATTTATCAGAAATACACTGGTACACTATTCAGAATCTAGAAAGTTCTCTGTCTCTGGCTGCACATCCTTCTTTTATGCTAATCACTTGTGTCTTTTTTTTTTTTTTTTTTTTTTTTTTTGAGACAGAGTTTCACTCTTGCTGCCCAGGCTGCAGTGCAGTGGCGCAATCTCAGCTCCCCACAACTCCTGGGTTCGAGGGATTCTCCTGCCTCAGCCTCCTGAGTAGCTGGGATTACAGGCATGTGGCACCACACCCAGTGCATTTTTAGTAGAGACAGGGTTTCTCCATGTTGGTCAATCTGGTCATGAACTCCTGACCTCAGGTGGTCCGCCTGCCTCAGCCTCCCAAAGTGCTGGGATTACAGGCACGAGCCATTGCGCCAGGTCCACTTGTGTCTTTATTCCTCTTTCCTTCTTCTAATAGGCCTTTTATTGTAACTCTTCATTCCACATCCTTGTTTTAAACCATCCTATTTTGATCCAATTCCAAAAACCATCTGGATGAAGTCACTCCTGACCACCTGTAGAACATAATACCTCATTCTTTCTATCCCTCTACCATGACACTTTCCTAGCTAACTTTCTGGCTTTATTTTTTCCCATGGCACATCTCACCTGACATACCATGAATATGATCTGGATGTTGGTTCCCTCCAAATCTCATGTTGAAATGTGATTCCCAGTGTTGGAGGTTGGGCCTGGTGGTAGGTGATTGGATCATGCGAGTGGACCCCTCATGAAAGGTTTAGCACCATCCCCTGGGTGACAAATGAGTTCTCACTCAGTTAGTTCATGTGAGAGCTGGTTGTTTAAGAGTCTGGGACCTGCCTGCTGTTGCTCTCTTGCTCCCACTCTCAGCCATATGATGTGCCTGCTCCCCATTCACCTGCTATGATTGGAAGCTTCCTGAGGCCCTCACCAGAATTAGATGCCCACACCATGCTTCCTCCACAACCTGCAGAACTGTGAGCCAATTAAGCTTCTTTTCTTTATAAATTACCCAGTCTCAGATATTCCTTTAGAGTAACATAGATGGACTAATTTATACCACATATTTTACTAATTTTGTTTAATGTCCGATGCCCTCTATCAGAATATCAGCTTCATGCGGACAGGAATATTGTATTCATTGCTATACCTCCAAGGCCTAGAATAGTGTCAGACATAGCACTCAATAAATACTGGGTTGTTTTGTTTTATTTTGTTTTGTTTTGAGACGGAGTTTCATTCTTGTTGCCCAGGCTGGAGTGCAATGGCACAATCTCTGCTCACTGCAACCTCTGCTTCCCAAGTTCAAGTGATTATCCTGTCTCAGCCTCCCAAGTAGCTGGAATTACAGGTGCCTGCCACCACACCTGGCTAATTTTTTTGTATTTTTAGTAGAGACAGGGTTTCACCATGTTGGCACAGGCTTGAACTCCTGACCTCAGATGATCCGCCTGCCTCGGCATCCCAAAGTACTGAGATTACAGACATGAGCCACTGCACCCAGCCAATAAATACTGTTGAATGAATGAATGAATGAATGAATGAATGAATGAAACTTCTATAAAGGCTGGTGTGATGGTTAATACTGAGTGTCAACTTGCTTGGATTGAAGGATGCAAAGTATCGCTCCTGGGTGTTGCCAAAGGAGATTAACATTTGAGTCAGTGGGCTGGGAGAAACTGACCCACCCTCCATCTGGGTGGGCCCCATCTAATCAGCTGCCACCACAGCTAGAATAAAGCAGGCAGAAGATGGAAGAGCAGACTTGCTGAGTCTTCCAGCCTTCATCTTTCTCCTGTGCTGTATGCCTCCTGCCCTCAAACATCACACTCTATGTTCCTTGGCTTTTGGACTCTTGGGCTTACACCAGTGGTTTTCCAGGGGTTCTCAGATCTTCGGCCACAGACTGAAGGCTCCACTGTCGGCTTTTGAAGTTTTAGGGCTCAGACTGGCTTCCTTGCTTCTCAGCCAAGCAGACAGCCTGTTATGGGACTTCACCTTGTGATCCTGTGAGTTAATACTCCTTAATAAACTCCCTTTCATATACGTCTACCCTATTAGTTCTGTCCCTTGAAAGAACTCTGACTGAAACAGCGAGTTAGTGCCTGTTCCCTGAAAAGTGGAGTGCTGAACACATAAAATAATAGATGTAAGTCACAAGTGTAGCTTACCACACCTGACTTCAAATTCCATTATCTCATTTTACACGTATGGAACAGAGGTAAAGAGAATAAAATCACCTAAAGTCATATAATAAGACTCCACCTTTCTAGACCAGCTTCCATGCTACCTTCAACCACCCATGTACCTCAAAGATTCATTAATTAATAAGATTCAAAAATTAGGGACTCTAAATTTGTCACTAGCTCCCCCATGGCTGCATTCCTGGGGCACTTCTCTGATCGCTGTCACAGGCATGTATGCCTGGGAAAGCTGGTCTTCACAAAGGCTTGTTCAAATGTTGTTCACCTCTGCAACTTTCTGTGGATGGTAGAATCAGAGAAAGTGAAAGGAGCTGGGCACATTCCTCAGCCCCGGGCTCAAAACTCCCTGAGCCCAGTACAAACACCACCTGGAAAGTCTCCGATAAGGGGACAGCCGTTCAAGGTTACTGAAAGCGCGGGAGCCAAAAGAATTTCTTTGTTCCCCTGCAACTTTCGGGCTATAAAAAGCAAACGCGCGCATTGTTCAAGGCCCTCTTATATACTGTGGAATGGAGGGACCAGGTTCGAACTTGTAGTAAAGATCCTTGCCGCTTGGCTTTGACACTGGACTCTGGTGGTCTTCTTTGGGGAACAAACGGTCTGGGCATAACATCTGGGGGCCCGTCCGGGATTCCCCAAGCCCACCAGACCCCTGGTCAACGGATCTGCTAGGATCGATCTACTGATAGGTGAGCTGGCTCGTCTCCGTTTGTCTGTCTGTGTCTGTATGTCTGTTCTGAATCTGAATCTGTGACTCGCGAGGTCTGAAACTGGAGCTGGCACAGTCCTGGCGGACGCGCTATAGGACGGCCAGTGGAGACCGGTGGGAGACGTCCCCTGGCTCTCTTCTGATCTAAATTGCGATCTGAGCTGCCGGAGTGCGTTCGCGATCCGGGCAGCAGCTGACTCTGACCCCGACTGCCGGGGCGCGCTGGCGATCTGAGTTGCCGGAGCACGTTCGCGATCCGGCAACAGCTGACTCCTGACCTGGCTCCTGGGCGACGACGCGACCTGAATTGTCCCCGGGTCTCGGGCCTCTGCAAGGATCTAATCTGCCCCGGTTCCTCGGGATAGCTGGCGATCTTGGACTGCCCCGGGTCCTCGAGCATGGGCCCGGGTCCCCTGGCTCCAAGCCTGCCATGGCTCCCCGTCCCCTGGCTCCTGCTCAAGAGTGTCTCGTCCCCTCGGCTCCTGCCTCCCGGGCGCTGGCTAAGCCTGCCCGGGTCTCGGCTCCTGCTTCAAGTGTATGCTCATGATCTGGAACGCCTGGGTTCCCGGACTTCCAAAGCGCTCCTGCGACTAAATATCATTAATAAGTCAGATCAGATTTCCTTTACAGGGATTCTAACCCACATTCCTTTACAGGAAGAGACACAGAAAGTGAGACTGGGGAGAGGGAGAAAGTGAGAAGGGAAATCGGAAAGAGAAAGGGGAGGAAACGGCAGACGTGGAAAGTCAGAGAGAGAGAGAGAAAGAGGAAAAGACTGAGTGTAAAGGAGAGAGGACACGGGATGACAGAGAGAGAGAGAAAAAAAGAGCGCACGCGAATGAGATAGAGACTTAAAGAAGAGACTCTGTAAGTCTGTTAATCAAAGATTTGGACAGGAACGGAAAGATTAAAGAGAGAGATAGAGGGAGGGAGCAGGTGGAGGGGAGGCAGCCGGCACTCACGGGCCCGCTGAAAAGGAAAGTAACTTTGAAGGGCCGGCGGGGCGGACGCGAGGGCGCACTTCGCGGACTAGTCCCCCCCAGCCACCTGACTCCACGGTGGCTTTACCCCTTCGGGAAATAGGACCCCCAGATGACACAGGAATCCCCAGGCTCCAGTACTGGCCATTCTCCACCAGTGATCTGTATAACTGGAAGACTCAGAGTGCTCGGTTTTCAGACAACCCCAAAGATTTACTGGCTTTACTGGATAGTGTCATGTTCACCCACCAGCCCACTTGGGATGATTGTCAGCAGCTCCTCCGAATCTTATTTACCACGGAAGAGCGAGAGAGAATACAGGTAGAAGCCAGAAAGCTGGTCCCGGGGGACGACAGTCAACCGACTGCCAACCCTGACCTCATAAACGCGACTTTTCCTCTGACCAGGCCGGCGTGGGACTACAACACGGCAGAAGGTAGGGGACGGCTACACCTTTATCGCCAGACTCTAATGGCAGGTCTCCAGGCAGCTGCTCGCAAGCCCACTAATTTGGCCAAAGTATATTCTATTCTACAGAAAAAGACAGACAGCCCAGCTACCTACTTAGAGAGATTAATGGAAGCTTTTAGACAGTACACCCCCATAGATCCAGAGGCTCCAGAAAGTAAGGCAGCTATAGTAATGTCATTCGTAAATCAGGCAGCCCCAGATATTAAAAGAAAACTCCAGAAATTAGAAGACTTGGAAGGAAAGCGGATTCAAGACCTCCTTCAGATAGCCCAGCGGGTTTACAATAACAGAAATACTCCAGAAGAAAGGCAATTTAAGGCCACTGAAAAAATGACCAAGGTCCTGGCAGCAGTGGTACAGAAAGAGCATCTACAGCCAGAGTACACCCAACCTAGGCGGCCCCCCAGGCATGATAATCTGAGAAAAGACCAATGTGTCTACTGCAAGGAGGCTAGCCACTGGGTAAGAGACTGCCCCAAAAGGAAACAACGAGGACAGGGACCCCCAGGTCTACACCCGTACTAGTCACTCAAGATAAAGACTAGGGAAGACGGGGTTCAGATCCCCTCCCCGAACCTAGAGTAACTTTGCAAGTGGAGGGGTCCCCGGTCCAGTTCTTGGTCAATACGGGAGCACAGCACTCAGTCTTAGTTAAAACTAATGAGAAATTATCCTCCAAGTCCTCGTGGGTACAAGGGGCCACAGGAGTTAAGAAATACCCATGGACAACACAAAGAACAGTAAACCTCGGAGCCAAGAATGTAACCCATTCTTTCCTGGTCATCCCTGAGAGCCCCTGTCCCCTATTAGAGAGAGACCTGCTAACTAAAATGGGAGCACAGATCCATTTCCTCCCTGAGGGGCCCGTCGTGACCAACTCCCACAATCAACCCGAGTCCGTCCTGACTATAACCCTAGAAGATGAGTACCGGCTTCACCAAGAGCAAACAGCCCCTGACCAGGACATAGCAACCTGGCTCCAGCAATATCCAGAAGCTTGGGCGGAAACGGGGGGCTTAGGACTAGCAAAACACCGTCCTGCTTTATTTGTTAAACTTAAACCTGGGGCAGACCCCGTGCGGGTACGCCAATACCCGATGCCCCTAGAGGCCAAGAAAGGAATTGCCCCGCATATCCGCCGGCTCCTTGACCAAGGGGTCCTTCACTCATGTCACTCACCCTGGAATACTCCATTGTTGCCAGTACGAAAACCTAATAGTGGAGAATACAGACCTGTACAAGACTTAAAAAAATCAATAAGAGGGTTGTGGACATACATCCAACTGTGCCTAACCCATATACCCTCCTAAGTACCCTAAACCCTAAACATCAATGGTACACTGTTTTAGATTTAAAAGATGCTTTCTTCAGTCTGCCTTTAGCCCCTCAGAGCCAAAAGCTTCCCCGTCCAGATAGGGTCAGATAATGGGCCGGCCTTCGTCACTAGAGGCATAAGTGGCCAGCTGATTTGGCTTCCATCCTTGGGGCAAGGATTCAGAAACTATATTGCGCTGTACGATGAGCCCCAGAGTTCAGGACAAATAAAAAGAATGAATCGGACCTTAAAGGAGACCTTAACTAAATTAACTATAGAGACTGGCGCTAATTGGGTGGTCCTTCTCCCCTACGCTCTGTTCCAGGCCCGTAATACCCCTTACAGACTGGGCCTTACCCCTTATAAAATTATGTATGGCAGACCCCCACCCTTAGTTCCCAGCCTAAAAGATGATCTGCTCAAGTCTGAAACAGAAAATGTCTCTGAACTCTTATTTTCCCTACAAGCCTTGCAGAAAATTCATCAAGAAATCTGGCCCAAGCTAAAGAAACTATATGAGACCGGTCCCCCGCTGACACCCCATCCATACCAGCCGAGAGACTGGGTCCTGGTCAGGCGACACTGACAAGAGACCCTAAAACCCAGGTGGAAAGGACCACTCCAGGTACTCCTAACCACACCCACCGCCCTAAAGGTAGAAGGCATCGCGTCGTAGATCCACTACACCCACGTCAAGCTGGTGGACCCAACCTCCGACCTCCTGGGACCAATCATGGCGGCGGCTGAAGCACCGGACACGTGTACTGTAGACAGAGCTAGAAACCTCTCATATGCTCCTATCCTAAACGTGCCTCTATACCTAAACCCCAGTCAGGAGAAGTTTCCCTACTGTTTCTCAGGAACCAATTCCAGCCTCTGTAACATCACTGCAACGCTCCCTAATATCACCTTAAGGGCTCCATCAGGCATATTCTTCTGGTGTAATGGAACCTTATCTAAAAACCTACCTAGTCCCTCTGTTAACAACCTACTGTGTCTCCCTGTCACATTAGTTCCCTGGTTGACTCTACTAACTACTGGCGAGTTCCTAGAGTATACCGGTAACTGGACTAGTGCTGTTATTCACCCAGACCCTAGACCGAGACCTACACGAGCCATATTTCTCCCCCTCATTGCAGGAATCTCCCTCACCGCATCCTTCATTGCGGCCGGACTGGCGGGGGGAGCCCTAAGTCACACCCTCCTATAAAATAACAAGTTGTACCAACAATTTGCCGTTGCTATGGAGGAGTCGGCTGAGTCCCTTGCCTCCCTTCAGCGACAGCTCACGTCCCTAGCTCAGGTAACCTTGCAGAACCGGAGGGCCCTAGACCTACTCACTGCAGAAAAAGGTGGTACATGTATATTTCTAAAAAAAGACTGTTGTTTCTACATAAATGAATCAGGACTTGTAGAAGACCGGGTCCAACAGTTACGCAAGTTAAACACTGAAGTAAAAACACGGCAGTTTGCTTCAGCTGCAGACCAATGGTAAAATTCCTCTATGTTTTCTCTGTTAGCCCCCTTCCTTGGACCCCTGCTAAGTCTACTATTTCTACTTACCGTAGGACTTGTGTTGTTAACAGAATTTTACAATTTGTTAGGAAGAGGTTTGACACCGTACAACTCATGGTCCTCAGAGCCCAATACCAACCTGTAAACGCTGAAACAGAATCAGACTTATAAGACCCAAGATTGGCCTAGAGATACCTGAAAAGAAGGGGGGAATGAAAGGAGCTGGGCACATTCCTCAGCCCCGGGCTCAAAACTCCCTGAGCCCAGTACAAACACCACCTGGAAAGTCTCCGATAAGGGGACAGCCGTTCAAGGTTACTGAAAGCGCGGGAGCCAAAAGAATTTCTTTGTTCCCCTGCAACTTTCGGGCTATAAAAAGCAAACGCGCGCATTGTTCAAGGCCCTCTTATATACTGTGGAATGGAGGGACCAGGTTCGAACTTGTAGTAAAGATCCTTGCCGCTTGGCTTTGACACTGGACTCTGGTGGTCTTCTTTGGGGAACAAACGGTCTGGGCATAACAAAAGTAGCAATGATGAGTGCTTTTAGACCACATAGTCCAAGTCCTTCATTTAAAAAATGAAGTACAGGCTGGGTGCAGTGGCTCACCCCTGTAATCCCAGCACTTTGGGAGGCCGAGGCGGGTGAATCACAAGGTCAGGAGATCGAGACCATCCTGGTGAACATGGTGAAACCCCGTCTGTACTAAAAATAAAAAAAAATTAGCCGGGCATGATGGTGGGCACCAGTAGTCCCAGCTATTCAAGAGGCTAAGGCAGGAGAATGGCATGAACCCGGGGGCAGAGCTTGCAGTGAGCTGAGATTGCACCACTGCACTCCAGCCTGGGCAATGGAGCAAGACTCCATCTCAAAAAAAAAGGAAAAAAAAAAAAGCACAAAAAGGTATTCCTAAAAACCAGGGAGAGAAAGCTGAGTATGCTCAAACCTGTGTGTAGACTTGAGAAAGACATAGTTTTAAAGTCCAGAGAAAAGGATGAACATGTTCCATCTTTTCAGGATTTCCATAATGAAATTTGAGAGAGCTGGAACGCTTTTAAAAATACCTTCTGTTATGCAATTGAAAATTCTCCTAACAGGGAAGAAAATGGTAAGGTAATTAAAGAAACCAGTGGCTGATTGCACAAGAACTCTGCTATGAACTGAAGAGTCTAAAGGAAATATGATATCTTTAGAAACAGGCATCTAGAAAATTTTACTTTCTAAGGTACAAATATCTGTAATGTTTAGATTTTGACCATACATTCCTTCTGTAATTAGGAAAAATAATAGCAACAAAATAAATCTTAAAATTAAGCAAAGAATGTGTTTTTATTTTTTTGAAAAAGGAAGGGTAGATTAAAAAAAAAAAAAACTAATACTAGGACTCATCACAAACATGTAGGAGTAAGGCCAGAAAAGCTGACATCCAATTGATCTGAGAATAGGAAAACATTCCAGAGATAGTAGAATAAAACAAAACTGAACTTTTAAAAAAGGTAGAAAAAGAGATAGATTTACTGCTTAAGGCCAGTAAGATAAAGATGATGGAAGACAAATGCCAAGCAAAGCTCTGACTTTTCCTGTACTCTTCATCAAAGAGAACAGTTTTTGGATAGAAATGGAAAAAGCAAACAATTAATAAAAAGAGAATGGTGTCCATAAGGGTGAAAATATTGGAAGAGGACATCTCCTTAGACTAGCTGAGATGAGACCGCCTGGTCTCAACAATTATATCTTAGGGTTGGGGGAGAGGGGAAATATGAGAACTTACAAAAGATACTGCTTAGGGAAACAGACTTTTGCTAAACATACATTGTGTGCTGACATAGCATTTTCTTATAATTTCTACAGTAATACTCAAGTTATACTTGTGGAGAAAATAAAGTGTAGGCTGGGTGCTGGAACTTCACTACAAGGTAGATGTTATTATTATTATCCACATTTTATAGGTGAGGAAACTGAAACTAAATGAGATTAGGTAATATGACCAAGGACACATTGATAACATAGAGTAAGTGGATATGTCAGGAGTTCCCAAGACCAGTCTCAGGCTGGCTTCACTAGAAAAATTCAAGGATTCAGAAAAGCTATAATACTCACGGTTATAGTTTCTTATAGTAAAAGGATACAGATTAAAATCAGCAAAAGGCAAAGCACGTGGGACGAAGACCAGTTATCCTCTCTAAACTGACACATGCACAGTGCTTAATTCTCCCAGCACTGAAGTGTGACAAAGGTGTATGAAGTGCTGCCAATTAGGGAAGCTCACTTGAGCCTTGACATCCAGAGATTTTATTAGGGATCAGTCATGTAGACACAGTGCCTCCATGACTGACCTTAGGTACTCAGTCTCTAGTCCCCTAGAGATCAAACTGATACAGCAGTAGCTCAGGGCCTAAGGTACACAAAAACATTTTTATCAGGCAGGATACTCCACGGGCTCAGAGGTTGTCTCCCAGGAGCTGGTAAAGGGTTAGTCATTTCTTTTAAATGTGCAAAACTTGAGTATCCCAAGCTTATTGTCTGTATTAATCAGGGTTCTCTAGAGGGACAGAACTAATAGGATAGATGTATATATAGAGGGGAGTTTATTAAGAAGTGACTCACACAGTCACAAAGTAAAGTCCGACTATAGGCCCAAGCTGAGGAGCAAGGAAGCCAGTAGTGGCTCAGTTCGAGTCCCCAAATGTCAAAAGTAGGGAAGCTGACAGTGCAGCCTTCAGTCTGTGGCCAAAGGCCCAAGAGGCCCTGGCAACAACTAGTGTAAGTCCAAGAGTCCAAAAGCCAAAGAACGTAGAGTCTGATGTTTGAGGGCAGGAAACATCCAGCACGGGAGAAAGATGAAGTCCGGAAGACTCAGAAAGTTGGCTCCTTCTACCTTCTTCTGCCTGCTTTTTGTAGCCATGCTGGCAGCCAATGGGGTGGTGCCCACCCACAGTGTGAGTGGGTCTTCCTGAGGGTGAGTCTTCTCCAGGTCCACTGACTCAAATGTTAATCTTTTCTGGCCACACTCAGAAACACCCAGATACTCTCAGAAACGATACGTTGCATCCATCAATCCAATCAAGCTGACACTTAATATTAACCATCACACGGCCTTAACTCTTTACTGCACAGTAGAGAAGCTGGCACTGGAACCCCTGCCTCCTCCAAATCCTTCAAAGCCTACTACACCCACTGCCAAAGATCTTAGAGGAAAAATGAAGAATTGCCTCTGAAGTAATTGCAGAAGACACAAATTGGGTAAATATTTCAATTTTCAAAAGGAATTGAAGCCAGATTCAGTGAACTACAAGCAATAAATTTGGGCAAAATTCCAAAATAAGTTCCTTATATGATAGTTGTATAGGCTGGACCTGGTGGCTCGTGCCTGTAATCCCAGCACTTTGGGAGACCTAGGTGGGTGGATAACGAGGTCAGGAGTTCAAGACCAGCCTGGCCAGCATGGTGAAACCCTGACTCTACTAAAAATACAAAAATTAGCCAGGCGTGGTGGCGGGTGTCTGTAATACCAGCTACTCAGGGGACTGAGGCAGGAGAATTGCTGGAACCAGGGAGGCAGAGGTTTCAGTGAGCTATGATCGCACCATTGCACTCCAGCCTGGGGGACGAGAGTGAAACTCTGTCTCAAAAAAAAAAAAAAAAAAAGAATAGTTGTATAGAAAGGAAGTTGTGGTCATAAAAAACCAAAATGGGTTATTAATTCCACAAACATTTATCAAGAATCTACAATGTATAAAGCATTGGGGATTTAGCAGTATACAGTTTAGAATTTTGCAAATGTGTTTTGAGCTTCTGTGCTAGATGTAAAAGGAAAAGTTGCTGCCCTCAGAACTCCTTTTAAACAAGTCATGTTATACCAACACAGTTCGTTCTTTGATAAGTTCACTAGACTGGTAAGTGAAGGAAATCAGTAGGTATGGTTTATCGGCACTTGAGCAAACTCTTTGGTAAGGTATATAATGATATTCCTAAGAACAAGATGATGAAATGTGGGCATTGCAGGAAAAATTACGTGGAATAACCACTGGGAAAGCATGCTGTCTAATGGATTAATGTCACTCAAAAGAGATTTTTGGTATTGTGTAACAGGGCAGCATCTGGGGCCCTGTTCTGACCAAAAATGTAGGTATCATTGAGTTGGATGAAGCTATAGAAAGTATGTGTACATCATTTTCCATTGACAAGAAGCTAGGAAAAAAAGAGTAAGCGCATTTGAGAACAGAAAGACCTTCCAGAATGGTAAATTCTGAGCACCTAGCATATGCCAGCCGTGGTGATTAGCACAACTCATTTAGCCACATGCAACTGAATTTTTACAGAGATGACCATTAGGCCCTCACATGTGAATGCTAAAAAACAATTTTCAAGATCAGGTCATAGAAAACATAGGTTAGAATCGGCCGGGCATGGTGGCTCAGGCCTGTAATCCCAGCATTTTGGGAGGCCGAGGTGGGCGGATCACGAGGTCAGGAGCTCCAGACCATCCTTGCTAACATGGTGAAACCCCCTCACTACTAAAAATACAGAAAAGAATTAACCGGTCGTGGCGGCGGGCGCCTGTAGTCCCAGCTACTCCGGAGGCTGAGGCAGGAGAATGGCGTGAACCCGGTAGGCGGAGCTTGCAGTGAGCCGAGATTGCGCCACTGCACTCCAGCCTGGGTGACAGAGCGAGACTCCGTCTCAAAAAAAAAAAAAGAAAATATAGGTTAGAATCAACCTAAATGAAAAGTCTTGAGGATTTCAGTCTAGAATGAGCCTTACATGAGTGCAATATACCTTTGTGTGAATATAAAATGGCCACCAGAACAGCTCATGTGATCTTGACAGCAATAACAGAATCATCATGTCTAGAATGAGGGCGTCGTTATCGGGTCCTGATAACATAATGTGGCTGACTCTCTGCAACAGTTCATATTCCAGGTCTTTCTCTGTCTCAAAGATGCCTTGTCCTCTGCTTTTGTTAAAGAGGCAATCTTGGCTGGGCATGGTGACTCACGCCTGTAATTCCAGCACTTTGGGAGGCTGAAGTGTGAGGATCACGAGGTCAGGAGTTCAAGACCAGCCTGGCCAACATGGTGAAACACTGTCTTTACTAAAAATACAAAAAAAATTAGCTGGATGTGGTGGCGGGCACCTGTAATCCCAGATACTCAGGAGTCTGAGGCAGGGGAATTGCTTGAACCCAGGGCAGAGGTTGTAGTGGGCCGAGATCGTGCCATTGCACTCCAGCCTGGGCAACAGGTTGAGACTCCATTTCAAAAAAAAAATTAATATTAGTGATTTTAACATAATATTAACACCTGATAATCATTTGGTGTGTCACTTCTCTAGGGATATTTGCACTTTTGCCGAGGAATCCAGAAGACAGTGGCCTGGATTAGGAAGGGCAGACACTTGTGGACATGGAGACATTCTGATGCTTGCCGAATCACACCAAGCCCAACCTACATTTTCTTGACAGTTTCTTCCATTAAGCTATACCAGTACTTTATGGCATTGTCAACCCATGTCCATTCAAATAAATTACTGTTCCTATCTCAGCTGACTAATTTGGCAGCAAAAACTAGTCCACCTGCCAGTGCATTCGCTGGCTCACACAACCTCTCCATCCAAAAGTATACAGCACATTTTCACGTTAATAAGCAAAAAGAGACAGCATGTCCTCTCGCCCTCAACCTAGGAGTTTGGAGTCAGACAAATGTGAACATTTTAAAGGGCAAAGAGGTGGAAATGAGGGGACAGGATGCAGAGGCTTGGGAGGATGAAGGTATTTTACAATATATAAGAATACGAGTACTAGAATTTTTTCCTTTTTAGTCCATAAAGAAATCCCTGTAATTACTCCTGAGCCCTCAGAACATTCATTCGCGGGGCATAATTGATTCTCTACAATGTACCGAATGCTACACAGGGACATTCAGGGCATTTAATAAAGTCTCCAATTAAATGGATATGTACAATTACAAATATTGAATTTTTATTAAATTGCATTAATATAAATATTTATAACATAAGCATATTAAATATGTGTGATTACATATGTTGGATACATTACAAATACAATAGAACAGACTACTCTGGAATTGGTCAAATGTTGTCTTTAATGCTGCCAAAATAACACAGTAGCTATGACTGTTTTTATGTTATTTAACATTTATTTGCATAACAAATGTTTATTATGCACTTGCTCAGTAACGGACACCTGAGAAAACTTTCATATTGAGCACTGCTGCAAACAGAGGCATTCTTATAAACAGTTTGGGGAAGTGCTGTCAATATGTTTTTAAGTAGGCTCTGGGGATTTGGAATATTTAAAACCATTTTCTATTCACATTTTGAAGATAACATACAAATTGTCTTCCTTGATTAATCTACACTGTCATAGGTTGGGGAAATGTCCTTCTGTGACTTCAGTTTTCTTTAAACGTTTAATGATATTCTTCACTTGAGGAAGGGTTTAAGGCTGGCTTCGGAGACAGAGGTGATGGATGTCTCCCATTACCAGGTTGAATGAAAAGCCTTTTATTTAGCATTGTCTATGCCTAGAGGCGAACCAAGGAAGCAGGCTTTACCCTCTGTCATTTTTCATCTCAAAACTGAAAGCTTCAACCTTTCCTATTACTACTTAATTGAATTTAGAAAATCATGATCTTCTTTTTAAATATTTTACAGGCTTTTAAATGTAAAATTGATGGGGGCGGGGGCGCTGGCTGGAGAAGGTTTGGATATGTTCCTTCGAATCTGATTTGGTATCTATTCCACAATTTAAAAAACATCTGAATGTTTTGGCCAAGTTGGAAAATAAAAAATATGTTCTCATCCTTGGAGCCAAGGCATATCTGCCTAAGTGTCTTGATTTTTATGGTTAGCTATAAGTAGAGAAAAATATTTTAAAAAGCAAATCTTGATTATAAACCCTAAAATTACTTTTTACTCTTCACATTGGATTGCAGATTATTATTCTATGAACTTCATAATAGGAAACTCAAGAACAAGTTCTGACCTACACTCACATCTTATATCCACAATACATGTTATTTTCTGATTTCTTTTATATTCTACTTCCTACTTTTCAACAGCACTAATTAACCATGAACACCTGATCCTTTATTGCCTCAGAAATAAAATTTACTTATTTACTTCTACTTTACAGAGTTTCTAAAGGGAAAGAAAACAATACTTTCTTAGTTCATTTATAGACCACACTCAAAACTCAGTGTTGCTGGGGTTTGATCTGTTTCTTAATCTGTACCATGGGAACTTACAGTTCATATCTGGTTTGTGATTGGTCATAACATCTCAGTCAATAGCTGAACTGATTTATTTTATCCTGTTCTGCTAAAGGGTATATCCCACCTAACAAATTTATCTTTGATAACAAACAACTATTCCAGGGGGGACAACTCTCTCTCTCTCTCTCTCTCTCCGCCCCCCCCACCACCCTCTCTCCCTCTCTCTCTTCCCCCCTCCCACCATATATATACACATATGTATGAGAGAAACAAAGAGGTGGTGTGGTGCAAAAGCGATAGCCATTCAGTAAAAACTGTATTTCAAATATACACACAGTCATTCTGTTTTTCAATTTTAGTACAGTGTTCAATAAATTACGTGAGATAGTCAACGTTTCATTATGAAATAGACTTTGTGTTAGATGGCTTTTGCCCAACTCTAAGCTAATATAAGTGTTCTCAGCACATTTAAGGTAGGCTAGGCTAATCTATGGTGCTCAGTAAATTAGGTATATTAAATGCATTTTTGACTTATGATCTTTTCAATTTATGATGGATTAACTGGGACACAACCCCATCATAAGTCAAGGATCATTTGTATGTAGTTTTTAGAATAATATTAATATCCTGCTATCTATATTACATAATAAAGATTCCATATTTTATGAGAAAGCTGGGATACCTATAGAATCCACAAAGCTGCCAGACTCTACAATTCATCAAAGAGAAGGGCAAGCTCATATATAAAGTTTTAGTCTTGATCCATTTCAAAGTTTATAGCCAGTTTGTTGTTTTAAACACACGTTCATATCTGATATTTACATATTTCATGGGCATACATTTTATTTTCTGATTACAATGAAGACACATGTAGTTCACACTCCAGCATATAACAGATAGGGATGCCAGGCAAGCATTTTTAGACATGGTGTCATTTTACTGAGAGAGATCTTCTTTTCTGATAAACGGCTTTGAAAGCAGCCATATAGCTTTTGCCTGTCTTCATCTCCCCCACCTTGCAGAGTTTGTCAGTGCCCCTTTATAACCTGCTGGAAGAGAATTATAATCTGCAGTGTGACTTCGCCAGCCATTAATCTTCCTCCCATTTTAGGGGTCTGAGAGAAGAATTCCCTAGAGCATGTTCTCCCCTGGCCTCTGAGTCATCCTGTTAGTTTCTTTAGTCACAGATAAAAGAGCAGTCTTGTGCTCTCACCGCTGGTCTCTGGGGGCAGGACCAGCCACGCAACTGCAGATTTTTTCCATGGTTTCATGTTTGTCACCAACCAGCCGAAAATCAACCCTATCAACTCCAGTTAAGGTGTCGCTGTAGGCAGAAGATGTTTTCACAGCCAGGACACGGCTGTGAAAATAAGGAAATGACACATGCAATTGAAATCTTAAATATATTATCATTCAGGGTTTGGGGGAAGAATTCTGTTAAAAGCTTTCATAAAATAACATTTTCTGCCAGCAACAGCATTTTATCATCAGTTGCAATAAGTAACTCCTTAAATGCATGACTTCCCTTAGAAGTCATGAATAAGCCAATTCTGATTCCTGGGTACACAAATTGTCCAGGATGTCTCTTCCAGGTACCAAATTATACCTCTATATTCTGCCCAGAGAAGAGCCCTGAGATAATCTTATCGCTGTGTATTATTCCCTGACATACTCCACCGTGGTAGGGTAAAGGACACGACTCTGGGTCAATGTTGTGTGTAAATTACACCACTCAAAACTGGTTTCAATGTCTGTCACTCAGTCTCATGATCAAAATTACTGGAAGGTGCACCAATGTGTCCACATTTATTTCTTTTTTCACTGAGAAATATACACTAACACTCAGGAAACATTTTTATCTCAGGGGTCACTGGTTCCTGATTGGTCCACTCAACATTCATCAAACACCTCTTAAAAACAGAGCCTTTGTTTCAGGTTCCATGCTAAAGAAGTTCTGGGTCAAACGTACTTCCTAGAGTTCACAAGAACAACAGTAGCTGACCCAGGAAAAGGAAATTATCTATTCTGGGAATCCTAGTGGTATCACTGGAAAATCATATTGGCAATTTATTAACATTATTTAAATGTTACATATTTATATAAATCAGTGCTTCACAAACTACTTGTGGAAAAGGATAAGTTTTAAAAATGCCCAATCTATTGTACACTCATACTTTCATAAAACACAATGAAAATGAACTACTAAAAATATTAAATTAAAAAAAAAGAAGCTGGGCACGGTGGTGGCTCACATTTGTAATCCCAGCACTTTGGAAGGCAGAGGCAGGTGGATTGCTCAAGTCCAGGAGTTCGAGACCTGCCTGGGCAACATGATGAAACCCTATCTATACAAAAAATACAAAAATTAGCTGGGTTTGGTGGTGTGTGCCTGTGGTGCCAATTACTTGGGAGGCTGAGGCAAGAGAATCACCTGAGCCTGGGAAGTTGAGGCTGCAGTGAGCTATGATCATGTATGGACTGCAGTCAAGCCTGAGCAACAAAGGGATAAAGGACACCCTGCCTTAAAAATAAATAGATAAAAATTAATTAATTAATTAATTAAAAATTTAAAAGCTCATAATACGATGCCACATTTATTATTATTATACTGTGTTAAATTCCTATAAAAGTTCTCAAATATTTATTCTCAATTTCTGTATCTATTTCATGACAGACTGAGACATAGTTCACCCGCTGGTACAAGTTTCTAGGTCAGGTTTTAAGTAACAGGACCTGAACCATTGCCTTTTGTGCTTTATATATCCTTATATGCTTGGATACATTGAAATCAAACTGAGATGCAAACTTTTTCAAGGACATTTTGTCTCAGAAGAGGAAAGATACCTTGTTAGTTCAGTGGTATATATCGGCAACTTGGAACTCATCTTTTCCTTTCTGGGGATGAAATATTGTGGAATAAGCACAGGCTTGGGATTCAGACCTAGGTTTGAATCCTAATCTGTTATTTACTGGCTGTGTGATCTTTAGCAAGTTACTTAACCACTCTGAGCTTTTTTCCCTAATCTGTAAAATAGGGTAGCCATAACAATTTCCTCTCAAGACTGTTATGAAGATTAAATGCAACAATGTATGAAGTGTATCTTGAATGAAGTGAATAGGCAATAAATGGAACTATGGTTATTATAAATGGCAACTCACTAAACTGGGAATCCTTTTAAGACAGGCTATGGAAAAAAAAAAAAACCCACATCTTTTTCTTTGTATATGCCCCAATTTCTAGCTCAGTGCCCAACAATAAATGCTTATGAGTGTAAAGAGAAAGGAAAAGGAAGGGAAGTAGTAAAAAAGAAGGAAGAGAAGAAAAAAGGAAGCAAAGGAAAACGGCAATGCCAGCAGAGAAAAATTGAAGGGTTTTCTCACTTTAACGAGTTTCAGAAAGTGCTTCATTATATTAATAACTTGCAGAAATTGGAACAGGTGAGACATAAATTCCTTGGTTAGCTGCCAATGAGGGTTCAAAGTGAGGTCACTATCCTTCACTGGGCATTAGCCACCACACCACAGTCATTGAACTGTCCTTCAGTGGGTACTTACTGAGCAATGTACCCAGCACAGTGCTAGGCAGGCAAAGTGTGCAGTAGCATGACTCTGGGACACACCTATTTAATTGGAGATGAAAAAACATTACATAGCTTGATAGCTCTTGAAAACTACAAAATTCTTCATAGCTTCAAGAAGAGACACACTTAGCATTTTTTAATGAACAAATAAAAAGAAAGACTATCAGTGATTACTAATGTGTAACTTTAGCTGGGTATCACTATACAGGGTGCCCTACCGTAGCAGAGCTTGCTTTGCAGACGGAAGTGGTGGCTCACACCTGTAATCCCAGCACTTTGGGAGGCCGAGGCAGGCAGATCACCTGAGGTCAGGAGTTTGAGACCAGCCCGGCCAACATGGCAAAACTCCATCTCTACTAAAAATATGAAAATTAGTCGGGCATGGGGGCGCATGCCTATAATCCCAGCTACTTGGGAGGCTGAGGCAAGAGAATTGCTTGAAGCCAGGAGGCGGATGTTGCAGTGAGCTGAGATCGTGCCTAGGCATCAGAGTGAGACTGCATCTCAAAAAAAAGAAAAAAAAAAAAAAAGAAGTGGTGGCATAGGCTGAGTGAGGCTATTTATCCCTCTCCAGGATTGCTGATGGGCACTGCAGAGTACTATTTCTTTTTGCAGAATACATCAGTTATTTTGGCTTGTGTTCCCAGACCATGATCTTTTCTGAAAGGCTGTTACCTGGCTACAGATGTGATAGGAAATGATATTGGTCTTTGGCCTTTTGAGATTACAGCAATAAAACCTGTAACTGGGTATTAGCGTTCAATGATTCATTTTAAGACTACAACCTTTTCTTCACTTTCCTTTTGTGGGAAGAATTGCCACTGGAGAAAGTACATTTTGTTTTCCTCCAAAAAATCACATTTGACCATTTTCAATGCTCTGTAGGAGTCTGTAACACAAAGCTCTTTCTTGTACTTACAAAAAAAACCCTGCTTTTCTGTGATTTTTAAAAAATACTTAATTTGGTGCTTCTGTCAAGGAAAAGATTTTCATTTTTACTGAGAATAAAGTAAAATATCCACGTAACAGCAATAATACAACGCTCTGTGCTGTACAAATACTTAATATGGTAATTACTTCTCTGGATAGAATTGAAAATGACCATTTTTCTGTGAGGTAATTCTCTTTTGTTTCTAGGGATGCGTAAAGGAAAATACGTAGGCTCACCAGGACACTAAGGAATCAGTCTCCATTCCCACAAGGAATTCTAAGTTTCATCACGTTGGATTTAGAAAATTCCTTAGCATTCTTTAACTCTGATTTTTTAAAAAATTACTTCTTCAGTTAGCTAAAGCTTTCTAAACTAAACCCAAGAGGATGTTAAGTCCTAGAAGCTGACACAAACTCAAAAGTACGTAATAAGGTCCTTTTCCCCTTCGATGCATTAAATGTTTGTAAGCATCAGAATTCTATGTGTATAATTAGTAACGTACAAATGTAATGTCTCATCTTGAATATCTGCATAGTTCAGCCCATTATGAAAAGATAGCAGGCAGAGTCTGACATTAGAAGAATCAGACCGCCCGGGGAAAACGAATGAAATACATTTTACAGTCTGATTTCCTCCTAACTCAGAGGGGCTTTGATTCCTGGTTTAAAATTATAAGATTTATTATCATTCCTCTTGCAATAAAAATATGCTCATTTTTCAAGTAGTAATACTCTCATTAAGAATTGAGGAAGAAATTACTAGGACACAATGGAATGTAGAGCTTTAAGAGCTTTCAAAAAATTATCAATAGAAACCACTGATTATTTAGGGCCCATGATAGATCTTCTTTTGTTTTAGCAAGATATAAAAGAGAAAATGATTTGTATAGTTACCTTCCTTTGTCAGTGAGAAACAAAGATGGAGACTATGACCTATCCTGACATATATACACACCATTTGTAGTGGGAATTGTTTATTAAAACCATGGCACAGAATGTGGCTCTGTATTGAAACTGCGATGGCCCCCAGGTATGTCCCTTAAATAGCATAAGGAAGCGGTACCCTGTATTTAACACCATCTCTCATTGTTTTTTAGCACAGATTTTCTTTGTTTGCTTTTTCCTTTTCTTTTTTTTTTCTTTTTGGCTTTTATTATTTTTTAAATTTACACACAATAATTTCACATATTTAGGGGCTACCATGTGATAATTCAGTATGTTTTTGAATAAAATATACAATAAATTATTGTTAGTTATAGTCCCAATTTTTAATGATATCTGGAGATCCTACCCTCTGGATATACCTACAGTGACCCTCTTATGACTTTTGGTCCTAAATTAGCTTTCAAAAAGGAGACAAATTCAAGATGATTTTACATTGTTCATCAGGCGATTCAAACCCTTTCTCTCTTTTTCTTCATTGTGTTTTACCTCTCTGAGACCTAGACGTGGTAGTTTCATTGCCTCAATAAGCTGAAATACCCTAAAAGGTATATATGTATTTTTTTGAGATGGAGTTTCACTCTTGTTGCCCAAGCTGGAGTGGAGTGGCACAATCTTGGCTCACTGCAACCTCTGCCTCCTGGGTTCAAGCAATTCTCCTGCCTCAGCTTCACGAGTAGCTGCGATTATAGGCACGTGCCACCACGCCTGGCTAATTTTTTGTACTTTTAGTAGAGACAGAGTTTCACCATCTTGGCCAGGCTGGTCTTGAACTCCTGACCTCAGGTGATCCACCTGCCTCAGCTTCTCAAAGTGCTAGGATTACAGGCATGAGCCATCGGGCCTGGTCAAAAGGTATATTTATATTTTCATACATCTTATTCCTTTATAATCTCTGCAGGCAAGGCCCTGGGAGAATGGTGAAGTTGCAAGCTTTTGTGCTTCTCTCTACGACTGACTGTCTCACATCTCTTCAATTTCACGTGCTACTGTCTTTTTACATCCCCTCACCACCATCACACTTTTCTTTGGATCCTTGTGTATACTAACATTCAATTAACTGATAAAAACCTAAACTTAACCTGGGTTGGGGTTCTCAACCCAGGGTGCACATCAGAATCACATGAGGAGTAAAGATTCGCATGGTCTGGCCCTATGCCAGACAAGGAACCTGAGTCACCGGGAGTGAGAACCAGGAATTTTGGTTTTTAAAAAGCTCATGAGCATTTCTGATGAAGAATTATTATACTTATCTTCCATTAGATTCTGCATTTTAATAGGTCCAAAACCTGCAACTAAACCCACTATGATCAAATGAAGAATTTTAAGTAGCTATGGGAGAGAACTACGGAAAGCTGAGAATTCCCCAGACATAATGGGTGGAGGAGCTTGGTTCCAAATTCCTTACTTGTAACAACTACATTTTTTGAGCAATAAAAATATTTTATAAAGTTTTTTTCTTTTCTTTTCTTTTTTTTGAGATGGAGTCTTGCTCTGTCACCAAGGCTGGAGTGCAGTGGCGCAATCTCGGCTCATGCAACCTCTGCCTCCCACGTTCAAGCAATTCTCCTACTTCAGCCTCCCAAGTGGCTAGGATTATAGGCACGTGCCACCCCACCTGGCTAGTTTTTGTATATTTAGTAGAGACGGGGTTTTACCACGATGACCAGGCTGATCTCAAGCTCCTGACATCGTAATCTGCCTGCCTCGGCCTCCCAAAGTGCTGGGATTACAGGTGTGAGCCACCACGCCTGGCCAAAATTTTTTTCTTTCTTACTGAAGACTGTATGTTCTTTATAGGAAGTCTGAAAAAATACAAAAAGAAATAAAAACCATATAAGATATAGAACTCAACATTCTCGCTTATTTCCTTCAATTCTTTAGGCAATTCTTGTATTTTTTATTTTGGTGTCTGTAAAAAATTGGCTGTATCTTTTTGTATTATTTTCTGCCAGCTAAACTAATTTTGTTCTTTGAAAGTAGGACCTAGATCTTTCTCCCTATCTCTCGAACACACACACACACACACACACACACACACACACAGTGCCTAACATAGTGCCTCTAATGTTTTATGTGCTCAATAACTATATGGAGATGGAATGAATTTGGTGACCCAGTTTTGGACTCCTTTTTTGGGCATGCCTGTAAACATAGTAACAGGAAATATAGTGACTTCTATTCCTTGCTTTCTCAATCAGCTTCAAAAGATATAATATCTTAGGGTAATTATGGAAAAAATAGAGATATCAAATACAATTTGAGTAGCTCTTTGCTGTTTCAAAATAACTAAATGGCAATTTTTAAATTAAAAAAATAAATCTTCTGAGAAATAAGACTTCTGTTTCCATATTAATTTCCTTCAAAAAGGATCACTTTAAATGCCATTCAGCAGCTGCAACAGTCAAATCAGGATTAGATTTGGTTGCATGTATCAGTAAACCCAAATAATAGTGACTTAAAAAGGAAAACGTCCAGAAATACGTAGTCCAGTGCTGGCATAGTGATTCCATGGTCAACCAGAGACTCAAGCTCCTTATTTCTTCTTACTCTACCTTATTTCACGTGTGGCTTCTATTCTTAAAGTTATGTACAAATATGGCAGCAGGAGTGCTACCCTATACCTCCATATTGTTCATACAGGAAATAGGAGGAAAGAGAGAAAGAGAGAAGGACAACAGAGAGAGCACCTTGGCTGAGTTAGTGAGCTGTACGAAGCAATATCCCCGAATCCACATCCATCAATTTCTGTTTACATCTCAATTGAGCTGTAGTTTCAAGGGAAGCTAGAAAAATGTGGTCAGTGCTACCAAGAATATAATCAAGATAAAAGAGGACAGCAGATACTGTACAGGCAAGTAGCAGTCTCTTCTTCCACAGCAAATTATTTTATTTAACAGTTAAAATGCTTTGGCTGCAAATAACAGAATACCTGAGAATAAACGGCGGCCGGGCGCGGTGGCTCACGCCTGTAATCCCAGCACTTTGGGAGGCCGAGGTGGGCGGATCATGAGGTCAGGAGATAGAGACCATCTTGGCTAACACGGTGAAACCCCATCTCTACTGAAAATACAAAAAACTAGCCGGGCGAGGTGGTGGGCGCCTGTAGTCCCAGCTACTCGGGAGGCTGAGGCAGGAGAATGGCGCGTACCCGGGAGGCGGAGCTTGCCGTGAGCCGAGATCGCGCCACTGCACTCCAGCCTGGGAGACAGAGCGAGACTCCGTCTCAAAAAAAAAAAAAAAAAAAAAAAAAAGCTTACGCAGTACCTTTTATCCTACAAACTAAGGGTGGTTCAGGATTAGCGCAGCAGCTCAACAAATGTTATCAAGGTTCAGGTACCTACCATCTTTCCGTCATGCCAGTCATACTATACCAACAATATATTTCTTTGTGGTCAAAAGAAAGACCATAATAGTTGAAGGATGCCCTCACATGACAACATCCAAGCATGGGAAGGCACAAGTTCTGATGTGTGTTCCTTCCGGGAAGAAACCTTCCCTGAATTTCTCCCACCAGACTCATTGAGCATCACATACACACACTTAAACCAATCATTAGCAAAAGTAATAGATTACAACAATTGGTTTAGACTAACTTATCAACAATTCCCTCGCGGGGTTCCCTATGTGGGAAGCTAAATACTTGAACAAAACCAGGGCTCAGTTACCAAGAAAGAAAAGAGGTAGGCAGGAAAGTGGGGAGGATGAGCTATTGAATCCATAAAAGTTCCTGTTTGCCACACATACTCTGTTTTACAAAACGCAGTGATTTACAACTGTTCTCCTGAGTTGTACATACTTAGGAAATTCCATGATACTTCACTCATTACTTAAATAGTATTTTCTTTCAAAAGGGCAAGACACAAGCCTGACAGCAGACAATGAATGAATCATTAAACATTAATTCACAGGTGCAGATTTCTATTTCTATAGTTGTAGAAAAATAAAAGGAGCTACCTTTTGATGAACAGCAGTAGTACTCATTAAGTGTTACACTTTTAGCATTACAATGGCATTGGGGGGGAAAGGACAAAAAGGTACCCATTATTTTAAAATTAAAATAATAATCAAATAATTTGCATTTTCCCACAGAGATGATCATACATTTTTATTGGATGTTCTCTTTAAACCCCTAAGGACTTCCACTGGTCAATGTAAAATTAGTCTTTTCTTTTTTCCATAATAACCTTGTTTGTGAGCCTTATTGTATGTTCTCCCCACTCTTACCCCAAATAAAGCAGCCCAGACTCTGTATGTTGAAGGTTTGAATTTCCTTAGCTACAAGAAGAATCATTTGACCTAAGTTCTCAAACCCTAGGCCCATAGAGGTTTAAAACCTAAGGTTTCAAAACCTAAGACCCAGGGTGTTTCTGGGAGTTGAGGGAGAGACAAGCGAACCTTGCATGGCAGAGTTAAATTCCCTGGGACTGAGTAGGGGAGTGAAACATGGTGGCAAGTACAGTGTGTGAGGTGCGTTCCCACCCAGCTGTTTGGCGCTGACTAGTTGTCTGATATGCCTGTATGGAGATTGTACCCCCAGCACTGGGGCCTGAAGAGCAGCCTCTGGCCCATGTGAGTTTCTGTGGCAGGATTTTTGAAGCCCGCCCAAAGCACTGGTGCCCAGCAACAGGGCATATAGTTGAAGAAGTCATCAGGAAAGATGGCAATTATTGTGGAATCCAGGCTGTCCTTATTTTCTTAAAGTCAAGTAGATTCTTGGATACCTAGGATCCAATGGAAACTGGGAAGGAGTTTCAAAGTGACAAAAACTACCAGCATCTATCCGATATTCATTCTTTCTAAATAACAAAACTGCTAAGTTATCGGAGGCAGCTGTATCTGCCTTAAACACTGCATTGCCTACCTTTCTCACACCTGTGGTCAATGAGAAGCCGTCATCAACAGGGGCTTTAGAAAAAGGCTATATGCTCTTTGGCTTTCTCTTCTTCCTGCTGGAAATGAGGAAATCATGTCTGGAAGTCCAACAGCTGTCTATTAATCCTGAGGATGAGAACCACTCACTAAAAATTACAGAGCTGGAATATGGGAAGGGCCCGAGTTCCTAGCTCAGGGCTCCCTCCATTGAGAATTTTACATGAGATATTAACCCTTACCTTTATTGGTATTATCGATCCGTCTCTGTTATTGACAGAAGCACTAACCTCCTGTAAAGTACATGGCATGCTTTGGTCAAGGAATAGGCCAAGGCAGACATTCAGGCCTGCATGACTCAGAGGGATTGGTGCGCAGGTGCACACCTCCACTTGTTATATAACCTGTTTGTGTGAGCACATATTTGACTTGGAGCCACTATTTTTCCAAAAGGTATAACTGCCCTGCTTGTGCTGTACAGGCGCTCTTGGGCATGGCTTGGCTCAGCTCCGCATGACATTTGAAGTAGTCATGGACCTGACACCTCCTAACCAGATCGTATAATTCTCACAACCTTGGAAGTACTATTATGACTGATTCTTTTTGTTTTTATCATTGTTAACATGATGAAGGACTGATTAATCCTGGAGTCAGAATTCAAGCACAATTTTATCCAGCTCTAAAGCACACCCTTAATTACCAAGCTATCTGGTAAGTCAAGCTGGAACGACTTTCATGTGAAGGGAAGAAGGGGGGTAGATACCAGAGCAAAAACCAGATAACCAGAAACCAATGGAAAGAATTCTTAGAGGAATGTGTGTGTGTGTACATTTGTGTGTGCTTATAGTAACAAAGCCCCCCAAATACAATCATGCTGATGAGGCAGCTCCATCTGTTTCTGAGCCCTGATCATTGCATTTGAGATATTTCTGAGCTTGAAACCTCAAGTCAAACTTAAAAACATGCCTAGCAGTAAGTCCACTAATTGAATTAATTTAGATGCCAATTCTGATAAGTCAAATCCCAAAGAAAAAAATTTGATCTGAATTAACTAGTTTAATTGTCTGCGAAGTCCAAATTGACCAAATAATTGCAAGTTAATCCCCTCATTTAATGGTTTGTACAGCCTCCCACTCTGATTGGAAATGGGATATTTGTACTCTTGGAATTCTCTGCCTCTGTAACAGGTGTGACTCCTTTCACCAGGCTCAGGTATGAATGTCAGGGGACATTTGGCAACGTATGGAGATATTTTGGTAGTCACAGCTGGGTGATGTTACTGGCATCTAGTGAGTAGAAGCCAGGGATGTTGCTTAACACCCTGCAATGCATAGGACAGCCCCCTGAACAGAATTACCCAGGCCAAAACACCAGCACTGTTACTGCTGAGAAACTGTGCCCTAGTCAAACAGTACTTAGTGAAGGGAGAATTAAGAACTTTAACCTGCCAATAACAGCCCAATCCGTTATTTCAGGCTTCAAAGTAATATTTAAACCAGGCCTGTTGATTCGTCAAATTAAGCAGGTAATTGATCACACTCCATTTCACTTTTCCATTGTAGATGCAGCCAAAAAGTGTAGCTGATAGTTTCTAAAATCCTTCATCCTTTCTCTTTCAAGTCTTTCTGTTTACCGGAAGGTCATTAAGTTGCTTTGCTTTTGAAGTCCATTTATTACTTCTAGATCTACTGCAGTCTATTTAGTCTTTCTTAATGCTGTCTAGTAAAACATTAATGAGAAGCTCACGCATAGTCATAGAATTTGTCTGATTACCTCATTCATGTTTAATGAGCTTGCTGCTTACACTTCAGGATAACATAACAGAAATTGGATAATGTAATTCCTTCTGGGTGGAGTGCCCCTAAATTTGGCTCTGAATTATTAATCATGTAGGCTGAGGACACTAAAAAGTCTTTTGCCCATAAATTTATCTAAGTCTTTGACTACATAATTTCTATCAATATACTCTCTTCCCAGAAATTTCTTTTAATCAATTTTTGTGGCTGAAAACATCCGATTTTCTTCTGAGTACAGTCCTCAGAATTTAAAACCTGAGAAATTTAGCTTCATCATAAGATTCAAACTTGAGGTTACTGTTACGAAGCACTATAAGCACATCAGTTTCTTAAGAAGAAAGATGAATCATTATTTTAAATGTTAATTTGCAACTTCTAGAATCAAGGCAATGTCTTTAATTTTAGGTACATATATTTATGTATCTAGATCATCTACGCTTATTATAAATTTTAAAATTCTCATCTTATGGATTTTTGGCAAAAATTTTCATTAATATTCTACTAGTTTTGCAGCTATTTAGTAATATATAAACAAGTCCCATGGTAGCAATGATTACAAAATTACTCAGTTAGTTTCTTTTATAGGTGGAAACAGCTCACTACAATAAAAGGTTACATTAGTTGTCCTAGTCAAAAAACTAGAACTTTTGCATCCCATCTCTTTTCTAAGAATAAAGAAACCATTTCTTTCCAGTAGAGCAAGAATAATAATAAAAGTCAGACTGTAAAGTTTTATGAAGACTTCTAGGTAATCCTGACTCTACCAATTCTAACTACCCTATACCAAAAGAACAACAAACTAATTTCTGTCAATTCATGGGAGCTATAAACCAATTCAAGCTGTGTTCATGTGTTTAGTCCAGAATCATTATAAAACATTACAAAAGAAGCATTCTACTGAATTAATTAGCCTCTGCTCAACACAGGAGTACAATCAGGATGACCAAGCCTCTGCTAATCCAGCCCTTATTTCTCTCAGCCAGAACCTATTAGATTGACTGAAAGCTAGGGTAATAAAGTTGCAGTGAATGTTTTGCAGTTTGGGCTTTGGTGGGATCACAACAAATAAGACAGTCAAGCCGGTCATTTTGGTCATGTGGATTGACTTAACTGTTAGGGTTTAAGGGGGGCTCATTCTGAATCAGGTGAGAAATAGGTCCAAAGTCAAATGGAGGTCAAAATATTAGATTTATTGCTAGTAAAGCTGGACTGGAATAAAGGGCTTGAGTCTACGACAAAGTCAGGCTTCCTCTTTCTCTTTTCTGAGTTCTCCTAGATAGATATGCCTGAGGACCAGCTGTCTGCAGGGGTAGGGTTTGCCCTTGTGCCTGTCACCTGAAGAAATAAAGGATGTTTGTGTCCTGGGAACAGCCAAGCTAAGAAAAGATGTAAGTGGCTCAATGTACCTCTATAAATCCCACCACAGGAAAAAGTCTGCAAAAGAAGGAAGGCAGAAGCCTCTACCTAACACCTCCGAGAGCCTGGAAGTCCCTAATTTGAGGGCCAAGGCTGAAAAGCCAGGAGGAGAAGATGACTCCCACCTACCCAGATATCTCACTGCTTTGCAAAATGAGAACTGAGTTTTTCAGTTTTTAGTAATCATACTTTAAGGATGGAAATAGAAATAGTCTTTCTCCTTAAAACAGACTTTTTTTTTTTTTTTTTTTAAAGATCATTTGAAATGCAGTATTGAATTTCTGGCTCAGAGTTGGAGAAAGTATTTAACTTCATCAACTAGTGTTTTCTTGTGGAGATGACTGGATTATATTAGCCTGAATTATTGAGTAAATCTATAGTCTCTTGCTTTTGATAACAAGGTTAGGATTGGACACTTAAGTAACAGTATGGTAAAGGAATATTGGGAATAATTTCAAACAGTGATTCTCAACTCTGGGTGAACATTAGAATCACCTGATAAGCTTTTAAAAATAAATGTTAATGAGCCAGGCCCAGTGGTGCATGCCTGTAGTCCCAGCTACTCAGGAGGCTGAGGCAGGAGGATAGCTTGAGGACAGGAGTTCAAGGCTGTAGTGTACTATAATCACACCTGTGAACAGCCACTGCACTCCAGCCTAGGCAACATAGCAAAACCTGTCTCAAAAAATAATATATTGGCTGGGTGCTGTGGCTCATGCCTGTAATCAGCACTTTGGGAGGCTGAGGCGGGCAGATCACCTGAGGTCAGGAGTTCGAGACCAGCCTGGCCAACATGGTGAAATCGTGTCTCTACTAAAAACACACACAAAAAATTAGCCAGGCATGGTGGCAGGTGCCTGTAATCATAGCTACTTGGGAGACTGAGGCAGGGAGAATTGCTTGAACCTGGGAGGTGGAGGTTGCAGTGAGCCGAGATCGTGTCATTGCACTCCAGCCTGGGTGACAGAGTGAGATTCTGTCTCAAAAAAAAAAAAAAAAAAAAAAAAATTAACCAGGCATGGTGGCATGCCTATAATTCCAGCTACTTGGGAGACTGAGGCAGGACAATCTCTTGAATCAGGGAGGTGGATGTGAGCCAAGGTTGCGCTTCTGCACTCCAGCCTGGGTCTGTCTCAAAACAAAAAACAAAACAAACGAACAAACAAAATATGTGTGTATATATATACAGATGTATACACACACGCACACACACACATATATGTATTAATGGCAATCCCCTTTCTTAGAGCTTTTGATTTCATTAAAGTGTGACCCAGGCATCTGCATTTGTAAAAGGGCCTCTCTTCTGACAGATGCAGCCCCAGTGCAGAGGTCGGGGTTTGGCTCAGGTTGTGCCCTACCCTTACTCCCCTCTCTTCATCATGAGCTCTTTGATCAGTATTGTAGAGGAGGCGAAATTCCACCTCCTTTTTTGTGGTTTCCCAGCTGGGCCTGAGGATTAAATTGACCTAACATAGATTAACAGGAGAAAACCATACAAAGTTATTCAATAGAAGTTTTACGTGGCACAGGAGCCCTCATACAAAAATGAAGACCCAAAGAAGCACTTGAGAGAGTCAATCCCATACTGAATTGCACAAAAATGGTAAGTCGTGAAATGTGAGAAGGTAAAGGGGCTTGAGCGCGGGTAGTTAATTGACTAGAGAAGTCATGAGGCAGATAAGGGTTCATTTGACGAGGTTGGTTTGTACCAATTTCCCTCAGCTTCAACTTCCTGTCCTTGATGATAAGAATGTTATTCTTTTTGGTACAGGGTGGACATCTTTCACATGGGATTTTTGTGCTCTGCTTCTAAGAAACAGAATGAAGGTCAGAGTGATCTTCTTGCACCTGCTGCTTTTGTAAAAGCGTCTTTAATTCAAAATAGTCATTATGCCAGAGCGGTGTATTTTGGGGCGGCATATTTTTGACTTCTTCAGTACAAAACTGCGTAAGTATTCACAGCAGCCCAAATCCCCAGGCCCTGCCTCATAGATGTGGAGTAAAGCCCTGAGCTATTGAGTAGGAAGTAGAAAGGACGCTGAATAAAGTACAGACACCAAAGTACTGAATTAGAAGCCGCAGACCTGGGGGCTAATCTGAAGTTCGTCCCTTACAAACTGTGTAACCTCAGAGACAGCCACTCTCTGGGCCTCTGTCCCCTCCTTTGTTAAAATGTATAATGGGAATGTCTGGAGTCTCGGTTTTAGCTTTGGGGAACTCTAGATCTGGTTTCATTCCATCTTATTCAAGGACAGGTGTAAGGAGTGTATTACTCTGGGTTAAAAATAAGTCTTCTATAGTAGTTCCAGAGAAGGCACTAAAAGCAGCTTTCTCCCATTAGATAAGCGGCCTTTTACCCACAGACACGGAGTGACAGAGTCAGGTTAAAACATGAGCAGGCTTCGCTGTTGAATCCCATCCTCCTAAGAGCCAGCGGGGAAAAAGAGGAGGAGCCCTGGCCAAATATAGGAGCTTAAGGGGTGTAAGTCTCACCACTCCTGGCAGGATCCGAGGCTTGCTCAAGGTAGAGAAGGATGGGTGAGCCCTTCTGCTTACAGAAGATCCTCAGGAAACTGGCTTTGTCCCTGCTCACGGAGAGTGGAAACTGAACTTCCTTCCTTTGGCAGATCTCAGCAAACCTAGATCTGGTCATCAGAATGTTGCTTTAGCCAGTGGTTCTCAAACCTTAGCGTGCATCAGAATGACTTAGAAGGAGTGTTTAGACCCAGATTGCTGGCCTCCACCCCCAGAGTTTCTAATTCAGTAGGTCTGAGAATTCACTGCTTCTGTTGATCTGGAGACCACACTTTAACTCTACTGCTTAGGCCATCTTAGGAAGAACCACTAGGTTCTCCCTCTATGAGGCAGTTGCAATGCCTTTGGGCCACTATTATCCTTCTGAAAACTTCTGAATCCACTTGTAGTGTGTGTGTGTGTGTGTGTGTGTATGAAAGATGTGTCTACTCTTTAGGTTTCATCAGGATTAATGTACGATACTATTGGCTGGGCACGGTGGTTCACACCTGTAATTTCAGCACTTTGGGAGGCCGAGGCAGGCGGATCACTTGAGGTCAGTAGTTGGAGACCAGCCTGGCCAACATGGTGAAACTCCGTCTCTATTAAAAAATACATATAAAAATTAGACAGGCGTAGTGGCACGTGCCTGTAATCTCAGCTACTTCGGAGGCTGGGGCATGAGAATCACTTGAACCCAGGAGCCAGAAATTGCAGTAAGCTGAGACGGCACCACTGCACTCCAGCCTGGGTGACAGAGCAAGACTCTGTCTAAAAAAAAAAAAAGTATGATACAGTTGTTAACCAAAGATACATTTGTCATTCTTTCAAGCAACAAATACAAAAAATAAATGATTAAGAAACCCTGGCCCCATGCTGTGACTCACGCCTGTAAACCCAGCACTTTGGGAGGCCAAGGGGGACAGATCACAAGATCAGGAGATCGAGACCATCCTGGCTAACACGGTGGAACTCCATCTCTACTAAAAATACAAAAAATTAGGTGGATATGATGGCACACACCTGTAATCCCAGCTACTCGGGAGGCTGAGGCAGGAGAATCACTCAAACCCAGGAGGCAGAGGTTGCAGTGAGCCAAGATTGCACCACTGCACTCCAGCCTGGGCAACAGAGCAAGATTCTATCTCAAAAAAAAAAAAGGAAAAAAAGGAAATCCTACGCACATGTGCAAAAACACTTGACCTTTTATATGACAAAATTACAAAAGATAAAGACCACACTGAGATTTGCTTCTACATTTCTTCATTAAAAGTTTTAAAAGTTTGATATTGTGACTAGTATTGTCTTCACAAATACACATTTTCTCCACTTATAGCCAAGAGATCATTTAACTGTTTTGCTATTGTAAATAATACCCCAATAAACATGTACTGATAATACTTTTTTCTGCATTTTGGATTGCAAATAGTCATACTGAGTGAAATTATTCTTCATGTGCATTTTAGAAAATCCTTTTCCCAGCAAATCATTCTAACCATCCTCCCACCCCATCCTGCTCCCTGTCCCCCAACTTTCGGTTCTGGGGCCTTGTTCAGTTGTGGCTGCACTAAATATTCACTCATTCGAACAATATTTATTGGAGACTTACTATGGGTCTGTGCTATACGCCAGGGAGACAGTGGTAGAAAAGACAATCATGGTCCCTACATCTATGGAGCTTACATATTGACAGAGATGAGAGAGAGAGATCAAGTAATTGCAAGTTAAATATTTACTCTGGAGAAACAAATGAGGTGCTGAGATAAAGACTAATAGACATGCACTCATGTATATTAGTGGTGGTCACCAGGAAAGGCCTCTCTGACATGACATTTAAGCTGAAACTGAGAACAGGGAGTAGCTAGCCATGCTACTGTGGGTAGAATAGTCCAGTCAAAAGAAACTGTATGTGCAAAGGCCCTGTGGTAGGAAGAGTTCTGGTAGAGAAACTGAAGGAACAGTGCAGCTAGAACTGAGGAAACAGTGGAGAGAGAGGCAGGATTCAATAGTAAAATGCTTTGTAAGCCATTCTAAGAAGTTAGGGTTTTATTTTCATTGAAATGGATGGTTTTAAGCTGGGCAGTTACCAGATTATTGTTTTAAAAAGATCTCTTTTGCTGTTGAGTGAAGAAACAATTAAAGGAGCAAGAGTGGAAGTGAGAAGACCAATTAGAAGGTTGTGGTGGGCTCCAGGCAAGTGATGGTACAAAATTGGACTAAAGTGGGATTGTGGAGATGGTGAGTAAAGGACATTTATTTGGAGGTAAGCTCTGTGGGATTCCCTGATATGAGGGATGAGAGAGTGAAGAAAAGGGAGGAATCGAGGATGACTCCTAGGTTTCTGGCTTGAGAAACGGAGGGAGTAGTTATATAATTTACAGACATGAGTAAGACTTGGGAAGTGAAGAAAAGATTGCTCAGGAGGCCACTGAAGTGGCTTGAGGATCCCCTCAAGCAGTTTCCCAGGATCCCCCTCTAAGGAAGCTGGCCAAGGGGAAACTATGGGACCAACACCCAGTTTTCTCTTCCTATGTCCATGATCTCTCTTCTTTGGGAATCTTCTCCCCAAAACTAGGCTATGGGGTGCAATCATCTTCCCAGTTACGTAACTCAAGACCACAGCCCCTCTTGACTCCTCTTTCTTGCTACCTACATTACTTTTCAGGATTTCGCTGAATCACAAAAGGAAAACAGAAAGATAATAAAAACTTTTATTTTATTTATTTATTTATGAGATGGAGTTTTGCTCTTGTTGCCCAGGCTGGAGTGTAGTGGCGCGATCTTGGCTCGCTGCAACCTCCACCTCCCGGATTCAAGTGATTCTCCTGCCTTGGCCTCCCAAGTAGCTGGGATTACAGGCACATGCCCCCACTCCTGGCTAATTTTCATATTTTTGGTAGAGATGGGGTTTTGCCATGTTGGCCAGGCTGGTCTTGAACTGCTGACCTCAGGTGATCCACTTGCCTTGACCTCCCAAAGTGCTGGGATTACAGGATGAGCCACCATGCCCAGTCAGAAAGATAATAAAAACTTTAAAAATTCTAATTCCTGTTTCCTTTATTTTATTCAGTCATGCTAAACAGAGGCCCGAATGGGTTCTGTGCCTTGAGACTTTATTTCTGAGAGCGGACTTACTATGGTCTGAATGTTTGTGTCACCCCAAAATTCATATGCTGAAACTGAACCCCCAAGGTGATGGTATTAAGAGGTGGAGGCTTTGGGAGATAATTAGGTCATGAGGGCAGAGTCCTTATGAATGGGATTACCAGATACTGAGTCTGCTAGCACCTTGATCTTGGACTTTCCAGCCTTCAGAACACTGAGCAGTAAATGTCCGTGATTTATAATTTACCCAGCCTAAGGTATTTTGTGATAGCAGCCCAAACAAACTAAGCAGGACTTCACCAATTTCTCCATCTCAAATCCTCTTATCCTTCCCCTTCCCCTTGGAACTAAGCCCTAGGTCTGACAGACTGTTTTCTCCTGCCACACTTCACTTCATACAGTGCAGGCTTGTGAGGCCACCAAGTGCCTTCTCTTCTTACGTTTGTGTATTCATTTCCTAGGGTCACCATAACAAATTACCATAAATTGGGTGGCTTTACACAACAGAAATTTGTTCTGGTGGTTAGCTGCCCAAAATCAAGGTGTTGGAAAGACCACACTCCCTCCGAAGTGTCTAAGGGAGAAGTTGTCATTGCCTCTTCTAGCTTCTGGTAGCCCAGGTATTCCTTGGCTGGAGGCAACATCACTCAGCCTGGCCTCCAACTTCACATGGCAGTCTTCCCTCTGTGTCTGTGTCCAAAATTCTCTCTCCTTGTAAACACACCAGTTATATTGCATTAAGAGCCCACCCTTTTTCGGTATGACTTCATTTTCGCTTAACTAATTACTTCTGCAATTATTCTGTTTCCAAATAAGGTCACATTTTGTAGTACTGGGAGGCTAAGGCTTTAACATATCTATTGGGGGGGATGCAATTCAACCCATAATGGTAAGAAATTTACATTTCTTTTCATTACAGACCCCGTGACATCTCTACAGTTTCCCTACACACAACCCACAGTGGACCACAGTGGACCACAGTGGATTGGCCCCATTTGGGCATTCCTTCTATACTAGCCTGGAAGTCTCAGAAACTTCATCGAGTCCTAGAGGTGAAGGATCTGTATAGCTCATCTCACAGTGTCATATAATCAGGGTACTTGCAAATTTTCAATATGAAAAATAATTATTAGACATCCAAAATGTTTGTGTTGGCTTGATCACTGCATTTTTTTCCCATGTAGGCAAGCTACATGGACATCAAATTATCAGACAGTTGCTTGGAGAGAATGGAAGAAGCTGGAGGTCGGGGAATGGGAGTTTTACAACTTGGACATTTGGTAGCATCCCAGGACTACAAGAAGAAGACAGAAGGGTGTCCACCTTTGCTCAGTGCTTAGATGAACGTGGCTAGCCTTGTCTCTGATGTGTGATTTTTACCTCCTTGACTGACCAAATCCTCCCCTGCCCTTTCTTTGTTAGATACATATTATATCTTTGATCTGGTTAAAGTCCATTCTTATTGCCTGGGGAGCCACTTGACTGCTTTAAGGCACTTGCTAATCTCTGCTCTGATCCATTAGGAATTCATTTAGAGTTTAACTCTCTGAGGGCAACTTCATTTCTAAGGCTTGAGGACCACAGTGCGGTAACAAACAGAGCAGAGAAAGGTAGAGGTCCCAGCAAAGGGGGCTGCCTCATTGGGACAGTATACTGCAAACCCTCAGGAAGGTGGGAGGATAACAGGAAGACCCTAAGGAAATGAGAGACTCAGGGTGAGGGTGAAAACAGGAAAAAGGAAGAGTGAATGCCAACCTTCACTTTGCAATTTTCCCTAGAGCCAATTCTGACAGTATCCTCCTGCCTCTTTACAAAGAGCAGGCGGCGAAAACTGAGATGACAACAATTTTTTTTTCCTCTGTAAAGCTGGGCTCAATTTGAGACAGAATATTAATGGCAAAAGGCTCAATATCTCATTATCAATCCCCATGGGCATATAGTCCCCAGAAAAGATAAATATTTGATTAGATGATAATATGTGTGATAATTTATAGTCAGCATTCCACATGCATTTTCACTGAATCTTTTATTTGCAACTAGTACTTCGGAGTGGCCTATACAATTATATACATATATATTTTAAATTCTGAACTCAGGATCTGAGGATCATTAAGCCCATATAAGTCTTCAAAAAAAGAGCAGTTTCCTTATTGATTTACCCAGGACAGGCAACAGAATGTCTACATTCTTTCCCTTTATCTTTCAGTTCATTGAGTAAAAATAGATTGAGGCTTACCCCAGTTTTCTCAAAATCTTGCTTGAAGGTGAACATGAGGTCACCTTAATGGCTATCAAAACCATTTCTTACTGCCAAGCTTGAAAAATGTTTCCCACTTCTCTGAAATTCTGTCTTTGGGGGAACTTTAACCTCTTTCTAACTTCTAATTAGCTTTTCTTCAAGGACAAGAGTTCAGTGGAAAGTGAAAACAAGTCAGAGAGGCTGCGTGGGGCACCTAGGTTGCAAAAGTAATGGGACTCCTTTCATCTCTTCCTCTGTGCTAATTCTAGGGATTAATACTGTTGCCTGTAAAATATCCTTTGAAACCAAGCCTCCTAAAGAAGGTATTGATGTATACAAGCAGACACAATTCCCAGATGGGCTACTGGCTGATTTATGCTGATCCATGCACCTACACCCTCACAGATTTGTCTTCAATGACAACTCTTATAAGATGAGTCATTCTTACATGGACTCTTCATAGACAGCCTATTATAGATCCTTCCAAATCCCTCTAGTCAGTGCATTCTGGAGTCAAGTACTTTTCCACTAGGTGGGGGAATGTTTTTCTAGTGGAAAAGGAATCTTCCATTCCTTTGGACATGGGTAACAATGACTGGCAGAAAATGTGTTGTTTCAAAAGACTGCATTGCAAAAGCTCTTTATTTTCACATTGCTAAAAGATGCAGTTAAGTGGATTTTTTTTAAAATTAAGGAGAAGTCTGTTCTCAAAGATAAATGTATCCTTTGATTCATTCAACAAATATTTGTTTAGTAGCTACTCGGAAGATACTTTTAAGATACTTTCTCCATTACTTTTCAAGTAACAAATCAATGTTTGTAGGAAGAGGCACTAGGTTTAAAGTATAACTTTAACTCTCATAGAGCTTACATTCTGTTGAGGAAGATGGATAATAAGGAAGTGAAGGCACAAATAAACCTAACAGCTTCCAGTAGCGATAGGTTTTGGATTTTTTTTAAAGAAATGAATAGGATATTTGGAGGGTAACTGGGTGATAGCGTTTGGATGTTTGTCTCCTCCAAATCTCATGTTGAAGTGTGATCCCCGGTGTTGGAGGTGGGGCCTGGTGGGAGGTGTTTGGATCATGGGGATGGATCCTTCATGAAGGGCTTGCTACCATTCTTGTGTAATGAGTGAGTTTTTCACACTATTAGTTCACAAGGCAGCTGGTTGTTTAAAATGAGTTTGGGACCTCCAGTCGTTCTCTCTCTTGCTCCCTCTCTCACCATGTGACGTACCTGCTCCCCCTTCATATTCTACTATGATTGTAAGTTTCCTGAGACCTCACCAGACGCCAAGCAGATGTTGGTGCCATGCTTGACAGCCTGCAGAACTCTGAGCCAAATAAAACTCTTTTCTTTATAAATTACCTAGTCTCATGTTTATGGTTAAGGTAACTCAAGTTCGAACTATTAATCATATACAGTCTGTTATGCTAATCCCTTTTAGGTATTCTTTCTACTAAGTTGAATAATTTTCCTTTTCCACTTTAAGTTCTTCTGCAAACTGCTACTGAGTCTATGTATGTAATTTTTCCTGGTTAGAATTTAAAATGTTAGCATTTATTACATGATAGGGTTTTATAAGCTACTTCTTGTTTATTTAGGATACTCTTTAATGTTAATTTAGTGTTTGAAAAGTAAGAAATGACATTGAAATAATTATTAAAAGGAAGTGTTTTTTTTTTAAAATAAATCCGTATGTTTGATAAATTTGGAGAATTTCTTATTTGGCAAATTATCGTTAGGTAAATTAAATTTCTGTAAATTGGCATTTGGCAAGTTGATTCTCAGATAATTCACCAGCAATTATTCAGTTTCCATTAATGAAGAAAGAACATTATGAAGAAAAAACAAAAAACAAATAAAATAAAATAAAAATAAATTTAAAAAGAAAACAAAAAAAGAAAGAACATTGACATAAATGTAGAAAATGTATATTGAATTCAAGCCTTTACTTTTTGAGAAAAACCTGCTTACAGATTTAATTTGGTTTTAAAATTTCCAATCATCAAAGTTGTCAGCATCTCTTTATATACAGTTTTATCAAATTAAAAATATGTCATCGTTTCTGCTATTCTTTCAGAGCAGCCTTTAAAAAAAAAATGCTTCCTCTCATAAATAATATTTTCCTAGGATGAAAACTCAATTACTAAGGAGAAGAGTTAACTTCAATTCAACAGAGACATGCTTTATTAGTGCTTCTCAATGCCTTCCTGGATTTTTTCTCCAATAAAGTTCCTGGTATACTGCCGGATGACTACCCAAAATGCAGTTACAATTGTGGGATTTTATGATTTAAAAGTAATTTAAAAATCAATTCCCTTTGCCATTTACTCTAAGAGACAATTATTGCCTGGTATTGTTTTGAAATGTGGTCAGATAAAAGAAGCTTTCTCTGGCCCTCTCCATCCACCAAGTCAGAGGTTACACTTTCCACTCACTCAAGTTCCATTTTATGAGAATGGCAAATATTTTTGGTATGTCTTTGCTGTTTCTCTTCTTTTTCCCCTCCCTTTCTGAAGCAATGCTAAGAACTTGCTTGTGAATTTTTGCCCTTTGTATTCTACATTTTGCTCAAGTATTTCTACCTTTTATTGTCCCTGTCTGCATTTTACTTTTCTGCACAAATACAAATTAAAATGAGTATATTTTAAGAAAAGTAGGAGCAGTATCATCTTTACAAAGGAATAAAATATGCTTGAAATTCCAGGGTCTTTCCTCACCCAGAATAAAGCAGAATGATAGATTATTTGAGTTAGACACTTTGACTTAGAAGACAAACATTTCCTCTAAATGGGTGACTTCAAATTTCTCATTATTCTATTATAATATTTTGGGGGTAACACAGGTTTTTTAATAAATAAACAAGTCCACTAGTGGGTAGGCTAAATAATGCCCTCCCCCTAGATGTCCATATCCTAATCCCTGAAACCCGTGAATTTGTTATCTTACATGGCAAAGGCTCTTTGCAGATGTGGCTAAATTAAGGAGTTTGCAGTGGGGAGATTATCCTGGGTGGGCCCAGTGTAGTCAAATGGGTCCTTATACTAGGTAAGAAGGAAGCTCAATGTCAGAAAAGAAGATGTGATGATGAAAGCAGGGTTTGGGGTGATGCCACTTCTGGAAGGGGGCCCTGAACCAAGGCACGAGGACAGCTTTTGGTACCTGGAAAAAACAAGGAAGTCAGTTCTCTCCTAGAGCCTCCAGCAGGAACGCAGCTTTGCCAACCCACTGGTAACTCCTTTTTTTTTTTTTATTTTTTTTTTTTTGAGACGGAGTCTCGCGCTGTCGCCCGGGCTGGAGTGCAGTGGCCGGATCTCAGCTCACTGCAAGCTCCGCCTCCCGGGTTTGCGCCATTCTCCTGCCTCAGCCTCCCGAGTAGCTGGGACTACAGGTGCCCGCCACCTCGCCCGGCTAGTTTTTTGTATTTTTTAGTAGAGACGGGGTTTCACTGTGTTAGCCAAGATGGTCTCGATCTCCTGACCTCATGATCCGCCCGTCTCGGCCTCCCAAAGTGCTGGGATTACAGGCTTGAGCCACCGCGCCCAGTAACTTCTGACTTCTGTATGAGAACAAGGTTGTGCTGTTTCAAGTCACTAACTTTGTTGCATTTTGTTTATAGCAGCAGTAGGAAACGAATACAACCAGAATGTAAGAGGAACTTTCCATTGGAGTCCTTTTTAAAGAGTAGGGCCTCTTTAAAGAAATATTCTTTTTGGACTGTCCTAAATTGTTTATTAGGAATGAATTTTACAATCTTTACTTATATCAGTGGCAACGGTGGAGCTGGAGAGTCTTGTGTCTTCTCCACGCTGCACAGCGAGAACCACCAACAGTGTGGTGGAACTTACGACCCTTTCCAAGGCCACGGCTCTTTTGGCCTGCAAATGTCAGCCCACACATCTCCCTGTGCTTGTGGACTGGTTTGGTGATCCACTGGGTGTCAGGATTTCTTCTGATGGCTTTATGGAATGGATCAATGAGGATAACCTCAAAAAATCTGTATGTGGAATCTTTACCAACCCAGTAAGAATTCTAGGACTGTTAGAGCCCCACAGTGGCATTTAGCTCACTCCTCTGCAACGGACTGAAGGTTTTGGGCACACTTTAGCTGGTTAACACCATGATGGACAGGCTTGCTGTAAGTTGCACCCTTAGGAACTGGGCGTTTTCGGCCACCACGATACACACGAATCCTACATATAACATAATCTTGCTTGGCCTTGTAGCCCAGTCAGCCCGCTTTACGGGGCCTGGTGCGGTGGGGCCTGGTGGAGTGGTGAGCCCTGTGGACAGCAGAGAGCTTGCGGTACTGCCAGCAGTGGACCCTCAAGAGAAAGTGCATGACATCACACTGCTTCTTCCTCCATATCTCCTGGATGTACTTGTATGCACCCACCTTGGTTTAATGGATGGCTGCTGCCAGGAGGAAAGGAAAGAGCTTTTCTCCACTAAAGAAATATTTTTACACTTTTTTTGAGGGCATTTTAAAAAAAATTAACCCCTCCACAGTTACTTCTTATAAATTCTCTTTCCTTTGGGAATTTTTGCTCCCAAGAGAAACAGTACAACCTTAGAGCAACTGAGCAAAGTTAGGCCGACTCTGAGAAGTTAGGCCAAGTTGAAGCACCACACCAGGGCTCAAGCAATTAAAAGACCTAAGGCTTCAGGTCATGGTTGGATGTGAGATCTCAAATTCTATTATTAGGTTGTTTTTCTCCTCTCTGCTCACAAACAAGCTCTCTTCCATATGCCAAGCATGATGGCCATGAAATTCAATACACATCCAATTAACTTAGGAACTCCCTGAGGAAAGAGGACTCAGGATCACTATGGCAGAAAGGTCCCAGGAGGACTCCAATTGACCTAGCTTGGATCACATGATCAAGTTAGATTCATCACTGTGGCCAGGGAGATGATATACCCTGATTGGTTGGTCTGAGAGATAGCATACTCTGATTGGCTGGTCTGGGAGATGAGCCTGCCCCGTGGCAGGAAGTTGGGTCAGCTTTAACCAAACCTCACAGAATGGGTTCCCCATAGAAATTAGAGAGTTAAAAATTAAATATCAATGAAAAGCAGAGATAAAAGACCATGTCATTGTGGAGGGAGAGAGAGAGAGAGAGAAAAAAAAAAAAGACTCTCTTATGACTTTCTAGTTCTTGGATATAATGCCTCATGACACCTAGCCACATTGCCTGTGGATTCAGGAGTATCCTGCATGCTTCTGACAAACTCTCTCATTTCTTAAGTCAAGAGTGTTTATATTCTTGGCATCTAAATGATTCCCAACCAAGAAAGACCAAAGTAATATATCTTTAATGAACCAACGTGTCAGGTGATGTTTTATTGATAACAGTATTTTTGATACCTGTGATGGAATTCTTTTCCCCAGTAATAGCCCCCTGATTTTCTTTGGGGCAACACTCTGGATTCCCTTGTTTTGGATAAGCCTGGTCAAGCCAAAGTTCTGGGCATGGGATAGGTGATTCAAGTCTGCCAATCAGCCTGGGGCCACAGGGATTAGTTCAAGGGTGGGCAGTTGATCCAAGGTCCAAGATTTTTTTGTGGAAACCATTGAGACTCCTTCTGCTGAGCTTGAAGCTTTGAGGACATAAGAGACTCTGGAATCCATCTTACCAGCATGAAGGCAAAGCTTGCCTGAGGATGAAAGAAAGAAGATCAGAAAGTGAAGGTAAGACAGCTGACCCCTGAGGATGTAGCCTGAGCATACGGATCTAACTGTGTGCTTAACCAACTCCTAGACTTTCAACTATGTAAACCAATACATACTCTTTTGCGCTTACACTAGCTTAGGTTAGATTTCAGTCACTTACCACAGAAAAAGTGTTTACCAATATTTTAATTTATATATTATTTCAGTTATATTTGCATCTGTAATGTATTGCTATGCAACAAATCACCCCTAAATGTAGGGTCTTAAAATAACAATGATGTTTTCTTTCTGTGATTCTGTGGGCTAAACGAGTGAGCCTTCTGTTGGCCTTGCTTAGGCTCACCCATGAATCTGCACCCCACTGGTATACCAGGTTAGGGATGGGTTTCGCTCAGCATGTGGTCATCCATCCTCAAGGAGGCTAGACTATTCCTCTTCACATGGCAATATCAGGGCAGTGTTCAGGGGCACACATCAATATACAAATGCTTACCAGACTTCTACTTATATCGTGTGTGTAGATGTCCCATTGGCCAAAACACATGTTGTGACCAATCCTAGCGTCAGTGATTCATGCTATAAAGTAGCATGAATAAAAGAAGGATGATACATTGAGATCATTTATGCAATGATTTACCAGATTCTTAAAAAATTTCTAAGTGCTTCTCTGTGCATTAGCTTATTTAAGCATCATAATAACCCTGTGAAATACTCAAAATCAATATCAATTTTGTGTCAGTTAGGCTCCAATTAGGAGAGAGAAATACCGTCAGAAATTTAAACAGAAAAAAGTGTAATATAAAGAGTTATCAATTGGTAATAAGGAACTAGCAACTGGGAATGGGAGGAGATAAAAGAGAACTCTGAAGACTAACCTAAGAGTCGGGGAGAGTGACCAAGAAAAGAACAAACTTGGAAGGTAGGCCGAGTTTCACACCCTGTGGCAGGCAGGAGGAGCACACCTGTGGCCCACTGGATAGAGGAGAGGTTTGCTGAGTTGTCCCGGGCCAGAGCTGGTTATCAACTGGTGGGCTGAGGCTGGTGAGCAAGGAACCATGAGTCTCTCACCAGTGTGCCAGCCAAACTTGCAAGAGCAAACTTGCAAGAGTATGAATGTCCCTGGCCATCCTATATGCATGCCATCCATGTATAGCTATGTCATAGGAGCAAGTGGGAAAGAATAACACAGGAACTGCAAAAAGAAGCCTCTTCCACCTGCAGAGTCCCTGTGGCCCTCTCTATTGACAAAGCTGTACACAGTGCCTGCTGACAGAGGTCAACAGGTATAGGGTCCAGCTCTACAGTATCACAAAGCAGAACAACAAAGGGAACTGAGAAGCGATCAGTTGAAAAGGGGCGCCGCCCGTCTCTTTGGCTTCTTCACTTCCATATGCACCCTTTCACAAACATTTGAACTCCTTCGCGAAAATAAAACACCTCGCCGGGGCCGGTGGCTCACGCCTGTAATCTCAGCACTCTGGGAGGCCGAGACGGGCGGATCACAAGGTCAGGAGATGGAGACCATCCTGGCTAACACGGTGAAACCCCGTCTCTACTAAAAAAATACAAAAAAATTAGCGGGCGAGGTGGCGGGCGCCTGTAGTCCCAGCTACTCAGGTGGCTGAGGCAGGAGAATGGCCTAAACCTGGGAGGCGGAGCTTGCAGTAAGCTGAGATCCGGCCACTGCACTCCAGCCTGGAGACAGAGCGAGACTCCGTCTCAAAAAAAAAAAAAAAAAAACAAAAAACTAGCCGGGCGAGGTGGCGGGCGCCTGTAGTCCCAGCTACTCAGGAGGCTGAGGCAGGAGAATGGCGTGAACCCGGGAGGCGGAGCTTTCAGTGAGCGAGATCGCGCCACTGCACTCCAGCCTGGGCAACAGGGCGAGACTCCGTCTCAAAAAAAAAAAAAAGAAAACAAAACACCTGTATGTTTTCACCGAACGTAACACAGCTTCCCTTTGTAAAAATGAACACGTGTTCACCTCAAAATGAGGAAACACACAGTTCCAACAGTAATAACTCTGAAGTTCAGTCACAGTCCCAGTGAATATTTTGTTTGTTTTTGAGACAGGGTCTTGTCATCCAGGCTGGAGTGCAGTGATGCAATCATGGCTCACTGCAGCCTTAACCTCCCAGGCTCAATCAATCCTCCCACTTCAGCCTCTTGAGTAGCTGGGACTACAGGTGTGCACCACCATGCCTGGCTAATTTTTGTACATTTTGTTGAAACAGGGTTTTGCCATGTTGCCCAGGCTGGTCTCAAACTCAGGGGCTCAAGCAATCTGCCTACCTCGGCCTTCCAAAGTGATGGGATTACAGGGCGTGCCAATGCGCTGGGCCCCAGTGAATATTTTGTTACCTGAACACTAAATTATAAAGTTAACCTCCAACAATTTAGATATAAAATAAGAGTGGGAAGGAGAGAAAAGAATATTTTTATAACATACAAATGAATGTATACTGTTTGAAATGCTTATTTAGAAATAAAATGCTTGTTCCCCAGTGCCATAAAGAAACAGCACTTGAACATAAATTTAATTTCCAAGGCCATTTTTACTTTCTGCAGAAAGGGTACACTTGCCAGCAGTTTTACCATGAGAGTACACTGAACAAAGGAGACAGGGTCATTTATAACCTGACCCATCCACCTTACTGTTGTGTTCGGTTTCCATTGGCTGGAACGGGACCTCACATTCTGTATTAGTCCCGATTGGCTAGCAACTTAGAACTTTCTAAAAGAGGCAAAGGCTGAGGAGAACAAAGGAAGGAGGAAGTAACCTGTGGAATGCTGAGAAAGGTAAAAGCACCTCCAAATACGGAAGAGGAACAGGCTATGATCTAATGCTTGCTTGGACCAATATAAGCATGGCAGGGCAAATATTTAGGCTAAATTGTGGGAGCTAGGAACATAAAGTACATTGATTTATTTATTACAGCTAGCAGATATTTAAGACTGTTAGCACAGGTCTTTGAATAAATTTTGCTTCTAGGAGAAGTTGCTATACTCCTAATTAGTCAGGGAGAAGAGTCTTTTTAAAGAGGAACCTCTACTTTACTTTTTACGTACACATACAACAAGCAAGGAGAAAATCTGCAAAGCTAATGTGAACTCAGAAAATCTGGCACAGGTCTCAGTTAATTTAGAGAGTTTATTTTGCCAAGGTTGAGGACACAGCCTCAGGAAGTCCTGACGACCTGTGCCCAAGGTGGTCAGGGCACAGCTTGGTTTTATACATTTTAGGGAGACAGGGAACATCAATCAGTATGTGTAAGAAGCACATTGGATGGATTGGTCTGGAAAGGCGGGACAACTTGAAGCAAAGGCAGGAAGAAGGCTTCCAGGTCGCAGACAGGTGAAACACAAATGGTTGCATTCTTTTGAGTTTCTGATGAGCCTTTCCAAAGGAGGCAATCAGATATGCATCTATCTCAGTGAGCAGAGGGATGACTTTGAATAGAATGGGAGGCAGGTGTGCCCTAAGCAGTTTCTAGCTTGAGTTTTCCTTAGTGATTTTGGGGGCCCAAGATACTTTCCTTTCACATGACCACAGTCCTGATTTTTGTAAGATGCCATAGAATAATCTATGATTTCCTCCTCCCACAATTCCTCCTATATTCACTTTACCCTCAGACAGAACCTCAGATGGTCAAGGTTCTTTACTAGGTGAAATGACCCAAACCTTCATTCCCTAAGGGTCTGAGTCTTCAGTCATGCTGCTTTTTGTTTGCTTGTTTCTGTAGTTTTCTGTTACCTTTTACTATTGCACATAGAAGTACTAAGAGGATCTCTAGATAATCCTCTGTGTTCCAGACATGGTTCCTCTTCCCCATTGTGTAGCAGCAGTTCAATTTCCCCTTGGTAACCGGGATCAATCATTCTAGCCCGTAGAGTAACACATTTTTCTGCTGGTTGGCTCAGTGGCACAAGTCACCCCAAATGGCCAGGTGGCAGTTGCATCTCTCAGGAAGCCACAGTTTCACCAAGCAGGCAATAAAGGGTGGATTTGGAGCTGAGTGGTGAGAATAAATTGATAGCAGCACAGTTGTCTCTGTTCTTCAAATAAGAAAACTATGATTCAGAGAGCCAATTGATATGCCTTACATCATGTGCTACCAAGAGGCAAGGGCCAGGACTTCATCCCTGGTCCTCAGGCCTCAGATCAGAATCTTCTTTTTTGCTCATTTAGGGATAGTTGTTCAGCTAGATTGGATCAAGCACCAGACACAGATATAAGACCTGGGTCTGAATGCTACCATTTATTTACTCACTGTAAAACCCTGGGCAACTCACTTAAGGATTCTGGAGCCTCAGTTTTTTTCAACTGTAAAGTCAGGACACTGGTCCCCACTTGACAGGATTAGAATGAGAACTGAATGGTTAAAGGTCTATGAAGGCACTCTGTAAACTCCAGCAGATTATACAAAGCTAAGGCATCATTATTAAGGATCGTACAGTCTCTCAAGTTACTGCTTACCCGTGGAAAATTTTGATTAATTCCTTAGCATCTCATAGTTTATGACAAATGGCCCTATTAAGGGAAGTTACTGCCACCCAGGCAGCGACGGGGTGATTTCTAAAATCAGCAGAAAATGTAGAACAAGTGGGCATAGTCCAGAGTGGCAGGAATTGGTAGGGTTCTATGGACCAGTAATCTCTGACTCTCAATTATTTCTGCCAAATATTTCTTTCGAGTCATTTTGGGAAATGGCTCACTGCCTTTTGCTATTTTATTAAATCTAAGAACCTCATTAAGTCAAACTATCAGTGATGCATTGTCAGCAGGAAGAAAATGGGGAAAATCCTCTTTCAGTGTTTGATCACGAAAATCTTTCTAACAAACCCAAGACAAACACATTCCACTCCTACTGCCTATTCACATGAGATTAACTATTGTGCCTGTTCACAATATTCAATCATCATTTCTTACTCATTTAGAGCTGCTTGCATGCATTAGGAAATGGAGAACAGCAGGCTACAGTGTATCCTTCTGCATTCTCAGTGCTAGAAATATGGCTTAATTAAATGCAATTAGGACCTTGACACTATTTTTATTAAGAAAAGAAGAAGCCAAAACTCTCTCCTCCAAAATAAAGAAAAAGATAGTAGAAGAAATTAACATTTGTTTTTCACTTTCTACTACACACTCTAGGTTGTTCCCAGTTTTTTTGTTGTATTTTATAGACCATTACTCACAGTCGTGCCTAACAAACACCTAGACTGCCTTTCTCGCCTTTACTTGCTACATTGATAGTCCCCACTAATAATAAGCATTGAACATATTTGGAGGGAAAAGCACAGTTTCCTATGCTCAGTCCAATTAATGAAAATGTTGTTTTCCATATAGTTTTCAGGAAGGTGTTACATCATTAAACATCATCATCTGAGGGATGATTTGAGACAGGGTCTCACTCTGTCACCCAGGTTGGAGTGCAGTGGCACAATCATGGCTCACTGCAGCCTTGATCTCCCCAGACTTAGGTGATTCTCCCACCTCAGCCTCCCAAGTAGCTGGGACTACAAGGTGTGTGCCACCATGTCTGGCTAATTTTTTTATTTTTATTTTTTATTCATTTATTTTTTTTTTTGGAGAGACAGGGTTTTGCCGTGTTGCCCAGGCTGGTCTCGAACTCCTGGGCTCAAGCAATCCACCTGCCTCAGCCTCCCAAACTGCTGGGATTACAGGCATGAGCCACCATGCCCAGCTTCATCCTACATCATCTTAGCAGCTGTCTGTGTGCCTAATTTGGTGTCTGGCACACAGGCACACAATAAATATTTGTATGGAGGCCTTTGGCTTCGTGTCATAGCCTGTTATCAATGAAAGAATCATAGAAGAAGAACTCATAAAGAGGTTCTAAACTTTTCAGATGACATTTAAAATTAACTGGTTTCGGGCTATCATGCTAAACCAAGACATTTAAAGAAAGTCTTCCCCTTCATTATTAAAGTGATAAATGGTCACTATGGAGTTTTTTGAAAATATAAGGAAAAATAAGATGAAAATCACCCATAGTCTCACAACCCAGATATATTTTTTAAAATTTTGGTGTATTTTCTCCTGTCTCTCTCTCTCATTAGGATTGTACAATACACAGTTTTGTGCTCAACACTTTTTCACATAATTTATTTGGAATATATTTTTCTTGTCATTATGTGGTCTTCGAAAACAAAATATTCAATAATGTATGAAATTCTATGCTTGTATATATGCATATGTGTACTCCCTCAGTGTGTATATACAAAGACACACACACATACCCTCACACACATACAGGGACGGACACACACACAGAGACACAGAATACTACATAAAACAAAGCTGAATTTGTTACTTATGGTAAGGAAGAGCCATGCTGGTCAGGTAGAATCTGCCTGAGCAGAATAATGATTTTATACTGGATTTGGGGGAAGCATAGAGTTCAGGGATTGGGAGATTTTCAGGGATATAAGTAGACTGATGTCAACTCTAGAGATGTGGTTACTCCAGTGAGACTGTCGTTGATTGGTTGGCATTCAGAAGCTCATTTACTAGACTAACTTGATTCCTGAGTGGCTGACTTGCATATGTAAGAGACTATCACTGATTGGTTGGTTTGTCAAAGCAGGTTCACTGAAGCAAGTTGCATTGATTGATAGAGTTTAAATCCTGGTTATAATGGTACTTGTTACCATGGTTATAGAACAATCAACCTTTTCCCAGGAATATGGGATTTTAAAAAATTCTTAATACAATAATTTAATCATTCTCTTATTATGGGATAACTGGATTACTCACAATATTTCCCCTATTATAAATAATGCTCCAGAGACTATGCTAACAATATTTGAGCATATTCCCGGTTATTTTGTTAGGAAAGATTCCTCGAAGTGGACTGGTGAGTCAACAGATGATTTTGTTTAATTTCATTAAAGTAATACGAGTTTGTTACAGAACATTTAGGAAATATAGATACATAAAAAGGAGAAAATTAAAATCATCCATAAGCTACCCCTCTCCATACCATATTATCCCTGTTTAATGTTTAGAACTTATTCTTCTATTCCATTTGTTGTGTGCCTCTGTAGATGTATACAAAGAAACACAAATGAAAAATTCTGGTAGTCCTCTTTTCCATTTTGCTTTCTTTATCTAATTTTCCGGGATATCTTTCCTTGTCATTACATAGTCTCATGTAATGTCTGGATAAGATGTGTGTTTATATCCGTATGTAATACCACAATTCCTTTAACTATTTTCTGTTGTTGGATATGCAGGTCTCCCTTCCACCTTATTTTGTTCAATCCTAATAGTATTCTTATATTATTTTAAATTTTTTCATTATTACTATTATTTTGAGACAGAATCTCGCTTTGTCGCCCAGGCTGGAGTGCAGTGGTGCCATCTCTGCTCACTGCAACCTCCACCTCCTGGGCTCAGGCGATTCTCCTGCCCCAGCCTCCCAAGTAGCTGAGACTACAGGTGCCTGCCACCACGCCCAGCTACTTTTTATACTTTTAGTAGAGATAGGGTATCACCATGGCCAGGCTGCTCTTCAACTCCTGACCTCAGGTGATCCACCCATCTCGGCCTCCGAAAGGGCTAGGATTACAGGCATGAGCCACCGCACCTGGCCTTCATTATTATTAAACAATGACTTATTGCATATATGTATACCTAAATGTTCACACATGTCTATGTTTATTGTCTAAAAATAATTTCACAGAAGTTGGACTTTGGGTCAAGTATTGGGGCAGGGTTTTAAGATTTTTTGATAAGTATGTTGGAAAAATGGTTTCCAGAAAGTTAAAAATGTAAACTGCTGAATTTTCTTCACCCTATGTAATACTTTGCCTCAAAGTATGTTTTCTGTTCTTTGCCCATTTTATAGAAAGAATTAGTATCATATTTCTATATTAATTTGTATTTTACTGAGTGGAGGGTTGCAACTACTTTCCAGTTTTATTGTTAAAATTGTTTTTCCTTCTACCAACGTCTTATTTATGAACTTTGTCATTTTTCTGTAGTCAGGTTCATATTTTCATATATGGTTGTTAGAATACTTCATATAAATATATTCACCCTTGGCTGGGTGCAGTGGCTCACGCCTGTAATTCTAGCACTTTGGGAGGCTGAGGTGAGCAGATCACCTGAGGTCAGGAGTTTGAGACCTGCCTGACCAACATGGAGAAAACCTATCTCTACTAAAAATACAAAATTGGGCAGGCTTGGTGGCGCATGCCTGTGATCCCAGCTACTCAGGAGGGTGAGGCAGGAGAATTGCTTGAACCCGGGAGGTGGAGGTTGCAGTGAGCCGAGACTGTGCCACTGCACTCCAGCCTGGGCGACAGAGCAAGACTCCATCTCAAAAATAAATAAATAAATAAATAAATACACACACACACACACACACACACACACACACACACACACACACACACATTCACCCTTGTGGCATTTCAGGTATCTTATTATTTGCTTTAAATTTGATTTAGTGTTTTAAAAATCTCAGTATTATGGAAATTTTCAAACTTTCAAAGGTTTTTATATACTGTATGTAATACTAGGGAAAATAGTATAATAAACCTCCATGAGCACATTACCCAGTTTCAATAATTATCATGGCCCATCTTATGTCTCTATGCCCCCCAGACTCTCTCACACTGGATTATTTTGAAGCAAGTCTCCAACATCAAATAGTCTCAGCAGTAAACACTTCTATATGCATATATATATATACACACACACACACACACATTTTATTATTCTTGTTATGTTTGTTGAGACAGGGTCTCACTCTGTTACCCATGCTGGAGTGCAGTAATGCAATCATAGCTCACTACAGCCTTGAATTCCTGGACTCAAGCAATCTTCCCACCTCAGCCTCCCCAGCAGTTGGGGCCTTCAAGTGGCATCACCATGCCCAGCTAGTTAAAAAAAATTTCTTTTGTAGAGACAGGGTCTCTCTATGTTGGCCAGGCTGGTCTCCAACTGATCTCAAGCAATCCTCCCATCTTGGCTCCCCAAAATGCTGGGATTACAGGCAAGAACCATCATGCCCAGCCTGTATATACATATATTTAAAAAATCTAACAGCAATATTATTATCACACCAAAAACCTCTACAATAATTCTTTAATATTATTAAATATCTAGTCAGTGTTCATATTTTCCTGACATATATACTATATATTTGTATATATAATATATGCACATATATTTGCATATATTATTTATATACATATATACACACACACACATATATACACACACATATATATAAAATCACAAATCATTGGATTCTGAAGTTAGACTCACACAATCAAAGGTATTACCCAGTATCAAGCTCCACAAGTAATTTCAAAAATACAGGCAATCAGGCTGGGTGTGGTGGCTCATGCCTGTAGTACCAGCACTTTGGGAGGTCAAGGTGGGTGGATCACTTGAGGTCAGGAATTCAAGACCAGCCTGGCCAACATGGTGAAACCCCATCTCTACTAAAACTACAAAAATTAGCTGGCGCCTGTAATCCCAGCTAGCTAGGAGTCTGAAGCACAAGAATTTCTTGAGCCTGGGAGGCAGAGGTTGCAGTGAGCTGAGATCACACCACTGCATGCCAGCCTGTGCAACAGAGTGAAACTGTGTCTCAAAAAAAAAGAAAAGAAAAGAAAAAACATAGACAATCAAGAGAATGAGACAAAGTACAGACAGTCTCCAAGGATGAGGCAAGGTCACTGTGGGGGTGGCTCTGAGAAACCTGGCAAAGCGATGGACAACACAGAGGGAAGGGGACATGCCTGAGTTGCCCTGAAGATGCTTGAGGGAGGAATGCTAAGGGACAGAGGCTAAGGCGAGTAGGATGCTTGGATGGCTATTTCATGTCAGGCTAAAAGATCCACCAGAGGAACGACCCTTGGAGGGCCCAGAGGACACGCCCTTCAGCCAGGGCATTGGAATGTGCTGGTGAGGGGGCATCAGCACTGCTAATCCATTCAGTGGTGGTGCTCCACTGCAGGTCAGGGTCAGCCATTGAGAAGATGGTCTGAGTTGGGCTTGTTAATGTGGATAGGGATGATGGAGCCCTGAAATAATAGAGGCAACTTAAGCACCAGAAGCCAGGAGGACATAATGAGTGTAACGAGTAGCAGTGTGGAAGGGGGTGTTGACCCACAAGGGGCTATGGAGATGACTGATAGAGCAGGGTATCTGTAGGGGCAACACAGGCACCAACAAGGGTGGTGCTTAATATCTAGAACCACAAAAAAAAAAAAAAAGACAAGAATGAAAGAGCAGGGAGAGAGAGTGCCTGTCTCACGTCTCCCAGTCAGAACTCAGTGTTACTTTTTAAATAGCATTTGCAGTAACCCAGGCATATTTTACTAAGGATTATGCAGAGGCAGAGAGCAAGCCTTCTTTTATTAACATTTGAGTTCTAGCTGCCTTCTCCTCTCAACTATTCTTCGCTGATTCTCCATCTCCAAACTATTTGTCCTAAACTTTTTTTGGCCTCATCCATTCTCCACCCACACAGCACACATTAGCAATGATGCGGGTGGCCTCACAAACTTCAAAATCTGACAGTGCAATCTCAAACCTATTGCTAAATTACCTCTGTGAGCTCCTTCAGACCAGACTCAGCACTTCATCTTGGCTACTCTCTGAAACCCAACTTCAGAACTTTTGATAAGCAATATGGACTTCACTGAATGCTTCATAAGGAAATAAAGAGAAGATTACATGACAAGTCATAGAGCAAAACTTCATCAGCAAACTTTAAACAAACTTCAAAGTTCCACCTTTGGCCAAGCGCGATGGCTCACACTTTTAATCCCAACACTGAGAGGCTAAGGTGGGCAGATCACTTGAGGTCAGGGGTTCAAGATAAGCCTGGTCAACATAGTGAAACCCCATCTCTACTAAAAATACAAAAATTAGCCGGGCATGGTGGCGGGTGTTTGTAATCCCAGCTACTTGGGAGACTGAGGCTTGAGAATCGCTTGAATCTGAGAGGCGGAGGTTGCAGTGAGCTAAGATTGCACCGTTGCACTCCAGCCTGGGCGACAGAGCCAGACTCTGTCTCAAAAAAAAAAAAAAAAAAAAAAAAAAAAAAAAAAAAAAAAAAAAAAGAAGAAGAAGAGAAAAGAAAAAAGAAAAAAAGAGAAAAGTTTCACCTTGATGATCTGGAGGTGCTTACTTAAGCTTCTTCACCACTCTCTACCTTGAGCAGTATCTTTTGGGCACTTTGCAGTTCTCAGGAGTATCTATGCTCTTGCCTTCATATCTTTCCACTTGTCATTCTCTCTTTTAGCATATTCTTCCTACCTCCACTTCCCAAACTGGATAATTCGTGATCATCCTTTAGGAGTTATAGATTTCACTTCTTTTGAGCAGCCTCCCTTCTCCCTCCAAGTCTAAATTAGGGATCTTTCCTGAAGGCTCCTCTTATTATCTCCTCGCTTACTCTTTATATCAGTCAGGGGCCCCGCAGGAAGCAAACGGCACACTCCGAGTTAAAGAAACCAACCAGGAATGCTGAGGCATCTGGGAACCAGAAAACTTGAGAAACCATTCATACCCCTAAGCCTGAAGGAACAAATGGAGAGAGTGGTGTTACTAACACCCTCGTGAGAGCTGGGGCCATGGAAGCAGAGTCGTCCAGCAGGAGTCAGAGCCAGAGAGGAGCATCAGCACTGCTAGACTGAAGAAGGAAGAGCTGGGGCTGGGGAATGAATATTCTGATGTCCCTCTCCTTTCCCCTCCTTCCAATATCTGTCCATAGGTTGCACCTAACCAGAAGTCAGAGGGCAAGAAAGCCCAGGCCGTTCTCTGGGGGCCTTGAGTTTGACAGAAAGATACAGAGAATAGATGGTGAAACGCGAATAGCCAGCATTTCCTATATTAATTCTTTATCACATGGTGTCGTATTTGCTGAGTTGCTGATTTCAGCTTCTTGAAGGCAGGTGCAGCATTCTCACGACCTGGTACAATGCCTTGTATATGTAAACACCCTATAAAGAAATCTTTACATCATTCAGTACACATATCAGGTGATGCAGTACATATTGTTAATTCTCATATTAATCCCCATTGCCTAATGTATGGAGAGAGGAACAGAACTAACATTTCCCAAATAATTAACTAATGAGCGGCAACGTAGCCCATGGCAGAGTGCAGAGACTTCACGGCCACACTGCCTAGGGTCAGGTCTGCTTTCACCACTTCCTAGCTGGGTGACCTCTGGCAAATTGTTTGTCTGAGCATCAGTTTTCCAACCTAAAAACAGAAGCAAAAATAGACCTCCCTCATAGGGTTTTTTAAAGAATTCAGTGATTGAATATACGTGAAATGGTTGGAAGAGTGTCAGGCACACAGCATCATAAAAATGTAAGGTGCTTATTATTAATGAAATTATAATGTAAAAATATAAGGTGCTCTAATGATTGGTATTGTTACTTATGGCTAAAATTGCGCCCCATCTTGGAATAGAGCTGTTTGTCTACTGTTAGAAAAGAGGTTTCTGGGTCTTTTGGACAGTACTCTCCCTGTACAGTCATTTTAGCAATGTGCACCTGGATAATATTATCTGCTTAGCCTGGTGACTATAACTCAAAAGGAAAGTGCTGTGAAAACTTTGCAGAAAATGACTCAATGTTTTCCATCCCTGGTGCAAAGCTGGCGGTGGTAGGAGATGCATGGAATCATGGCCTTTGAGTTGGACAGACGTGATGCTTCAAGTCCCACCTTCCCTCGTTACTAGGTGTGTAATCTCATGAAACTTCTTTACTTCTCTGATCCTGAGCCTTCATCTGTAAAAACAGAGAAAACAGAGCCAGGCATGGTGGCTTGCAAATGTAATCCCAGCTACTTGGGAGGCTGAGGCAGGAGGATAAAATAAACTAACAAAACAAAACAAAAAAAGGCCAGGTGCAGTGGCTAACACCTGTAATCCCAGCACTTTGAGAGGCCGAGGTGGGCAGATCACCAAAGATCAGGAGTTCAAGACCAGCCTGGTCAACATGGCAAAACCACGTCTCTACTAAAAATACAAAAATTAGTCAGCTGTGGTGGCGGGTGCCTGTAATCCCAGCTACTTGGGAGGCTGAGGCAGGAGAATTGCTTGAACCTGGGAGGCGAAGGTTGCAGTAAGCCAAGATCGTACCACTGCACTCCAGCCTGGGCAACAGAGCAAGACTCTCAAAAAAACCCAAAAACCAAAAAATGAAAATAGCAAAATAGCATCTACTTTGCAAAATTATCTGAAAATTAAATAAAACAAAGCATGTGTTAACATCTAAGGCCATATTTGGCCCACTGTAGACTGTTTCTGTTTGTTTTTTTTTTTCTTTCAGAGAAAACTTTAAAAGGTACTCTACAGATAAAAAACAAAATGAAAAAATATAGCCAAATAAATATTTACCCAACATCCACAATCATGGACTCCAAAGTGTACTGCTGTTGTTTGAGAGCCACGTTCACCACATAGTAATTAGGTGGCCTTTGGGGAGTTACTTAATTATTGGTGTTTTAGTTTCCTCATCTGTAAAATGGGGATAATAATAGTAACCATCTCATAGAGTTGTTCTGAATATAAATAATCTATAATATGTGATGTACTTAGAATAATGCCTCGCTCTTCATAAGTGTTAATTCCTCCTCCTCCTCTTCCTCCTCCTGTTATCATAGTTGTTATTTGATCAAGGGACAAATTAGGCACTAGAGGAGACACTAAGACGCTTTATTCCATGCCACTGCCATCAAGAGGTTGTGATCTTCGACCCGAGTAGCCGCTTTAAGGGAACCATGCCCATGTCACCCTTTTAAGTTAAAAGAAAGTTTTCTTTGACAGCCTTCAACCTAGGTAAACTCTCAGGGTAAACAAAGCCCTGAGATTCCTAACTCACCATGGTCGCAAAGCCTATTGCTTTCTCTACACTGTCTTCACCACAGGTTATACTCAGGTCCTAGCTGAGGGAGAGACAGGGTCTTCCGATACCCACAACCACAGAAGAGAAAAATGAGAGATGATTATTCCTGCAGGAGCTTCCGCAGATGCATCGATACAATCTACGCAAATGCAGTAAAACTGGACTGATTAGGTGGGGTGAATAGCATGGGAAATATGAGCAAAACAAATGGTGATTACGGCTGAGACAGGATTGCAGCACGGCTATTTAATTCTACCTTAATTCAACAAAGCTGGCATGAAAATGTTTAGTGTCAAAGACCTGGCACACCAACAACAACATCATTAATTAATATTGACTAAGTGTCCAGAGCCTCTTGGGTACTGCACAGCAAAAACAATTCCCAGCCTTAAAATGAAAACAGGATAGAGAAAAAGGGTCATCTCCTTTTTTTTTTTTTTTTTTAAAGATGGAGTTTCACTCTTGTCGCGCAGGCTGGAGTGCAATGGCACGATCTCTGCTCACTGTAACCTCCGCCTCCCAGCTTCAAATGATTCTCCTGCTTCAGCCTCCTGGATGGCTAGGATTACAGGTGCTTGCTACCACGCCCAGCTACTTTTTGTATTTTTAGTAGAGACGGGATTTCTCCATGTTGGTCAGGCTGGTCTCAAACTCCTGACCACAGGTGATCCACCTGCCTCAACCTCCCGAAGTGCTGGGATTACAGGCGTGAGTCATCTCGCCAGGCTGGGTCATCTTTTAAAAATGTTTTTCTCCCCCAGGAAGGTGGGCAGTATGAGAAGCCACTGGATTCATTTAGGGGTATTCTTATAGGGAAATGGAAATATTATCAAAATAACGATAATGGCAGCTAATCGTGAATATCAGATACTGTCCTAGTACTCTACATATATTGTTTTTTGTTTTGTTTTGTTTTGACGGAGTTTTGCTCTGTCGCCCAGGCTGGAGTGCAGTGGTGGCACTATTTCAGCTCACTGCAACCTCTTCCTCCCGGGTTCAAGCGATTCTCCTGCCTCAGCCTCTCGAGTATCTGGGATCACAGGCATGCGCCACCATGCCTGGCTAATTTTGTATTTTTAGTAGAGATGGGATTTCTCCATGTTGGTCAGGCTGGTCTTGAACTCCTGACTTCAGGTGATCCGCCTGCCTCAGTCTCCCAAAGTGCTAGAATTACAGGCGGGAACCACCGCGACCAGTCATATTGGCTTATTTAATACAGGTAGTTAATCCTCATTCCCTGACAAATAAAGGGAAGGATGGGGGCAACGTTTATTAAGCTCTTAGTGAGTGTCCAGCACAGAGCTATTTTCTTTTATACACGCTCTCATTAAATCCTTAAATGGTAATTTTCCTAGCTGAGAAGAAAGAGGTTCAGAGAATTTAAGTGATTTGCTAAGTTCTTAGCATTAGTACGTGGCAGATCAGCAGTTTAAACTCAGTTTTGTCTGACCCCAAAAAGTGACTTTCATTTTTACCACACTGTGTTCTTCTAATAACATTATAGAAACAAGTCTCAAAGTCTACATAGCAGATGCCTAATAGTTGACATTGATTTTTTTGTTCAGAGATCTTTCTCCTGGGAAGGGCTTATTCTAACCAGGTTGAGGCTACCTTTATACACATCCCATCTCCCTCATTCTCCTCATTATATCAGAATCCTTCCCAGAAACTCGCTTTTTATTAAACTAATTAAAGTTGGGTTTCTGACTCTTACAACCTAGTGTATCCCAGTTGAACCCCCACCACAATTTCAGTGATAGGGCAGGTTGTAAATTCATTCTTGGCATATTACACAGTGAAATAGATGTATTACAGGATGTCACTGTAATCAGATGGATCTTTGTTTTTGGAGGATGGAAACCAGTCTCTTTACTATCTGGTCACACCTTTTTTAAGGGAAGCATGATTTGATCCTGCAGTTTAAGAAAATATCTTGTATACTGGCCGGGTGCGGTGGCTCATACCTGTAATCTCAGCACTTTGGGAGGCTGAGGCAGGCGGATCACCTGAGGTCGGGAATTTGAGACCAGCCTGACCAACATGGAGAAACCCCATCTCTACTAAAAACACAAAAAATTAGTCAGGAGTGGTGGCACATGCCTGTAGTCCCAGCTGCTTGGGAGGCTGAGACAAGAGAATCGTTTGAACCTGGGAGGCGGAGGTTGCAGTGAGCTGAGATCATGCCATTGCACTCCAGCCTGGGTGACAGAGTGAGACTTTGTCTCAGAAAAACAAACAAACAAAAAATATCTTGTATATCATGTTAAGCTTGGATAGAATATTGCATTTATTTTCATCCAGTATAGACCCATTAGACACCTTATCTTTTTTATGCCCTCCTTCTTATCAAAAATTGTTTAATAGTAAATAATTAAGGCTGTGGGGGAGTGGCTTGTGAGGGGAGGATGTTCTACAAAGCATGGTGTCTTTGAGCTCAAAGAATTTACAATGTGGATAGGAAGAGAAGACATGTGGATATGAGAAGAGGACAATTGACATCCAAAGCCACTCTTCATCCTATGAATCGGCTGATATGCTCCAAAAGTCCCTTGGAAAGCAGGCGGGTGAAACCTGGAATATTTCCTCATAGGAAATGATATAAGGTCCTGCTATTCCAGGTTTCATCTGAAAAATTAACCCGGTAATGTCACAAAATGGTCCAAAATCTTTACCCTCTAAGGCCTCCCCCAGTCTGGCTTCTGTCCTCCTTTCCTGGTGATTTCTCCTTCTACCCATACCATGCTGGTGCTCTTTAAGTGCCCAGCGTCCTACCCTGTCACGAGCCTTTCGCCAGTCCCAGTCCATCTCCTGGCTGCTCTTTCCTGCCTGGCACTGCCTTGCACCTTCATGAACCCTTAGTCATCCTTCTGGATCAAGCCGAGAAAGGAACTGTTGCTCACGAGGTGTTTTATTTTCTTTTTTTCTTTGTTTTTCTTTCTTTCTTTTTTTCTTTTCTTTCTTTTTTTTTTTTTTTTTTTTTTGAGACAGAGTCTTGCTCTGCCACCCAGAATGGAGTGCAGTGGCACGATCTTGGCTCACTGCAACCTCTGCCTCCTGAGTTCAAGCAATTCTCCTGCCCCAGCCTCCCAAGTAGCTGGGACTACAGGTGCATACCACCATGCCTCGCTAATTTTTTTGTATTTTTAGTAGAGCCAGGGTTTCATCATGTTGACCAGGCTGGCCTCGAGCTCCTGACCTCAAGTGGTCTGCCTGCCTTGGCCTCCCAAATTGTTGGTGTTGGGAATAATGCTTAAAGAGAAACCTCATCATATCCCACATTGGGATGACAGGTGCGAGCCACCTTGCCCAGTCTCACGAGGCGTTTTCTGACTCCTCAGACCAAATCTTCCTTTCAAACACTGCCTAGCACTTTTTGGCGTGTCCTTTGTAGTCCTCACTGTACTAGCAGGAATTTCTCTAGTGCCTCTCTCCTCTCTCAGAGTCCGTTTTTTCATCCAGAGGTGAGCATTGGAGTATGTACCGTGTGGGCTGTGATGAGGGTAGGAGAAAATCACAGAGGCACAGAGTACAGCACACATGAGCTCTCCAGCCACAAGAGCCTCTTGTGGCTACAGACACAGTGGAAATGTCTGGGGACAGACTGCCTCATTCTTCACTGAGAGGTGGCTGCCTGAGGTGGCTGCTGAAGCTCCCCCAGCTTCTGGGAGGTGAGGAACAGTTACCATCCAGCTGAGACTGCTCCCAAAAAAGCCCATGAACTTCTCTTCTGTCCTTGGGTAAGCAGACTCATGCTTACAGCAACACAGTGCTGATTCAGGTCAGCAAGCCCTAGCTCGTGTCCCACACTCAGGCCAAACAGGAAGATCCAAAAGCAGCCTTCTGAAACCGAAGTCATTACAAACAAAGCGCGCGCGCGCACACACACACACACACACACTCACACAGACATGCACGCGCACACGCACATACACAAGTATGATTTAATGGCCAGGTCTTGACTGTCTTGGAAATGGATGGGCCACCTGGGCTTACAAATAAACCAGGTCATGTTTGATTTTTCCAGGAGAAATGGAGGATGGGGAGAGCGAGTCTGGCAGAGCTCTGAGATGGCCTAGAATGGGCATTTGGGGAGAACTCCTGGGCTAGCTATCCTTGAAATGTGTAGGTCTCCCTGCTGAGGCTCTGCGGGTGATCAGGCACTGTCAGAATGAATTAGTGGCTCCATAAAGCCAGGCTCTGTGGCTAAATGGTGGGGGCTAAAATCTCTGAAGTTCCTTACATCCCAGCAGGCTTCTCTAAAATATTTATGGCTGTTAGGCAACATGGCAAGCCCAGGTCCTTGAAATCTGGAATGCAGGTCTGGGACAAGGTTCCTACTGGCCAGCCGGGGAATCTTGGGCAACCCTCTTCACTTCTCTGAGTCTCTTCTCTCTACATGCAGAAAGCAGCTGATAAAGCCCTGTCTGCCTCATAGGGTGCCGGGGAGGGGCCAAGATCCAATCAGCGTCTCCGCCCCCCGGAAAGTGATAAACAACTGGGATTATTTTCCAAATATTGTTCCAGTTTATCTCCCTTACTCTTGAAGGCTTTTGGAAAGCTCTCCAAAAGGCTGTGACCTTACAGTCCATTTGTATTTATTTGTTGAGAAGCTTCGGTAAATCAAAGGCATAAAACAGGGGACTCAGCTAAGGAAAGTATTTCCGCTCACTGCGAAGAGATAAATTTTCAGGCCCCGAAAGGGGAGCTGGAGAACGGTGCAGGCATGTTTACAGCCCCCTCGTTAGTTCAGGCACAGTGATTGTTTGAAGTCCCAGATTCACCCAGCGAATAAGAAAGGCCCAGCAAGTCAGCAGTTTGACGTTGTCTCCAAGGCTTTCTGTTACGTTTATACTGGAAAGAAACCATTGGCCTCTGTAAAGTGGAATTTCCATATAATAATTGAGATGGCCTTGTAAGGAGGGAAGGTCCCTGTTGCTGCTTCTACAAGGAAGTTGGACTGATAGGGAAATGTGGAAACAAAGGAAGCTTTTGTCTTATCTCTGAAGCGAAGCGTTGTATGGTGGTTTCCAAATGCCTGTCTCATGCCCTACAGCATCAGAATCACTAGGAGTGCTTCCTTAAGATACAGATATCTGCACCCATGCAACACATATTGAATTCCTAGGAAGGAGCCCAGGAATCTGTGTGTGTGTGTGTGTGTGTGTGTGTGTGCTTTGAGATGGAGTCTCACTCTGTTGCCCAGGCTGGAGTGCAGTGGCATGATCTCGGCTCACTGCAACCTCCACCTCTGAGGTTCTAGTGATTCTCCTGCCTCAGCCTCCTGAGTAGCTGGGATTATAGGTGCCCGCCACGATGTCTGGCTAATTTTTGTATTTTTAGTAGAGATGGGGTTTCACCATGATGGCCAGGCTGGTCTTGGACTCCTGACCTCAGGTGATTTGCCTGCCTCGGCCTCCCAGAGTGCTAGGATTACAGGCGTGAGCCACCGTGCCTGGCCGGGAATCTGTACTTTTTACAAACCCTTCAAATAATTCAGTTGCCCATCTAGAAACGGAGAAAACTGGATGGGAGTTTATCTTTGGAGGGTCAGTGCTTGAAGACCCTTGCTGATTGCCTGGCCGGACCTACAGAAAGACTGACTGTTTAGCTTCTTTCAAGCCAATATTCTTTTTTATATTTTAGACACAGGAGGCTCTCGCGGTGTTCCCAGGCTGGACTTGGGCTCCAGGGCTCAAGGGATTTTCTCACTTCAGCCTCCCAAATAGCTGGGACTACAGATGCACACCACCATGCCCAGCTACAAGCCAATATCTTTAAATATGTATTCCACACTTATTTAGAGGGGTGACATCCAGCATTCAGTGGGGAAGACAATAGTGGTGCTCTCAGCCTTTCCTCTGTTGCCTGTAACCAATTAGCTCTTGCTCCATACTCACACACTTCACTATACGACCACACAGTGCATGATTCCATTTACATGAAATGCCCAGAACAGACAAATCTATAGAGACAGGAAGTACATTTCGGCTTGCCTAAGGCTGGGGATTGGGGGCGGGAGGATTGGGGTGATGGTTATGGGGAGCAGAGCTTCTTTGGGGGTTAACAAAAACGTTCTAAAATTATAGAGATGGAAGCACAGCTCCGTGAATATATTAAAAGCCATTGAACCATACACTTTAAATGGGTGAATTGTATAGTATGTGAATTACATCTTAATAAAACTGTTAAAACCCTTCGGGTTGGGTGTAGTGGCTCACGCCTGTAATCCCAGCACTTTGGGAGGCTAAGGCAGGAGGATCGCATGAGCCTAGGAGTTGGAGACCAGCCCAGCCAATAGGGTGAAACCCTGTCTCTACTAAAGACACAAAAAAAATAGGCAGGTGTGATGGTGCAGGCCTGTAATCCCAGCTACTCTGGTGACTGAGGCAGGAGAATCACTTGAACCCGGGAGGTGGAGGTTGCAGTGAGCCGAGAGAGCACCACTGCACTCCACCTGGGTGACAGAGCCAGACCCTGTACGTTATTACAAATAATAGTTTCACTGCCCTAAAAATCCTCTGTGCTGAACCTAGTCATCCCTCTCTTCCCACCCCTTTACCTCTGGAAACCACTTATCTTTTTACCGTCTCTGTAGTACTACTGTTTTTGAATGTTGGAATCATAGTATGTAGTCTTTTCAGTCTGGGTTATTTTACTTAGCAATATGCATTTAAAATTCCTCCATGTCTTTTCATGGCTCTGTAGCTCATTTATTTTTATTGTTGTATGAAATTCATTGTATGGATGTACCACAGTTTGCCACTCTAGTCACTTTTTGAAGGATATCTTAGTTTCTTCTTCTTTTTGGCAAATATGAATAAAGCTGCTATTAACATTAAAAAAAAATAAAAAAATAAAATAAAAAAAATAAACCCGTCACTCTGCAAAACCAAAGCCCTGCAGCTGACCACACCCACCGCTCCTTATGAGGCATTTGAGCAACTGTCTGTTATTGCAAGAAAGGGGAATGCCACTTCCGGAGATTTCAAGAGACAGGAATTTGGGAACCGCTATAAAACGCTGTATTTCAGAGACATTTTTTTTCCTGCATCATTACCTTTCTTGAAAAGTATTAGTGCTCAGAGTATGTGTGTATTTCAGTATTCATATGGATTTATTCATCTGGCTGTGGTATAATTGCATTTTGTAGATGAGATCTGTTTCCTTCTCTAACTTAATTTTGGAGCTTACCTAAGTCATGTCCCAAGGGAGGGAGGTAAAAAAGGGATTAAAGGATTTGCTGGATATTATTTGTTTGTTTGTTTGAGACACTGTAAGATGATGCTCAATTTTCTGAGAGTCTGTCCCTCCATTAAGATCAGATCACAATGCAGTCATGGGAGATTGCCCAGTGCTATGGAAATAGTGAGGGCTTTGGCTGCTTAAGTTCAAATTCTAGTTACCTTTAACAACTGCAACTTTACTTCTCTCAGCCTAGTTTTCTTATCTGTAAATAAGGAATATTGGTAGCTTGCTTATAGAATGATTCTGAAGAGTAAATGACATAATAAACCTGGCACATAATAATAGCTGCTCTGTAAAAATGTACGTAATTAGAACCTGGCACATAATAATATCTGCTCTGTAAAAATGTAGCAAATATCACTATTATTTAACTTCTCATTTCATGTATGTTATGTTTCCTAATTTGGATTCTTAGCTCCTTTGTGTATTGTCCCTGATCCCCACAGAGCTCCTAACATAGTGTGTCCTAGGCAAAAGCCAAGAAAGAGTTAGGAAAGAACAGGTTGTAGAGGACACCTATGAGCCACTGGCCCAGGCTTCTTTTCCTTCTTTCTTTTTTTCTTTTTGAGTTGGAGTCTCACTCTGTCGCCCAGGTTGGAGTGCAGTGGCACAATCTCAGTTCACTGCAACCTCCGCCTCCCAGGTTCAAGCAATTCTCTCTGCCTCAGCCTCCTGAATAGCTGGGATTACAGGCACCTGCCATATGCCCGGCTAGTTTTTGTAATTTTTAGTAGAGATGGGGTTTCACCATGTTGGCCAGGCTAGTCTTGAACTCCTGACCTCAGGTGATCCACCTGCCTCGGCCTCTCGAAGTGCTGGGATTACAGGCGTGAGCCACTGCGCCTGACCAAGGCTTCTCTTTTCTAGACTTATCCATCCTGATTCCCATCATCCATCCACAAAGATATAAAAGTGGGCTCCCAGCAGCTTCTATGAGTGACTTTGCCCCCACTCCTCTTATCCTCAGCCTCAGTTGGTTGGACTAGGTGAGGACAGCCAACTTAAACTTGGCTAGGGAGTTCAGTGAGTCCTTGGCCAGTGGGCGTGAAACTGATCCTCCGTGTTCCACTGTAGTTGTGATTTGGAGTGTGTTCACAAAATATGATTCTAGACAGCCATTCATAATGCTTCCAAAATTTTTTCAAAGCCCTAAGAAAATAGTCATATTATAATGTTAAGGTGAAAAGGATAAGACAAAATTATATAGACCTCATAGATTAAAAAATATATATGCATGAAATACTGAAAAGAAAATATATTAAAATGTGAATAGAAATAGAGGCATTGTAGATAATTTTCTTTTAGTTTTTAATACTGACTGTTGAAGCGAAGTCTATATATTGGGGGAAGGTGGGAGTAGGGGGAAGGAGCCAATGTACATTTTCTTCTCTCTTCCCCTTAAAAAATGTTACTTCTTCTCTGGTCTCAATTTTCTCAGAATCCTAGCTATCTTGGTATCTGATGAAATAATTCACACACAGGTGTTAACAACTTGCTAGCTCTCTAAAGGTGTTATTATTTGAAAATGGGCTTCCAGACGCAAGATGACTTCATGCAGAAATTCTCAACCACTGATCCCTTCCAGAACTAAGCTAAGGATTTAGCAAATTTGCAGGAGAAAACATCATAGAATTGTCTAAAATTAAAATTTTCTCCCATACATTTTCCCTTGGTGCCTGCCACTAATGTCTCAATTAGAATTTTGTAGCACGAACAATAGAATCACTGGGGAGCTTTAAAAATATACAAATTCCCCTGCTCCATCTTCCAGATTCTGATGTATTTAACTGGCCTTTTGTGAGGCCCCAACCCCTATGGTTTTTAATCCTTTGTAGGTGATTCTAATCTTCAGTCAGGATTGAGAATTATATATAATTATAATTATATAATTATACTGACAGTATAATTGATTGAATGCAAAATTCTATATTGAGTAATTTTGTTGTCTCCAGCTTAATAGCGTATCCATATTTTGCAGGATTTCTGAAGGAGCTTCATGGGTTCCAGTTGCCCTACTAATTGAATGAACTTGGAAGCTCGTGCTTGACCTGAATCCTCTGGCAGCGCGGTTCTCGGTGGGGAAAGAGACAGTTTGGAGACATCGCCCTCCAGTGACAGCACTCAGGAACTGTTGAGAGGCCTGGGTACACCCTTGCTTCCCATTGATTGTTCCTCTAAGAACAGGGGTGCTCTGAGCCCGTTCCAGGCTTTGAAAGCTCCCTTGAGTTCTTTGTACTTTTGTCCTTGCCCGGATGTGTCAGCAACACGCTTGGAGGCATAAACGGGAACGAAGCTTCAGACGTGTTCTTAACTGTCAGGAGTAACAGTTGCAGATAAAAGCTGCAGAATTGCTCATCAATACTGGGAAGGCTGAGCAAAACTAGAATTATTCCGGTAACTTAACAGAAAAAATAAATAAACATGTCAATAGTTACAGGGTATGGGAGGGAGGGAGAGTGTAAATTCATAGCAAAACATTTGGAACATTCTCTTTAGCCCCCTTCCCTTGTGCGGGGGCAGAAGTCTGAGGTGAGTGGGGAGCACTGTGGGGAGGGGCAGCAGAGGAGAAGTCTCACCAGGGTGGACAGGGCCAGGGGGCCATGCTAAGGAGCTGACAGGTGAGAAGAGACTCATCTCTGTAAAGAATGCTTGAGAGTCCATCTGAGCCCCCCTGGGAAGCTTGTCCAGAAAGCTCTTGGCAGGTCTCATTCCTATCAATTCTGGTTCAAGAGGCCTAAGAACCCGAGAGGGTTCTGAGAAGCAGTGGCAGGGCCTGCCGGGCATCCAACACCTACTTAGTAGCAGGTGTGGAAGGAGGACTGTGCCTCGTTCAGTCCTTACAAGTACCCTCTGCGGTAGATGGTACCATCCCCATTTTACAGATGAGGAAACTGAGGCTCGGGGAGGTGATGTGGGGTGCCTAAAGCACCAGAGCTGGGCAGTGATGGAGCCCGGACTGCAGTACCCTGTTGCGGGCGGTGAGGGGAGCTGTCACAGGAACAAGCCAAATTCTGCATGAGGAGGCTCCGTGCCAAAGGTCGGAGCAGGACCACAGATGAGGTGGACCTGCTGCCTGGTCCACAGTGCTCCTTGGGGACCTTGTGTTCTCCCTGGGGAAAGGGTTGCAGTCAGGCGGGAAGGTAGGAAGGAAGAGAAGGTAGAGAGGGGAAAGGAGGCAGGACCAGCCACCAGGCAGGGGGCAGTCAGAGCCAAAAAGGCAAAGCGCTAGTGAGCGAGAGGGTGGGGGCCCATGGTCTCTTCTGCTTCCTCCTCAGTCTTTCCCCTCAGGCTCCTTTCTTCCTTCTAGAGCTTTTCTTTTCTCCCTCTCTCTCTCCTTACTTTCTTTCTTTTTTTGAGACAGAGTCTCAATCAATTCCCAGGCTTGAGTGCAATGGCACAATCTTGGCTCACTGAAACCTCTGCTCCTGGGTTCACACATTCTCCTGTCTCAGCCTCCTGATTAGCTGGGATTACAGGCACCTGCCATCATGCCTGGCTATTTTTTGTATTTTTTTAAGAGACGGGGTTTCACCATGTTTGCCAGGCTGATCTTGAACTCCTGACCTCAGGTGATCCACCCTTCCCCGACCTGCCAAAGTGTTGGGATTATAGGCGTGACCCACTGTGCCAGGCCCCATGTTCCTTTCTTACTTCTCCATCATCCTTTCTTCTTATTTCTTCACTTCCCCTTTCTTAAAAGAGGATTTTTCCCCCCTCACAGATCCAAGGCATGCCCTCACGTCTCACAGGATGGCAAAGAGAGACGATCAGCCGCTTAAGTAAAGAAAAACATCAAAATCAGACCCGTCTGCAGTCAGAATCCACAGCAGTCGTCCCACAGCACAGCACTGCCTCCGCCGGCGCCCTTCCTTCCCTCGGAACTCAGCCCGTCCAGGGCTGCAGAGCGGCCTGCAGTCCCCGGTGGCAACAGCACTTAGCGGCGCCTCATGTTTAATGCAAGCAAGCTTCTGAGACAGGAAAGCTTTCAAGATACAGCTGAAGATACACGAGCGCTGCCCTTTACAGAGCAAACACGAATGTACAAAACCAACGTGGGTTTTCCTATTTTACAATAATTGTGTTCTCATCTGTACAGATTTAAGCAAATCGCTTCTGTCAGAAGAAAGGAGAAATCTATATCCAAGGGCCTCTGTGGCCTAGAGAGGCCTGAGTCACCTCTGCTTTTTGAGTCTCCCAGTAATTTTAAAATGAAAAAATTCCGGCTGGGCGCAATGGCTCACGCCTGTAATCCCAACACTTTGGGAGGCTGAGGCGGGCGGATCACCTGAGGTGAGGAGTTTGAGACCAGCCTGGCTAACATGGTGAAAACCCGTTTCTACTAAAAATGCAAAAAATTAGCAGAGCGTGGTGGCACGCGCCTGTAATCCCAGCTGCTCAGGAGGCAGAGGCAGAAGAATCGCTTGAACCCAGGAGGCAGAGATTGCAGTGAGCCAAGATCGTGCCATTGCACTCCAGCTTGGGCAACAAGAGTGAAACTCCGTCTCCAGAAAGAAAACCGAAAAAATACTAAAATAGGTTATACAATTTCTAGTTCATGCTCATCATTAGCAAGTTCATATTTTTAGCACAAAAGAGATAATGCAATATGATTGTGCTAGTTACTAGCTAATTACAGGATTTGTAAAAAGTAATCATTCCTAGTGTGCTATAAGTAATGGGGCACAGGTGTATAGCTGTATTTTGAATAACTTCTTTAACCTGTTAGGATGTGATTCCTTTGAAAAAAAAAATTAAAGATCTAAAGTAGAAGTCTTTTGTGTGGCTGTGTTAAAGTGTATGATATTGATGACTATGAAAGTTAAAGTGTATGACATTGATGACTATGAATATTTCCCTTCTGCTAACATAGACACTCTTGTCTCCAAACAAGTTCGCTGCGCTTCCCACTCTGTCACTCAGTCTGGATGGTTTTGTTAGCATACCCATGTCCTCTACCCTGTCTTCAGAGTGCTTAGGTTGAAAGGCTTTATAAATACCACGTGTCTAGTCCAAAACCCCTTCCTCGGCTATCTGGACCCAAAGCACCATGCCAAGTCAATGCAGTGCTACAGAACTTAGATGTTCCCCCCCCCCCCCCCGAATATTCCTAAATAATTCGGTGTTTTAAAAGACTCTGATGCATCTTGGAGAAATGGCTGATCCTAGGACTGGGGCAGGAAACATATGAGATGATCTGGGAGTATTTTGTAATCTCCAAAAGTAAGGAAGTACTAAAACACAAAAAGAAACAAAACACCCATATATGAATGGGGGTATGTTAAACAGACACAGGAAGCAACTGAAACTGTTCCCAAAGGCCAAAGCTGGAACAATTTGAGCAACAAAATTAATGAAATAGTATTAGATTATAACGTAAAGTATAAGACAAATATCCATGAATTTGTATTGATATAAATGATTGGATAAAGGGTTTGGGACATCAGTCTTCCTTGCAGAATAATTCCAAACAGTTTTTTGCAGATACTCCACCCTCAAGAAGGTACAGTATTAACTCCACACTTCTGAAGTGTGAGCTATCTACAATGACTTTGCTTCCGAAGAATACAGTATGGAAACGGGAGGGAAAGAATAACTTTACAGTGGAGAAACCTGACAAATACTATTTCAGCCAGGGGATGAAGCCCAACATCATGCTGGCAGTGTGTACTCTTGATAAGATATGACTAAAATCACACTTTATCTCTGTATTCCTTCTCTGTAACACCCATAATCCCAGTCTAATCATGAGGAAGACATCAGACTAATTCCAATAGAGGGCATCCTACAAAATACCCAACCAATACTCCTCAAAACTGCCAAAATCAACAAAAATATGGAAACTTTTAAGAACAGCTGCAGACACTGCAGAAAGCCTAATAGTAACCACTCCTTGGAGGTCTGAACACCAACTCTGCAGGGCCCATCCCCTAACCTTCTAGGTTCTGATCATCTCACCTCCTTTCCTTTGGATCCTCCAGCTTTAGAGGTGGTGCTGCTTCCTGCTGTTTTTAGCCCTGTATTACACTAATGTTCTTCCTTTGCTAATTCCGCCCTCCAACACCCAATTCCCTGTATAAATTTCTTCTGTTGAAATACCTTGTGTGGTTTCTGTTTTCCAAACTGAGCTGTGCCTGTTACAGTGCTTGGTACCAGGAAATAGACCCTCAGGGATGGGGATTTGGAGATCGATTTGATTTTGTGCTTGGTTTTAAGTGCTGGGCTGAGATCTTTTCAATGGGAATTGCTTTGCTAGTACTCCATTGCATGTGGAGGCATAGTGATTAAGGTGTCACCAGTGATTGATTGAGATGAAATGCCTATGGAATCAGGTGCCTTGTGGGACCATATAGCTTTTCACACAAAGAATGACAAGGATAATAGGCATAAGCTGTCATTGTCCCTTGATTATCCTAATGGCAGTGGTAATTACAACTACAAAGCATTGGAGTGGGATGACATCTTTCAACTGGAGATTAAAAAAGGAAATCACTAGCTCAGGTTTAACCTTCTAAATTCAAGTCTGAGAGCACTGAGAGGCTCTATGGCAGCCCTAAAATAATGGTTTTTTTTAGTCACAGGGCCAATCTCATATAAAAAAATAACCATAATTAAATTGTGTGGGTTACAAAATTACAATGTAAGTTGAACTCATAGGCTTGCCTTGACTCTTATGAGAAAACACATTGATTGGGTGAGTGGGCCCCTAGGATTTTGAATGGTCACATCTGGGTAGATGTGAATGAAGCTGAAAATCTTGAACCCAAGGCCTCTCTGACAGTGGAAGCTTTTGGCTTTTAGATCTATAATTAGAGTGAGATCTCAGCATGTTCCAGGGGGAAAAAGTGAAGTCTGACCTGGGAAGAATTAGCTTTCATTCCAAATGAATGACAACATCTTGCTAATTGATTTAGGCAGAAATCTGAGGATTATTGTGAGAAGTGTCAAAGGAAGATAAAATATAACATTAAATCAGACCAGTGTATGGACTTGGGTGGACTTATCAGAGTCTGGACTTACCGTGTTAGCTCATCCAACTGGAAGTGGCTCTAACAGTTTTCTTAGTTGAGTCAATAAAATATATTTATTGGTGACCTACATTCAGTGAGCTGAGATGAGGGAACTTCCTGGGGTAATGTAGAAAAACTATCCATAGACAGGAATGCAAATTTACATGGGAGCATGAACATCCAGCCATGTCTCCTGATGGGGTGTAGGTGACAATCTCTTCACTGACATACTAAGAAATAGATTAATGAGGGGAGTGCTAGCCTCCCTGGAAAGCTCTGTGGTGGATCCCTTTGCTAGATTGGGGTTCACAGTGGAAGATGCTGCCACTGAGATGGGTCTAGTCAGGAAAATAGCAATTATATAATAGAGATTTCAGCAGAGGGAATTTCATATGGGAGTTGGTTACATCAATGTTGGAAGGCTGAGTGAGGAAAATGGGTTATTCACTGAGGTCATCCAGAAATAATAACCCAGGAAGCAGCTACCACCACTGGACTGACAAAACAAAGGGAAGAGGCTGGGGTTGCAGAGCTAGAAGCTTAGGGCCAGGGCCCTAGAAATGTAGAACTCTGGTCTCTGAGAGGGGGTCTGCCATGCTGCTGTTGCTGCGTTTGAGACCAGACGAGGTTGGCTCTAGGAGGGTTTAAAGAATACAAAGCCTAGCCAGGCTCAGTGGCATGATCCTGTAGTCCCAGCTACTGGAGAGATTGAGGCAGGAAGCTTGCTTGAGCCCAGGAGTTCAACGTTGCCGTGTGCTATGATTGTTCCACTGCACTCCAGCCTGGGCAACATAGCAAGAGAGACCCAGTTTAAAATGTGTGTATATATAATTATAGTATATATATTACATATTTAAAAACATATATTTGTATATACAAATAAAAAATATATATGTATGTATGTGTATATATATGTGGAGGCTAAAATCAATTGCTATGGGCCCATTGCTGAGGTGATACAGATAGGAAAAATAACCTCAAAGGAAGAAAGTTCCTTCTTCCTCCTCCTGTTCCCCTTCTCTGGAGCCTCTTATTAACAAAATGTAATAGAAAGCCAGTTAGTGAAGAAGAAATCTAGTTTGCAGCATCCTAGCCTAGCAACACGAAGTAGTACACAGAAGAGTGGATTTGGAACAGAAGGACAAGAGCTTAGTAAGCCCCACTGAACTTGCCTTATCCCTGGTACTTTAAAAAGCAAATCTTTCCAAGACGGGGACTTTGTTGAAATCCCCTCTCCTCATCAGAGCCCTACAAGATTTAGTGAATATCTGTTGAACATTACGGATGATGTTACTGTAGCCCTGCAACAATACAATACATTTTGGACCTCAGACCTCAACATTTATGAAACCAGCACTCAATTATAGTGTTTTATGTGTCTAGCTGGAAAGTTTTTTCCACTCCAAGCAGGATCATTTAGGAAAGTCCTATCAAGACAGTAGAGCCTGCCTTTGGATGAGTGGAGTAGCCTCTTACTGTCAGTGCTTTGATGCATAGAGGTACTGAGGGCAGCTTAACTGCTCCTGTAAATTATATATATATATAAAATTTTAAATATATGTATATATATAAAATTTAAAATCATTGTTAAGAGGCAGAGATCAGCTTCCATGGTGATGTGAGGATTAGAGTTCGCAAGTCTTTAAAAATAACACAGGAATCAGTGGAAAAATTCAGCATTTGCGCCTATCCAATATCTTTCTTAACCTAATAAGGTTGACAGTCAGCATCTCTGTTAGAAGAAGTTAATGGTATTAGTTGAATGATTGATTACACAGATCACTGCAGGAAGGGCCAAAACACAATGGTCTTATATCAGAGTATAGCAATGGCAAGCTGTACAATGAGGACAAAGAAATTTTAATAATGACCTTAAAATGGCGTTGATATTAAAATGCTCAGCCCAGAATTATCTATGTCAAATTAATTACACTTCCCTAGTCTTTTCCTTTCCATTGAAATAAAAATGATAATGAGCAACACTACTTCGCAAGATGTATATCAGCAATTTCTGAGTAATTTCTTTGAAATACTCAGCTCAATGAATATAAATTATATTATATGTTATGCATGAAAAGACTCCAACCATTAAGAACTGCGCAAAATTATTTTTATTTCAATGTCAAATTCCAAAGGAAAACACCCAGAAATTGCTATGCATATTTGCATTTATAGCTTTTATTATTTTTAGGATGCGGTTTTGAACCCAAATTCCAATGAGTCACATGTACTCTTGCCAACAGTATTTTCAGGGAAAGGCTTACTTGAAGCTGCATGACACTGGATCATTTTATGGAAAATGTAAGTCTTTATGAAATGGAACCTGTTTGTTGTCAAGGAGTCCAAGCTACATTACTAATGAGTAATATTTTATTTTAAAAGTAGACATTTCCTTCTCAACTCCATTTCTGTGGGAGCCCAACACCAATGCAGCTTAAGAAAATGATGGTCTATTTTCTAATCATTTCTAAAACAAAATGGAAATAAAGCTCATAGGACAAAGAATTGAAGCAGCCCACAAAGAATATAGAACCATCAATGCTCTGTGACTTGCTACATTGTTGATAAGAACAACAGGATAAAGAGATTTAAGTAGAAGAACATACTTTAAACATGGAAGAATAATGTTTAAGGAACAGCTAATTTGTTTCTCCTCTAGAAGGCTCCAGTACATGGCTCTCTAGGGAAATCTAATCAATTAAAACCCTCCATGCTATTCTACTTGTGAGTGGAATAAGGAATACATTTCTCGTGTTATTATATAAATGAATCTCATCTTCAGGGATTTGAAATATAGCTTTATCCAGAGTATAGTGAATTTGTATGTCATCTCATCTTTCTGCATTATAGTAAAATTGATTTTATGATTCCTTACTCATAAATCACAGGCCTCAGGCAATAACAGCCTTGGAGATGCTTTTGCTTGTCTTGCCTAATCTCACAGGCTGGGTGTGTCTCTTGTTCTTTTTTCAACCACATCTAGCTCTTTGGCTTGCAATTATGGTTATAGTTCTCAGCCTTGAAAAAGAGTGGTTGTCAGACCCAGGTCATGTTCCTGGCTTGTCTGGATCCTCTAAACTGAATACCATCCCGGACACCTTTAGCACATCATTGGAAGAAATTAATAGTGTGATCACCATGCAAATGAGCGCACATCACAACATGGGTACCATTATGAACTTACAGCTACAAAAATCAAAGAATATCTTCCCTTTCCCCTTACTCTCCCCTCTGATATAAGAGCAAAGTGACTCATGGTGGTATTTAGATTTCTGGCAGTCTGCTAGGGGGTTTACCTTCATGTAAAGATGTGGTTCTTCAATTGAGAGAAGTATGCAGTATTACCCAGTATTTAAAAAATATATATATTCCCCCCACTTTTTTTAAAAGACTCCCTGTCAGTTCCTCAATATACTGATTAGTCCAACTAGAGCAGTGGTCCCCAGCCTCTTTGGCACCAGGGGCTGGTTTCATGAAAAACAATTCTTGCACAGACTTGGGGATGATTTCGGGATGCAACTGTTCCACCTGAGATCCATCAGGCATTAGTTAGATTCTCATAAGGAGCGCACAACCTAGATCCCCGCGTGTAAGTTCACAGTAGGGTTAGTGCTCCTAGGAGAATCGAATGTTGCTGCTGATCTGACAGGAGGCGGAGCTCAGGTGGTCGCCTGCCACTCACGACCTGCTATGCTGCCCAGTTCCCAACCAGTCACGGACTGGTACTGGTCTGTGGCCCGGGGGTTGGGGGAACCCTGAACTAGAGGGAAGAGGAAGGTCATAATATAAAATCATAAGCCTGAGCAATATAGTGAGACCCTATCTCTACAAAAATAAAAATAGCTGGCCACAGTGGCACCTGCCTGTAATCCCAACTACTCAGGAGGCTGAGGCAGGATTGCTTGAGTTGAGGCTGCAGTGAGCTGATTGTGCCACTGCACTCCAGCCTGGGTGACAGGGCAAGACCCTGTCTCAAAAAAAAAAAAAAAAAAAAAAAATTATAAAGCAAACTGAATTTTAACTCCTTAGACTCATACTTGGGAAATCAGATAATTCCTTGAAGCTACCTCAAGAAGACTGGGCATGAAGGAAGCAGGACTCTCTTGATCTTGCTCCCTGGCAGGAGTGAGCTCTGGCCTGTCCACCTGGCTTCTAGCCTGACTCCAGGCTTAGATGTCAGGAATGGGTGGGAGTTGTGGGATGATAACCAAGGGGAGGTCTACACATCCTCTCTCTCTATGCATATCTGGCACGCGGCTTCTGAATTCATCGCCACTGTCTCCATCAGCCTAGGCTGGTTCTTTCTTAATCGGACATGCAAACTGCTTTGTGCCCCAAACCAGGAGAGAATAAAGAATGCTGTCAAAAGAGCGCTGAGTTAAAAGTAAGGAGAAAGGCTTGGTTCTACAAATGCTTTAGCCGAACCAAATCTTACCCCTAATCTTTGGGTCATTTTAAAAGTCCAGTTTAATCTTTTGATTTTAGTATTTCAGTTGACTATGTGGCTTCTTGCTATACAATAGTTCTAGAGAGAGATCACAAATCACAAGCTAAGTGCTATTCATCAGCTGAGAAAATATGGGCCCAAAGCACTGTTCTTTGGGCTAGTGCTTTATACCAACATCAGAATGAAGTGAAAGGCAACAGTTAAGCATCGCAAATACAATAGGATGCAGAAGTTTCTTGCCAGGTTGGCTCTGTTGTGATTATAACCTTTTCTTTTTTTTGAGATGGAGTCTCACTCTGTTGCCCAGGCTGGAGTGCAGTGGTGTGATCTCTGCTCACTGCAACCTCCGCCTCCTTGGTTCAAACGATTCTCCTGCCTCAGCCTCCAGAGCAGCTGGGATTACAGGCATGCACCACCATGCCTGGCTAATTTTTGTAGTTTTAGTAGAGATGGGGTTTCACCATGTTGGCCAGGCTGGTTTCAAACTCCTGACCTCAAGTAATCCGCCCATCTCAGCCTCCCAAAGTGCTAGGATTACAGGCGTGAGCTACTGTGCCTGGCATCTGTTCTGGTTATAACTTCTGAGAATATCTTACATATCTCAAAAGTAAGACTATAACCCAAAAGTTAGAATAATACATATATAATATATAATATACTTATATATTATATATGTATTATACACATATATGTATTATAATACATATATATAAAAAATATACTTAAAAGTAAGAATATTCAGGCAAGGCTTGAGTTTCAGATTTTTCTGTTTAGATGATTTGCCATCTTACTTCCTTTCCCTGGCGCTCACAACACTTGGGTCTTGTTTCTCTAACAGTGTTCACCAGTGTGCCCTGTAATTTATTTTTGTAAACGCCACACCAAGACCGTTACTTTTTTAAGGCTGAAATCATTTTTTGTTTTCCTAGCACCTTAATACCTGGTCCACAGAAAGTTCGTGAGAAATATGTGTTAAATAAACAAAATTCTTGTTTGGTTTGTGGATGTCCTATTTCTGATACATTTTTAGAAATGATATAACAGAGAAATTTCTAATGCCCACAATAGTCAAATCAGTAAGAGTAGTGAGTGTGAATGAAACAGGCTTAGACGGGTCTCCCTGAGGCGGGTTGTGGGGCATATTACCAAATAAAGTTAAGAACTGATTTTCTGGAATCAACCCAAATGCCCATCAAAGATAGACTGGATGAAGAAAATGTGGTGTATATACACCATGGAATACTATGCAGTCATAAAAAGGAATGAGATCATGTCCTTTGCAGGGACATGGATAAAGCTGGAGGCCATTATCCTCAACAAACTAACAAAGGAACAGAAAACCAAACACCGCATGTTCTCTCTTATAAGTGGGAGCTGAACAATGAAAGCACGTGGACATAAGGAGAGAAACAACACACGCTGGGGCCTGTGCTGGGGGCGGGGTGGGGAGGGAGAGCATCAGGAAAAATAGCTAATGCACATGGGACTTAATACCTGGGTGATGGGTTGATAGGTGCAGCAAACGACCATGGCACACATTTACCTATATAACAAACCTGCACATCCTGCATATGTATCCCAGAACATAAATTAAAAAAAAACAACAACAAAACACAAAAAGACCGACCTTCTGCAAGATAGTCCAGAGGTAACAACTTTATTGCCATAAGAACAACTAAAACATACTCCATTTCTTCTGCATCATTCAGTGTTAAACAAACTCAGATGCAGTGTTTCTGCCTGCTCTTTTATATATATATATATATATTTTTTTTTTTTTTGGAAAAGAAGTATAGATTTTACTTGAGAGTTAGTCCAGCAAAACTTCAACTTTTACAGTTTTATGTTAATTCCTTAAATTCCCTTGGGATTACTCGTTTTCCAGCTAAAACACTGCTAAATTCTTAACAGTTTGAAGCAGGTTTTGGACTGGGGATCCAATTATGCATTCCCAAAACGCAGTTTTCTTTTGAAGTAGCTCAGGGCAAGGAGGGTGATTTCAACTTTTCAGTGTCTAAACCTTGCCTCTTCCATCCTTTCAACCTATCATCTTACTTCCGTCTAAAGCGATTTTGAAAAGAATCTTCGGGTAGTTGGGATTAATCATTGGATTCTTCTCTTTCTGGCTGTGCTGTGTATTACATGTTTCTTTGTTTCCAATTCAGAAACTCTGGCAAATGCTCAAGTGAATAGAGTAAGTCTAGAGTTTAAGTGTCAGCTAAAAAGAAAAGTTTTTATATGTGTTAGAAAAATACTAAGAAATAATGCTTAGAATAAATTGTTTCTCTGGGCCGTGCATGGTGGCTCACACCTGTAATCCCAGCACTTTGGGAGGCTGAGGCAGGTGGATCACCTGAGGTCAGAGGTTCAAGACCAGCCTGATCAACATGGTGAAACCCCGTCTCTACTAAAAATACAAAAATTAGCTGGACATGGTGGCAGGCATCTGTAATCCCAGCTACTCAGGAGGCTGGGGCAGGAGAATCACTTGAACCCAGGGGGCGGAGGTTGCAGTGGGCTGAGATCGTGCCATTGCATTCCAGCCTGGGAAACAGAGCGAGGCTCTCAAAAAAAAAAAAAAAAAATTGTTTTTCTCAGACGTGCATAACATTCCTTCCTTTTGTGCAGTGATTATTAAGAAGGGAGGTGGAGGAAATATATGAGGTTTACTATGAGGTTTACCTGGGGGAATTTTTCAAGCTACACATCTCTCCTCCACAAATAGATATATTGCTTTTTGTTCTCTCCCTAGAATACTATAGAGACCCACTGATTGTGGTGTGCCATATCCCTTTGTGTGTTGGGGGTGCAAAAAGTTAAGACTTGCTTGAGATTTATCATTGGATAAAACGTTCCCAAGTAGAATTTTACAAAAACATAAGACATTTTGTTTAAATTACATTATTTATTTTTTAGATCATCCCTCTTAGTCCTGCATGCATTGTTAGCACAAAAAGTTGAACTTGATCACAACTTCCTTTGAAGAGAGAGTAGGTACACAATGACCATCTGAAGAGTTTCTCCACAGATGGACCAAGAATTCCAGACGTTGGTAACACTGTCAGTAACCTACACAACGTTCGATACAAAAAATTTACCAAATATCCTGTTTAATGTAAACAAGGCAGGAGGCAAAACAGAGTATTACAGTAACACTATTTTACAGGGCCCAGAAATGTGATTATCTACCATGTTTTAACACATAAAGTGTCACAATGACATGCACATTTGATTTACTATGCAACCCAAAATATAATTACCATATAATGTGGTTTTAGCACTTCACTGTAACTTTTTCTGTCAATACTGATGGACTTCATAATTAAATGGTAATTGTATATTAATGCAATAATTTATGGAAACATTACCATGAATTTATGAAGTAATTCCATAATTTGTGCCCTGTAAAATTAAGTGTAACAATGTTTACACTAGCAACAGTGTAAGCGAGCTAAGAATTTTGGTCCTTATATATACACATATATACATATGTACACACACAATAATGTACAATTAAACCAAAAAGCTATGAATCCACTCACAGCTTCCATATTGCACAAACAGATACATTATGAGAAAGTTACATAGCTATAAGGTGAGTACTATATGGCAATAGGCTAAGACAAATCTGAGTTAAATCAAGTAAGGAATGTGGCTCATAACTAAAAACAAACCCAAAGACTATACTGTTAGAAAGTTTTAAAAAATGTGCGTACTTATTGATACAAATGTGAAGCAAGGCTGAAATTCACTTTGGAACTTGCTATGGCAATCAATTGTTATGACTGTGCTTTCCACTCAACATAGTGCATTTTAGTCACTGTTTTTGCGAGTACTGAGTAACAAATATTCAGCTGTCAACAGACAGTTTAAGAAAGACTAGTGATGCAGTACAACGTTTCAACTAACAAATTGAACTCACTGTGAGAGCTTGTACTGGCTCTAGCTCTGAGCTAAATGTAAAAGAAAAAAAGAAGGGAAGAAAAACAGAAACTTAGACGAGAAACAAATGAAATCTTAAGCCTTAGCTGATTACAAATTAAAGTCATTACAATAACTTAGGAAAATTATATTTTCAGAAGCAGCATACACATACACACATACAAGAGTTAAAGCTTTTCTGAGCTTGGTTTCATGGAGTAATTATAAGGTCCCATAGTGAAATCAAGGATAAAACAGTATTTGGTTTCAGAGGTAATATCATTGCTACTACACCTATTGAGCACTATGAAAACATTAAGAAATATCTAATATCTCTTAATGCCTTAGTTTAAATACTTGTACGTCGAAGTAGACTGTTACTACATCTAGAAATGGAAATGTCGAAGTGTTCCCTGTATGAAGTGATTTAAAAAATACAGCAAACTGAATAATGCCTTCACATCATTCAAAATGATTTAAAGACAATCATGCACAAAATAACTATCTCCCACTTTTGTTTTTTCTTTGTTTTACTTAATAAATTTCTTAGAATAAGCTAATAAAGATTTGCATGAAATTGGAGGTTTAGTCTTTTTGTTGTTTTAACAGTGGTAAGCATTCTAGAGCTGATGCTATTCATAATCTTTTGATATTGTTCTTAATAAATAGCAAAAACAAACTATGAAATAAACCAGAAAAGCTAATACAACAAAATGAGCAGACAGGTGTAAAACAAGCCTCTATGCACACGCCACACAATGCATATATACAAACATGCTACATAAAATAACTTCCTAGAGGGGGTAGTGAGAGTTCCCTTCAAGCTGGAGCCTTTGATAGCCTGTTCCCCCAAATATCAGTAAATGAAAAGATAAAGAGGAAAGTGCTGCTGCTTAACATGTCAGATAAAAACAAACAATAGATTAAAAACAGTATTTGAGTGATCAGTGTCACTTAAAGGAAAAATAGAAAGCGGACTAGCAAACACGATTTTGTCCATCGAGTACAAGCATGCTGTGCCCAGCTCAGCTTTGCTGAACTACAGGTTCCTACATGTATACCCATTCACATACATACCCAATTTCCCCAAATCCTTTAACATGTAAACAGGACGTTTAAAAGTCTGTTTTCTTTAATCTCTTTAGAATCATTTAAAACAAGAGACCAAACAAACTAGAAAAAAATGTAAACATCGAGGAGCCACTGGCATTTTGATTGCTGCCAAGGGTTATCAGTCAGTTCCTCACCTAGACACCACCATGCGTTTCAGTAAGAAAATCAAATTATAAAGCAATTTTATAAAGCAATTTTCTGAGAGGGAGAGGGGGGGAAAAAGGTTCTCGACCCAGTACATCTTACTTAGTTTAAAAAAAAAAATACAGTTTTAGCAAACACTACCAATGGTGAGCATAAATTCAACATTGTTGCGAAAATGACACAGTTTAAATCAACTGGGACCCATACATGAAGAAAATCACTAACATGGCTATGTGCACAAGAGTAAAAGAACACTTCTTTAAAAATAGAGATATATTGATCAAGAATTTATCATATTAAATTGTTATTCTTAAAAAAGCTGAAGAAAGTTAATGGTGCTCTACACATTTTTATCTCCTATAATTAACTCATTCAATGGTTTCTGAATTGTATTTTTTCTCATTTACAGTTTTTTTCATATTTTGTTTGATAAGAATTCTGACCTTAAAAAGTTATAAAATTAGTGATTTTTTTGCTACTTATTAATCCAAAATAATATAAGCATTTGAGTCCCAGAGAATGTCAAAATGCCTTGCTACCTAAAAGGATATTAATATAACAGAAATATCATCAAAGTCATGACATCGGAAATATTGCAGCTTTTCAAACACAGTCATTAGAAATGCTTATTTCCTGAAGTTCCTTTGATTGTATCCTGGATTCGACAATGTGCAATTTTATAATAGAACCATTATGATAAAGCCAATGAAAACAACATTATACAACATTTTACCAAGAATGTCCACTCAATAGGTTCTTAATGGTTCTGTCCAGTTTACAGCAATACTTCGTTTAAAAAGGCTTTTTATCCTCTTGTGGCTGGGTGGAGCTGAGTCTTTTTTGATGAAATGTACACAGTAGTTCTGTTCCCCTAGTTACTTGAAAGATGTTATTTATGGTGTGGAGGAAGCATGATATTTCACAAATGCAATTGCCGCCAGCTCCTTACAGAACTCTTCTAACACAATCACACCCTCTAGCAGTGTGATGTGGTCAATACTGGTAAGGGAAAAACAGACAATAAATCAATTCAATGTATCAGCAGATCATTAAGTTCACTGAACTTTTTGGATTAAAAAAACGTAAAACATGAACTTACAGAGGGCCTTCAGGTTCCAAACCAAGTAATCGCTTTCTGACTAACAGAAGCTTGGGAGTAAAGTCTTGAATACGCTGGATTCGAAGCATAAGGTCTCCAACAACCTGCATCACAGAGGCAAGGCACTTCAGTTCCCGAAATCAGCTACATAGACAACCTCAGGATTTTAGAAAAAATCTTCATTCCCATCATTTAATAAATAATGTAAACTTTCACTACTCATATAATCATCTTTAACCAAGGACTCATACCTAATTCTTTAAAATAAAAGTTACATATTATTAAAAATAATTTTAAAAATTATTTTATAATCATATATAATTATATATAATGTGTATATATGTATAACAATTACTTTGAGGCAGTAGATATATTTTTCATTATGTGACACTAACTGCATACAATGATGTTAACATATTAATTGCACAGACTTATCACTCCTAGGGAATATAACAGAACTAGTAACTCACCCTGACAATTACAGAGAAGAGAGATCTACAGCCAGGAGCGAGGTTCACATAAGGATCCAAAAGGTACTCGTGGATGTGTGGATGAGGGAAGAGAGAAAGTCTAGATAACACCGAGGTTACTTGTAAGTTTACATCATATGGCTATGGAGAGGTAAAAAACAGAAAGACATTTAATAATAATGTATACCTGTGCACTTAATTTACTATTTCAATTTGTCCTTTTAAGAAAGGAGAATCTGGTCAGGTGCGGTGGCTCACACCTGTAATCCCAGTATTTTGGGAAGCTGAGGTGGGCGGATCGCCTGAGGTTGGGAGTTCGATACCAGCCTGACCAATGTGGAGAAACCCCGTCTTCATTAAAAATACAAAAGTAGCTGGGCGTGGTGACACATGCCTGTAATCCCAGCTACTTGGGAGGCTGAGGCAGGAGAATTGCTTGAACCCAGGAGGTGGAGGTTGCGGTGAGCCGAGATCACGCCATTGTACTCCAGCCTGGGCAACAAGAACAAAACTTTGTCTCAAAAAAAAAAAAAAAAAAAAAAAAAAGAAGGGAGAATCCACCATCTTCCTTCTTGCTCTGCATGCTTTTCTGCAATGAAAATATCTACAACTAAACTAGCTCTCACATCTCAAATTACATATATCACAGTCCTAAAACTTTTTAAAAAAGATTTAAAAAGCATATAAACATATAAAGGCAAATAAGTGACATAGTCAGAATGTTCATTATATGCAGGTTGATTCAACTAATGAAATTGTTCAAGGGGTCATGACAAAGCACCAGTGTATCATATACAATATTAATTACAGAGGACCCATTGAGCATAAGACCAAAAACCAAGAAGGGAAGATATTACACATTTTTAAATACAGTAATTTCAGAAGTGATATTCCTCACCTCAGATTATTCAACTACAGGCAATTTCCAAAAACACACAGACAGTAAAATGAAGTCAAATCACAGAACCTTGTCACCAGAATGAAAGTACTTGGGGATAGAACTGATGACGACCTTATGCCTCAAAGTGAATGAGAAGGTTCAAAACAGTGATTACAGAGAGGGATCATCTCATTTCTTGCATGAGTATTAACTTTCCCCAAAAAACTGTGTATCTGTGTACATTCCTCACACTTGTTTTGTACGAAATATTGCGATTTGACTTGAATTCTAGTTGTCTGTTTATTCTTCACGGAAAGGGGCTTTGCAGAGTTATGTCAACATCAAAGTAAAAGGCACATTACACAAAGAGTTGCTACTACTTGCTCAGAACTTTCAACAGAAACTTCTCACCCCTTCCAGTTTGCTTCTTCTAAGCAGCCAAAGGAAATAAATTGGTTGCAACAAAACTAACCACAGTGAGGAGGCTGCAGAGAACCCAGGTGGCAAGAGTGAGACAGATGCTGCAGCACAGTGGAGGGAACAGGGAGTCAGGACCAAGTGCAGCATCAGCCAGCACAGCGGAATGTTTTACTCTCAGCCACTGAACAACCTGCAAAGCCTTGATCACAGTGAATAGCAATAAGGAAGTCAATCTCTGGCATTCAGTGGAGAATGCTCGCGCACGTGCCTGTTCTACTACAGACTTCGGCATTTTACTATCTTTTGAAAATCACCACAGCTACAGACGCTACGATGTACATGTTTTGTCACATAAACAAACACGCTCAAGTCCTATGCTGTAAGGCCCATTTTAATCTTTCTAACTTACTACTAGATTCATGAACGTGGATTTTTTTAAAGAACAAAAACTGCTCCAAGTCATTTTTTTTTTTTTTCCCAAAACCTAGTGATAAGCAAGGTAATTGAAAGAAAATATGCATTCCCAGTACAGGATAGTTTAAGAGCAAATTCTCCTACTTGGTAATGCTTGGGGGCTTTTGGGTATTTTTTATTAAGGTATCATAATTGTACCTATTTTGGGGGTCCATGTGATATTTTGATACATTTCACAATGTGTAATATGTAATGACCAAATTAGGGTAACGGGGACATCCACCACCTCCAGCATTTATCTTTTCTTTGTGTTGGGAACACCATAGTTCTCTTCTAGCTCCTTTGAAATATACAATAAGTTTTTGTTAACTAATTTCCTAGAACTTATTCTTTCAAACTGTATTTTTGTACTCATTAACCAACTTCTCTCCATTCCTCCTCCCTTGATAATATTTGCAACAGAATAGCCTTCTCTGAGACTCAACTCATAATAAACAATGAATTCACATTAAATTGTATTTTAGGTATGAAGGAATCATTTACAAAAAATAATTTAAAAGAATGTATTTAGTAGAAAAAATTTAAAATATGACTTCAGTCCAGAATTGTACATGACTCTTCACTGCAGGTAGCTAAGATTTTTAGGTCACTAAATTTTGCCATCTGCAGATGCTTAAATAAAGAAATCAATACAATTTGGCTTTAAACAAATAGATTACTATTTAGACTTTGTATTTTTTCTGTGTGGTGTTACTTTGGTTTGTAGTTTATTTTAACATAAATCTAGGTCATAAGTTGCTTAAGAAATGTAAGGCTGACACAGATTTCTTAATGTAGTAAAAATGAAAATAAATTTCAACAAGATAAATTTGTTTCACTGTACTCTGAAATGGTCTCTACTTCCCATTGGTAATAACTTTAAAACAAGCTGGCCTTTTTGGAGGTTGTTGGTAGTTAAGTGTTTATATCTATTATTTGAGGTCCCTTTATTTTATACTTTATACAGCATTTACCTGAAAGGAAAGCAAGCCAGATTTCTCTGACATGCCAAATAGACTTGGCCCATGTTTTTGGACTGAACTCAAATTCTGAGATAATAAACTTTGAGTTAAAAAAGTAATATCAACTTCACTTTAACAATCAGAAAATGTGAGAAGTAGCTAAGTTACTTGATCAAATTCAAACTCATCACGCTCAGGGCAGGGACAAGATTTGGCCTCCTTACAATGTTCCCAGTGTCCTTTACATTCTGCTATGAACTTTAGTATTTTAATATCTTTTTAAACTCACAACCATTACAAACAATAGTAAATGTTTGTATTATGATTTTTTTAAAATTAGCATTGTGATAACACAATAGTGTTATGAATACTTGATACCATAACTTCTCAATTATGCATGAAGACTTTAGCCACTTTCCAAATTATTCATTAAATTTTTAATCTCAGTCAGGTTACTTAGACCCTATTAGGAATATATACTAAGAAAATGCCCTGCGAAGAGGAAAACAAAAGAAAAAGAAAAAAGAAGAAAGAAGGCAGCCAGGCGTGGTGGTTCATGCCTGTAATCCCAGGACTTTGGGAGGCCGAGGAGGGTGGATCACCTGAGCTCAGGAGTTTGAGACCAGCCTGACCAATATGGTGAAACCACGCCTCTATTAAAAATACAAAAATTAGCCAGGCATGGTGGCGTGCGCCTGTGATCCCAGCTACTTGGGAGCTGAGACAGAAGAATCGCTTGAGCCCGGGAGGAAGAGGTGGCAATGAGCCAAGATCACACCACTGCACTCCAGCCTGGGTGACAGAGCGAGACTCGGTCACAGAAAAAAAAAAAAAAAAAGGAAGAAGAAATAGAGAAAGAAAGAAAAAAAAAAAAACTACAAGCAAGCATCACTCTCAGCAAAAATGTTTAGGAAAGAAAGAAAATGAAACTAGGCCAAAAATGCTTAACTTCCTAGGACTCGTGTTTCGTCTCTGAGATCAGACTATACCATGTTCTTACCAAAAAGGCTTTGAAAAATCAAGAGTTTTTTTGTTTTTTATTTCGTTTTAGAGACGGGGTCTCACTATGTTGCCTAGCCTAGTGTGCAGTGGCTATCCTTAGGCACAATCATAGCGCCCTACAGCCTTGAACTCCCGGGGTCAAGCAATCCTCCTGCCTCAGGCTCCTGAGCAGCTGGGACTAAGGTGCACCGGCCTCAAGAGTTTTAAAGATAAAAGGTTTTAGGCAGGGCTCCATAGCTTACTAGCTGTAAGTCACATAGCTGAAACCAAGGATTCCTCATCTATAAAATAATACTAGAAATCTGTCTTGCCTATGATACAGGGTTACAGGAAGAATGATTGAAACAGTCTATGAATCAGCTCTATGCTATGAAGTGCTATCTGGTGAAATCGAAAAGTATTTTAAGCATTTCAGATATTCTGCTTTCAATGTATCCTTTTGTGTCAGCACTCTACAAACTAGAGAAAAAGTGCTCAAGTTTGAAGATTCAGGGTGGATCTTCCAATTCAGAAACTACTTTTTACAATTTAGATTCTTTTTTAATACTTTCGGTCAAAATTTCTAAACATTACTGTCTTGACACTCATTGTTATTAACTCTTGCTTGTTAGCTTAATCAAATTTAAACTACACCTAGAAAACTGGCTCAAAAACAAAAACAAAAAACAAAAAAAGAAAACAATAAACTGATGAATCCTGGCTACCCAGGAGGTTTACCCAGCCATGATGTGAGGCCATAATACCTATTAATAGCCAGATTTGTATACCTTGGTTGTCAGGTTTAAAACAACCAACCGAAGCAACACTAGAAATACAGCACATGCTATTGAGAGATTAAAAAAAAAAAGGACCTGGTCTCTTATAGAGATTACTGTCAGAAACAATGCTGACTAAACTCTAACATAGTGAAATATTTCTTAGATTACAATTTCTTTATTTGACTTTCTGGTTGTTGAAGACAGCCTACTTAGTAAATTTCTTTTATAACTCCCTATGCTCACATAAACATTTAACTAAAATGCTAAAAAAGAACAAGTACTTTAATATACAATTGAAAATTAATTCCAAATTGGTCCACTCAGTTTCTACATTGAGGAAAGTACTATGCTAGTTGTGTTCTTTCAGGTTTATATTCTAATGGGTCAAGTATTTCAAAGCTCTCTCATCACTATGCTTATGAGCCAATGAGAGATGGAAGGAGGGATTCCATAATCCCAAATTTATTTCTCTTAACAGATGAGATGTATATAGCAACCTATCAGCTGATGGTGATTTTTATCCACCTTTAAAGGAGTACACTAACCTTTTTTATTTCACCTCTCTGTTATGAAAATGAGTATCGTTTATAAGCTTTGTCTAAAGAGTCAGGTTCATCTAACACTATTCTGTAATTTTATTGAGACCAGAGTGTTCAAGATTCAATCTGAACTGACATTTAGGGTCTTCTAAATTGAGAATCTGTATTTGTGCTAAATGTACTAACTAAAAGGCAAAGCAAGTCATAAAAGGAAAGCACTTCTAATCATCTCCAAAATGTGTTAAGGATATTAAGACAATGGCCTATCATGAGATAGATAATGCTGTAGCAGCTGTCAGGCCAAATAAATGTTTTTAACATACAAAATGCATCAGAAATCTGCCAGTTGTTGGCAATCAATCTTCATGAAAAAGTCACCCAGTGGAAAAAGTAAGAAAACAATAAAAGCACTTTACTGAAGATCTACCAAGACTTGAGATGATTTTGTGGTGAATGGCAACAAAATAACATGAAGATTAGTAATTTAAAATGTATTACCTGATCAAGAATTCTTCCCATTCTGTCAAACAGCACTTTCAAAAAATGACCTTCAAAGAAAGCTGCTTCTAAATTGCACTTTTCCAATGCTTTTGGAGACCCAGGCCACTCCCATCTTAAGCAGATAGCACAGTAGTCCCGGAACTACGGGGAAAAAAGCATGTGAATCATTAAAGAACAAAAACAAATTAAGATGAAATAGAAATGATTTCCTCAAATAGGCATATAAAAAAACCATTTGAATGCAGAATGTCTGCTATGCTTGAGGTACCAAGGGAGAGGAAGAAGAGATGACACAGATCTTTCTGTGACTAGGGGCACAGGTAAGATTATATTAACTGCTGGTACCAATGTAAGTTGATGAAAAAGAGACATATTTTAACTTTACTAAAATACCCAACAGCTCTTTCCTTTAAAGGAAGTTAACGCTTTAGTTACTTTCATCACCGATTTAGAGGACATTTAGAAAGAAAAGTCAGACCTAGCCAAGGTTTCAAATGTATTCTAAAATGGTATATACCACAGATGAACTGATGCACATTATCTGAGAAGACAAGCCTGCTGTTCCTAGAATGGACGCACACTAGGCATGATGTTATGACAGGATCAAACAGTGCTACTCAGAAATGGTCCACGGACCAGTGCTGGTCCCCAAAGTGTTCATTACCGTCCACCATGAGATGAGGACAAAAAGCAAGAGCAAGCACTTAAAAGCATTCCTAACAATTTGACTATGAAGAGTTTTATGTCTGTTGAATCTAAGTACGAAATAATCAGGGTTTGTATTTCGGGTCTTTTTTTTCTTTTCATTTTCTATAATAGGAATTATTATTATTATTTTTTGATACAGAGTTTCGCTCTTGTTGCCCAGGCTGGAGTGCAATGGCACTATCTTGGCTCGCCGCAACCTCCGCCTCCCAGATTCAAGAGATTCTCCTACCTCGGCCTCCCGAGTAGTTGGGATTATAGGCAAAGTGCTGGGATTATAGGCATGAGCCACTGTGCCTGGCCAGGAATTCATTTTTATTGTATTTTACAAAAGTGTTGGTCTGTGACAGATTAGAAATTAAAAAAAAACCCACAAAAACAAAAACCCAGTCTTTCACTACAGATAGTTATCAGTGAAGCAGTGTGAATATTTACAAACACAAGAATATTTCATATAATAAAAATGAATTTTAAAAGTCTCCCCAATATGTAATTTACTTGAATTGAAACAAAATAAATTTAAAGCACTGTTTTCTTCCATATGCCTTCCCTCTTCAGATTCTCCTTATTTAATAAAGCAAAATTACTTTGACCTCTCTAGTTTAGAAATTACCTGAAATTAAAACAGAACATGGCAGCTGGGCGCGGTGGCTCACGCCTGTAATCCCAGCACTTCGGGAGGCTGAGGCGGGTGGATCATGAGGTCAGGAGATCGAGACCATCCTGGCTAACACGGTGAAACCCCCTCTCTACTACAAAATACAAAATTAACCAGGTGTGGTGGCAAGTGCCTGTAGTCCCAGCTACTCGGGAGGCTGAGGCAGCAGAATGGCGTGAACCTGGGAGGTGGAGCTTGTAGTGAACCGAGATCGCGCCACTGCACTCCAGACTGGGAGAGAGAGCAAAACGACGTCTCAAAACAACAACAACAACAACAACAACGACGGAACATGGCCAGGCGCACATTTTTGTATTTTTAGTAGAGACGGGGTTTCACCATGTTGGCCAGGCTGGTCTCGAACTCCTCACCTCAAGTGATCTGCCCACCTCGGCTTCCCAGAGTGCTGGAATTACAGGCGTTAGCCACTGCGCCCGACCCAAATCTCAATTTTTAAGAAATAATTTTTACATTAATACTTCTTATATTCTGACTTGGAAAGTAATATTTTAATTTCTTCTATCCTTTTTGTTTTTCTAATATTTCTGAAACAATCATAACTGCATTTTAATCACAAAATGGAAAATGAGAGAAACTTTACAGAAAGAATAAAAGCAGTTTAAAAATCTAATTGGTAGTGCCGAAAAGATATGTTTTTATTGTCTTTGATTGTTATTTGAATGTTACTTGCTACTCCATTAATTTATTCATCATGCAGACAAATTCATGTATTTATGTGGACTTTAAAGTATTATGAATTAACTATGTGCATATGCAGATTAGTTATATATAATAGCATACTTCAATCCAAATAATTTAAATGAAAATTAAATGTATATTTTTCAGATTTGAGAAATTTCAAATTTTAGACTGTAAATTTTAAAATTCTTTTTCAAATTTTGAAATATTTTATTCTGGTTATTTATTCAACAAATACTAAATAGTTACTGATATTGTAAAATGTATAAAGTTCTAAGGTACATATTTTGTGGGATTTAATGGTAAATCAGGCATGAATCCTACCCTCAAGAGACTGATTATTACAACCCCAAGACAAGAAAGAAAACACAAAGGACCACACAAGATGAGAGATAATGCCATGAGCATGAAGACGAGTAGTTACCTTTACTGTTGGGAAGAGAGAGGAGAAAGAGGGTAAAAAGAATAAATCACGAGCTGGCATTTAATCTGGATGTTGAAGACAGTGGAGAAATATAGATATCAGATGGTGGGTGAGAAATAAGAAGAGAACCTTGCAGACAAACAGAATAGCATCAATTAATGCACGTAAATGTTATATTTGGATAACGAGTGAAAGTCATAGTAAGAAATATAGAAAAGCAGGCTGGAAAATGATCCAAAAGGATCCTGAATTGTAAGATTTGATGTCTAAGTATTTATACTTTATGAGTTAATAAAGAAGAAGGGGTTCTCAGATGCACACTTGAATGAGATTAATCTGTTAATGGCTTCTAAGCAGAAGGAACAAGCTGGGGAAACAAGTGATGAGGCTACTGTAATCCTGGCAGAGGTAATAAAGATGTAAACTAGGATTCTGAAAGCAAAAAGCAAAAATGGAGAAGGGGGCAGACAGGAGAGATACAGTAGGGGCAAAACTGATATAACTTGGCAATAGACTAGAGGCTAAAGAGAATAGAAGACCAATGAATCCCACCCAGGCAACTCTGAAATAAAACCTTGGATGACCAGGAGGATGGATGTGCCACTGACCAGAGCAGGAAACAAAGGAGCAATGCAGTTTTAGAGGAATCAATTGTAAGTTCTACTTTGGAAAGATAAAGTCTGAGGTCTTAGAAGAACATCTGAGTGGCTGAGGTTAGAGCTTTGGGGACACCTCAGACAGAGAATTCACGACAGGATGAATGCTAAACCAAAAGAATATCAAAGGAATGAAGATAGAAAACAGGGCCACTGATAGATAGTTTTGTTTTTTTGGCCATATCATAATATGGGGGACAGAGTAAAAATGACACCTGAGACCTAAAAGCAGCAGCAGCAAAGAATGATGCTGCAGAAACCTTAAAAAAGGAGAAAGTTTGAAATGGTGGGGGCTGGGATGGGGGGTGGGAGGTGGTTTAAACAACTTCAGTGAAGTTACAGGATAGACGCTCAGTACATGAAAACCAGCAGTATTTCTACATTAGGAAAGATCAGAAAATGAAGTTCACAGAATAATTTCACTTACAATAAAGAAATACTTAGGAATAGATTTAATGAAGGAAGTGTAAGACTGTACACTGAAAACTGCTTTTTTTTTTTTTGCAGAAATGGACAAAGTAATCCTAAAATTAATATGGAATTACAAGGGACTCCAAATAGACAAAATAATTTTGAGAAAGAAGTAAGTTAAAGGATTCATACTTCTCAATTTCAAAACTTACTACAAAACTGCAGTAATCAAGACAGGGTGGTGCTGGGATAAGGACAGGTACATAGGTCAGTGGAATAGAATTGAGTCTTCAAATAAACTTTACACTTAGAGTCAATAAATGGAAAATAGCCTTTCACCTAGTGCTGCAGAGACAACTGGATGTCTACATGCAAAAAAAATGAATCTGAATCCCACTTCACACTATATACAATAATTAACTCAAAATAGATTAAAGACTTAAATGGATAAACTAAAACCATGAAACTCTTAGAAAGAGATTTAGGTGAAAATCTATGTAATCTTGGTTAGGCAATGATTTCTTAGGTATGGCACAAAAAGCACAAAGAAAAAATAGTTAAGTTGCACTTCATCAAAATTAAAAACTTTTGGCCAGGTGCAGTGGCTCACACCTGTAATTCCATCACTTTGAGAGGCCAAGGTGGGCAGATCACTTGAGGCCAGGAGTTCGAGACCAGCCTAGACAACAGGGTGAAACTCCATCTCTACTAAAAATACAAAAATTAGTTTGGTGTGGTGGTGCAAGCCTGTAATCCCAGCTACTCAGGAGGCTGGGGCAGGAGGATCGCTTGAACCCAGGAGGTGGAGGTTGCAGTGAGCCGAGATCGTGCCACTGCATTCCCGCCTGGATGACAGAGTGAGACTCTGTCTCAAAACAACAACAACAAAAAACAAAAAAACAAAATTACGTGTCGAACACGTAATTTTTTGATAGGACACTATCAAAAAAGTGAAAAGGCAACTGCCAAATGGGAGAAAATATTTGTAAATAATATATCTGATAAGGATCTACTATGCAGAATATGTAAGGGACTCTTACAACTCAACAATAAAAAGACAAATAGCCCAATTAAAATACAGGCAAAGGATTTTTTTACTTTTTATTTTTTGGGGACAGGGTCTTGCTCTGTTGCCCAGGCTGGAGTGCAGTGGCACCATCATAGCTCACTGTAGCCTTAAATTCCTGAGCTCAAGCTGTCCTCCTGCCTCCGCTTCCCAAGTAGCTGGGACTACAGGTGCATGCCACCACACATGGATAATTTTTTAAAAAAATTTTTGTAAAAATGGGATTGTCCAGGCTGGTCTCAAATTTCTGGCTTCACGTGATCCTTCCACCTTGGCCTCTCAAAGTGCTGGGATTACAGGTGTGAGTCGCTACACTTGGCCAGGATTTAAATATTCTTCAAAGAAGAGTACAAGTGTCTGCTAAGCACATGAAAAGTTACTCAACTTCATTAGTCATAAGGCAATGTAAATCAAAACCACAAGGACACACCACTTCACACCTCCTAGGGTAGCTATAATTTAAAAAGAAAAAGTATTGGCAAGGAAATGGTGAAATTGGAACCCTCATGCACTGCTGGCGTGATGTAAAATGGTGCCACCACTGTGGAAAACATTTGGGCAGTTCTTCAAAAAAGTTAAATATAGAATTACCATGTGACCTATCAATTTTACTACTAAGCATATACCCAAGAAAGTGGAAAACCTGTATTCAACAAAAAAGGAATATTCACAGCATTAGTATTCATAATAATCAACAATTAGAAACAACCCAAATGTCCATTAACTGACAGATAAACAAAATATCCATACAATAAAATATTATTCAGCCATAAAAAGAAAGGAAGTACTGATGCATGCTTCAATTTGAATGAAACTTGAAAACATTACATTATGCTGAGTAAAAAATGCCAGATGCAAAAGGCCACATATAGTATGATTCCATTTTTGTGAAATGTCCAGAATAGGCAAAGCCATAGAAACAGAAAGCAGATGAGTGGTTGCCAGGGCTGGGGGTTGGCGGGGAGGAGGGGTCAGTAAGAAGTGACTGCTTTATTTGTACAGGGTTTCTTTTGGGGTGATAGAAATCTTCTGGCATTAGTGATGATGGTTGCATAACATTGTGAATATGCTAAAAAACATTAAATTGTACACTTTAAAATAGTTAAAATGTTGAATTTTATCTCAATACAAGTTTTCTTTCCAGGAGGAATTTTTTAATACAATTTTTAAAATCTTACAATGTAAAATGCTATAAAGAGGAAAGAAGAATGAGAAAAGGCTCCTTAATCTAGCACCTAAGCGCAAACCTTCAAGTAAGTAGTTTGAGTGAGGTAGAAAGGTGAAACGCAAGGGCTGAAGGAGTCAGAGCTGGGCAGCAGAGGGACTATACTTGTGAATCACTGTCTGCATCAGAATGAAGGAGAAAAGGATCATGTCTTGTGGATGAGGATCAAGGGTGCGTGGTGGGTAGAATTACTAAGATATCATGTTTTGGATCAGCAGGAGAAATGGATCCAAGTGAGATATAATTTAAAGTGGGAAAAAACTAAAGAGCATAAAGAAATCTTGAGATGGAGACATACAATCGGTGAAGTGCAAACTAAGGTCACCTGCACAAAGCAAAAGTAGCGACAGCAGAGACCAGGTCTCATTTTTTTTTTTTTTTTTTTTTTGGGATGGAGTCTTGCTCTGTTGCCCAGGCATGATCTCAGCTCATTGCAACCTCCACCTGCAGGGTTCAGGTGATTCTCCTGCCTTAGCCTCCTGAGTAGCTGGGAGTACAGGCACCTGCCACCACGCCTGGCTAATTTTTGTATTTTAGTAGAGATGGGGTTTCACTATACTGGCCTGGTCTCGAACTCCTGATCTCAGGTGATCCACCCACCTCGACCTCCCAAAGTGCTGGGATCACAGGCGTAAGCCACCGTGCCTGGCCCAGAGACATTTTTGAGAGTGAAGAGGAAGCATGAAAATAATTCATTGATCTACAACTGGGACCATCTAGGACAAGCCAGATGCCAGGTCTCATTTTGAATAATAATGAAGTCATTTCCTTGGAGCAGTGGTGGTGGGCAGTGTGACAAGTGGTGTGTGTGTGTGTGTGTGTGTGTGTGTGTCTATTCTTAGATTTCATTTCCAACATTTAGTGACTTCACCTACCTGCCTATGAGCGTCTCGGAGGTAGGTGTCATATCCTGTGCCCTCGACATGGTAGGAGGATTTTGCGTCATCCGGTACCAGACAGAGAAAACTTAAATGAAAAAGGCCACAATTATGCAAAATGCCCAATTGCATGAAAAAAAAAGGGAAAAAAAGTAAAAGTGAGAAAGGCCATAATCAATAATACTCTCACAATTCAATAATAACTATAAGTACTAAAGTATCCAGTGATATTGTAAGTTCAGTTAAGTATTAATACAAATAGAAACCTGAAAAATGAAATTATATGTTGTTAATTCCTTGTGTTGAATGACTTTTACAATTCATTGATTATTCTCATTATTTTAAAGGTTTTAAAAATTACTAATTCCACTTAAAATAGAAATAAGCCTAAGAAAGACATTTTTTTTTCCTCTTCAGATTGCTGTATAATGACAGATTGCCATAATATTTGTTAATCTCAGGGAACTGGTTTAAAGTAACTGAACCTGAGATTTTTATGTACCCTAATTTTGCAACTTGAGTCACATGCAGTTTTTCTCTAAAATCACCTGCCAGAACTAGGTATATCAGTGACAACATTGCAAGGGAAGCAAAAAAGAGGAAAAAAACTGCCACAGAAAAGGGCACTCTAAAAAAACCACAAAACCACGAACTAACAAAAAGGAATAGCCCAACACTTAGCACACATGGTTAATAAGTACATCTTATCAAACCAGCAGTTCTCAATGTTGTTACAATTGGGAATTACTTAAAATTAAACCATTTATATTTTTAAAAAATGGGATGGCCCAGCATGGTGGTTCACACCTGTAATCCCAGCGCTTTGGGAGGTCAAGGTGGGTGGATCACTTGAGGTCAGGAGTTCGAGACCAGCCTGGCCAACATGGTGAAACCCCGTCCCTACAAAAAAATAGAAAAATTAGCCAGGTGTGGTGGCATGCGACTGTAATCCCAGCTACTCAGAGCCTGAGGCAGGAGAATCACTTGAACCCGGGAGGCAGAGGTTGCAGTGAGCAGGGATCATGTCACTGCACTCCAGCCTGGGCAACATAGTGAGACTCTGTCTCAAAAAAAAAAAAAAAAAGGTACTTTGAGGGTTCATTTAACCATGGTTAATACTAAGTAGAGCTTTTCTCTTAGTATCAAGCATTGCCCACAGGCTGGCACATAAGCAAGACCAAAAAAACTGACATAATCTTTATTTATTTATTTATTATGTTTTTCCTTTTTTTTTTCATAAGAGATTTCTGTAACCATCTAAGAACAGAGGTCTTACATGTTATACAGTTTGGGAGGCCGAGGTGGGCAGATCACTTGAGGTCAGGGGTTTGAGACCAGCCCGACCAACATGGTGAGACCCCGTCTCTACTAAAAATACAAAAATTAGCTGGATGACGTGGTGGGAGCCTGTAATCCCAGCTAGTTGGGAAGCTGAGGCAGGAGAATCACTTAAACCCAGGAGGCGGAGGTTGCAGTGAGCAGAGATCGCACCACTGCACTCCAGCGTGGACAACAGAACAAGACTCCATCTCAAAAAATAGTAACAATAAAAAACAAAAAACAAGTAAGAGAGATGGAAGTCAAATTTTATATAGCAACTCACCTATTTACAATTTTATGAACTTCAGTTTTTCCATCATTTTTGGGGTGGTCTGGAGTAGCAGGAGGCGAAGAACTAAGCCACTCTTGGTTTGGCAAAGTGTTTTCTGGTGAAATGTCAGTAAATAATGGATCTTCTTCCAGATCTCTAAGTTAAATTTAATGACATATGAAAAACACTATTTTATTATGACATTTTCTAAACCAAAAGATTCTCTGCTATGTTCTAAGAAAATGTTACATAATTTTGCTAATATAAAGGATTAAGGAATAATGTATATTTTCTAGGTAAATTAACATTCTATACTATTTTGTTATTAGATCTAACGAATACACAATATTATTTATAATGTAGAAGGATGGTGGTATCAATGCATCTAATTTTACTTTTAAGAACTTTAAAACTGTAAGAGGTATTTCTTTTGAGGATAAGGGAGATAGATAAGAGGAGATAGTTCTCCCTCTATATGAAATGCTGAACTCACGGAGTTGGATGGAAACTTACACTGCTCCTGCTATCAGTCCATTTTCTACCACATCTTTATCTTCTGGGCACAAAGGTTTACATTCTGTATAATTTCTTTCTTCAAGATTTCTCAAGACCAAGTTGTAAAGAATGTGCTCATTGGGTTTTTGTAAGAGATGCTCAAACATTCGCAATGTCATTATGCTTATCTGAAACCAAAATTGATAAAAGCTAACTGAAAAATATCTTTAAATAAGTTATTCTTCTTGCCATCTTGTGAGTCATGCTTTCAATTTCTAAAGCCAACAAAAGAGGCTGTATTGAAAATATCTCAAGTATAATACATTAAAACCAGTATTCCAAAGAATCTAAGTCCAATTCTAAATCATTACATAGCTTACCTCATCAGATATGTGATCACAATGTTCAATTAACCTATGCCTTAATGGATGTCTGCTGATTTCTGCCACAGTTTCTGGTTCCCTCTGTTCTCCAAGGATAAAAAACACCATTTCTTGAAGTAAAACATCAGAGGTCACTTGCCGAACGATGCGATGAAGCAGAGCAGTGGATGTCAGAATACCCATCTCAGAACTGAGCACAACGAACAGGGAATTAATAACATGACACAGGGATGCGTTTTTTTTTTTTTTTTTTCCCAAAAGAAAACAGGCTACTCACGTTTGCATTAATTGAGGTTCCATAACACCAATGAAAAATCTTTCATGAACAGCTTTGGCAAGAGCAACAGCAGCAGTCTAGAATATAGTAGGAACATCATTTTTTTTAATATAAAAGAAAGAATAATTTGTAACATCAATAAATCAGTTTGCACTCCCCAACTGACTTAATGTGGAAAGACAAAACTTGCCTAATGACTCTCTTGTTGGTGGCATATAAATCTAGTTTAGATGTTGGCTACTGGGTCATTTACACTTTTTTCTAAATTTCCAAGAATAAGAGGAATAGGACAAAAAATTATTCCAATGTCCATATAGTATTAACATCTCACCAAAGAGCAGGACTGAAGGGAAGTCAGTGTTACTTTGTAAAGCACTGCACCGTAATACTTAAGGAAATATAAAAGGGCAGAACTGTAATACACACATACAAACACATACACACCTTTTTGTTTACTTATTTTACTAACCATGGTATTCTAAGACAATTAAAATGTATTTGGGGATATAAATTAGGGATTCCAATTTCACTTAGTAGATATTTATATCTTAAAACCATCAAAAAACAACACAAAATTTCAAACCTTTTGGGCTTCTTTAATGAGCTGATCACAATAATCAAACCAGGAAAGAAATGAAATTAAGGCTCGTTTTCCTGGAAATGCTGAAGCATCTTCTTTATGACTATATGAGTCCAAGCTGTAAGACAAGGAAGAATTGCTAAGTCCAAAGTTATCCAAAAGCATGGACCCTATTCAGAATGTACAGAAAAATGAAAGCACATGAACACACTCAGATAGTATGGTACATTCACACAGGTAATGCTGGAGGACTGTCAGAGGAAGGTTCCATAAAAGAAACCAAAGAGAAAACCTTTTAAATAAGAGCTGTAAATAATTTTCACATATTAAGCAGGAGAAGAGAGATTAAAGCAGAGTGGGGCTGCAGGAGGCTAGATGTGGTGGCTCACGCCTGTAATCCCAGCACTTTAGGAGGCCGACGTGTGTGGCTCACTTGAGGTCAGGAGTTCGAGACCAGCCTGGCCAATATGATGAAACTCTCTCTCTCTACTTAGAAAAAAAAATAAAAAAATTAAAAAAAAAATTAGCCAGGCATGGTGGCTCATGCCTGTAATCCCAGCTACTTGGGAGGCTGAGGCACAAGAATTGCTTGAACCTGAGAGGTGGAGGTTGCAGTAAGCCGAGATCGCTTCACTGCACTCCAGCCTGGGTGATGTAGTAAGACTCTGTCTCAAAAAAAAAGAGAAAAGAATGGAGCTGCAGGAGAAAAAACACTGGGATAGGTCCTCACACTCCTGCCCTAAATGTTACCAAGTAACATCAATGAAAAGATGGAGGTTCCCAGCTGCTGGGATGGAAGAAAAGCATGGTAAAGGGGGATCTACAAACAAAAATAGCGAGTGGACTACTTCTCTTCCTGCCCTAAAATGCAATACAGTCGTAATGTTAACAAGTGGGTCTGCCCTATAGATGTTGACAGAAAATAGAGTGGAAAAAACAAAGACAGGTTAAAAATACAGAGAAATACAATAAAAGGTGATTATGTCAAAATATTAGGCTGCTTATAGGTGGTGGGATTATGGGCAACTTGTTTATGCTGCTTTATACTTTTTAATAACTTACAAACATTCTGCAATAATCATATTTCCCTATGAGAATCAAGTTGGGGAGTCTAAAAGGTAGGAAGAAGAGGTGAAACAATGAGGTAGAAGAGATTCTGTACAAACAGGCCAGGAGACAGATTAGACTGCTTTAGAGGCTGTGGAAATTATTTTAAAAGGAGATTCCTTCTTTTAGGGCCTTTTTTGATAAAAATAATGAGCTAAAATTATTGTTTTTAATGTAAGCCCTTAAAAATTGACCACTATAATGGACAAAATAAAAATATCTTAACTATATAATAGCTGGATTGTTCCCACACTTATTACCACTGACTGATACATTTAATACAAGCTTTGAGAAAATATTCCCATTTAATGATCACTAGTAGTGTTCAATTTTTCAAAGATTTCTATCATTGCAAAATAGAAATGGATTTTAAAGTGTAGGTGTAAGAAGTCACCTTTATGGGAAAATACAAGTAACGGTGCTTACCCCCAGTTAATTGCTTCCACGGTTTCAATATCTAACGGATCCACTGACTGAGGTAGGGCCTTGTACAGGGAGGCAAGTCTGTCTGTCAGTAGTTCACACAAGCAAGTGCTCTGTGTAAGGCACTTTGCAGCCGCAGGCTCTGGCAAACTTACTAACAGCATCAAGCCTTCGCATGCCTTCACAGCTATTCGGCCATCCTAAAGGAAAAAAAAAAAACCAAACCCCTTCAATTCTTGAATTGTATATACATCAGGTTGTTTGAAAAAATTCAACATAAAAGGATTTAATGTTTTACAGTAAAAGAAAAATAGGCTTTTTTGTGTATTTTAAATGCACATTATTGGCCAAGGGGCACCTCACATCTGTCATCCCAGCACTTTGGGAGGCTGAGGCGGGTGGATCAGCTGAGGTCAGGAGTTTGAGACCAGCCTGGCCAACATGGTGAAACCCCATCTCTACTAAAACTACAAAAATTAGCCAGCATGGTGGTGCGTACCTGTAATCCCAGCTACTGGGGAGGCTGAGGCAGGAGAATCGCTTGAACCCAGAGGCAGAGGTTGCAGTGAGCGAAGATCGCACCACTGCACTCCAGCCTGGACAACAGAGCAAGACTCCGTCTCAAAAATAAAATAAGATAAAAATAAAAATAAATAAATAAATAAATGCACATTATTGAAATAATATTAGGAGGAAAAAAGTAAGGACCATAACTCACAGGACTTCTAGTAAGATTTAACAAAGAATTCACTAAATTGTAATCCTGGTTTGGACGAACAACTGAGGCCTCTGGCAGTGAGGTGACACTGAGGTTATCCAAGCTTGTGGACAGGTGATCCAGCTGATGAGGAGGCTCATCTTCCAATTCTGTTTGCTCCATTCCAGTAGCACCAGATAATTCCTCTGGATGATGGGACTGTCCTGTATCTGTTGACAAGGAATCCTGACCTTTTAATGTATCTTCCGAAATTACACTTGGTACTCCTTTGGAAGCCAATGATTTCATCTTATTCTGAAAAGGAATATATGTTTTATAAAAGTCACATCAAGAACTTTTAAAGCCAAAAATAATATTTTAATGGATTTTTCTGTAACATTCCACATGCCTAACCAGAGTAGCAATAAATGTTATGTATGTCACTGAAAATATTCTGACTTTTAACAAACTGTGTTTTAGAATGATTTTACCATTGCATAGGAGTTTATCACACTCCTCATACTAATTACAAAATGTTTTACACTGACCATAAGCAACGAACAGTATTAGTGATAATTTGACTACCGCTTAGAACAACTAATATTAGTGAGGAAAAATTTTCAGGAGGTTAATTGCAGTTAACTTTTTTCTCATCACTGGACTACTGTAACTACATAGCCTCCATGTTAATTCTTATAAGATCACGGGGTCGGGCGGGGGGTTTGCAGGGAGGGAAGTACAAACTAACAAATAAAAATATTTTAAAGTTCAAAAGTTACCAGCATTAGACTGAACGTTTCCGTAAAAGCCCCCACATTCTCTCAAATATATAAGAATCTTTTCTCAGTTTTTCCTTAAACCTCTACTCTATAAGAACACAAGAAGCTGGGCACAGTGACACATGCCTGTCATACCAGCACTTTGGGAGGCCGAGGCAGGAGGATCACTTGAGCCCAGGAATTCGAGACTAGATGGGGCAACATAGTGAGACTGTGTCTCTACTAAAAAAAATACAATAAAATAAGCTGGGTGTGGTGGCTTGCGCCTATGGTCCCAGACCTTGGGAGGCTGAGTGAGGCAGGAAGATTGCTTGAGCCTGGGAGGTTGAAGCTGTGGTGAGCTGTGATCATGCCACTGCACTCCAGCCTGGGCACAGAGCAAGACCCTGTCTCAAAAAATTTTAAAAAAAAGCGAAACCAAGAAACTACTCAGGGGACATTTTTACCAGTGTCTTTAAGATAGAAATAAGATTTGCTTGAAATGCTGGTGCTCCCTTCCCCAATCCACATACACAAACACAAAGAGAATCTTAACTGAAGCAAATTAGCAAATGATTAGCTTCAAGGCAAAAGTATCTTGCTTTCCATTTGAAAAGAAGAGCAGAAATCAAATTACACACATAGGTTAAAATTCGCCATAAACTAACTTCTTCACAGGGCCTATCATCATAGAAACATATTAAAGGCTGAATGAATTCAGGGTTCTACTTCCAAAGTTATATTATACTAATTATAAATCACTTTTATTGCTGTTAGAAGTATAGGTTAGACCAATCTTCTTGAGAAATTGAGTTCACAGAACATATATTAAAAGAAAACAACTCTATGGAACTCAATGAATACTCTAAACAATTTGCCAATTCCCAACAAAATCAATGGCATATGGGCTGGGTGCGGTGGCTCACATCCCAGCACTTTGGGGGGCTGAGGCAGGTGGATCACTTGAGGTCAGGAGTTCGAGACCAGCCTGGCCAAAAATACAAAAATTAGCTGGGCATGGTAGCGTGTGCCTGCAATCCCAGCTACCAGGGAGGCTGACGCAGGAGAATCACTTGAATCTGGGAGGCCGAGGTTGCAGTGAGCCGAGACCATGCCACTGTACTCCAGCCTGGGTGACAGAGCAAGACTCCACCTCAAAAAACAAAACAAAACAAAACAAAACAAAAAAACCCAATGGCATATCATACTTTTTAAGAAAGTAAAACATTTCATTCCATTTAAAATACTAGTAATATTGCTGGGAGAGGTGTCTCAAATAAGAACAGCAAGAGGAAAGATGTTAGTTTAGCACTCCGTCCTTCAATCAATGTTTCTCAAAGTGAGACTCAAGACTGTTGGTATCCTGATCTTCTGTGGGGCTTGATAAAAATGCAGATTCCTGGGTCCCATCCAGACCTGATGAATGAGAATATCTGGAGGTAGAGCCAAGGAATGTGCATTTTAGAAAAATTCCCTAGGTGATGAGGAACTGTGGATTTAACACTTTGGTTCCTACTAAAACTGTTCCCCTTCTGTTTTAGGGATCTCATCAGTACCCACAACATAGCCACACACATGGCTTCTAAATCTCTTAAACTTCCCTCCCAAATCAAAGATGTTCAATACCTGCTAATTATCTCCATTAGGAAATCACGATGACTCAAAGCATCTGGAACCAAAATTATCATCTTCCCCTCAAAATCAGCTCCTTGGGGGCCCCTGTTTTTCCACTAGCAGCAGACTTACTGGTTCAGGAATTCCAGCATTCAAATCATCCTTTCCCAGCTTCTGCATCTGAGCAGTTACAAGGCCATATAGAGCCTACCTCTATTCTGAACACACCCATTTCATTCCAACCTATTGCTTCCAACTTGGTTATAGTCCTTGTTACTTCTTGCCTGGGTAACTCCATAAGGTTCCAAATCAGTTGCCCTGCTTTTATCTCTCCTTCCAAAGAATCTGCCGTATAAAAGGCTGCTGCCAATTTAACTTAAGGCACAGATACCATCACATAATAACATCCCTGCTCAAAAATAGTTAATGGCTCCCCAGTATCTACAAGTAAGAATAAACTCTTCATCCTGTCACTCAAAGCCTTTGACAATACTTAGTCTATCTGTTCAGGTGCTTCTTGCCACACATCCTAATTATACTGTTTCCTGAACACACCACAGACTTTTATATCTTCATTCCTTATGTTCACCCACTCTAAACACCTGCCAAGGCTCATTTCTTTTCATTTATTTATTTTTTAATAGAGATGAGGTCTTGCTATGTTGCTCAGGCTGATCTGGAACTCCTGGGCTCAAGCAATCTGCTTGCCTCAGCCTCCCAAAGTGCTGGGATTACCGGTGTGAGACGCCGCACCCAGCCTCATTTCAAAGATGGCCTCTTCCAGGAAGACTTTCCTGATGACCTAGAGCTGATGAATCTCTCCATTCTATAAGCACTTAGGGAATTTACTTTGTATCTTTCCTTTGATTCTCCCTTACTCTACTTTAGATTACAGTATCTGAACATTCACATCTACCGTCTTCAGCAGACTGTAAACCCCTTTAGGACAAAGACTGTTTCTTTTCTTTTTTTGAGACAGAGTCTCGCTCTGTCGCCCAGGCTGGAGTGCAGTGGCGTGATCTTGGCTTACTGCTACCTCTGCCTCCCGGGTTCAAGCAATTCTCCTGTCTCAGCCTCCCAACTAGCTGGGACTACAGGCACGTGCCACCAAGCCTGACTAATTTTTTGTACTTTTAGTAGAGAAGGGGTTTCACCGTGTTAGCCAGGATGGTCTTGATTGATATCCTGACCTTGTGATCTGCCCGCCTCAGCCTACCAAAGTGCTCGGATTACAGGCATGAGCCACTGCGTCCGGCCGGCAAGGACTGCTTCTAACTCACATACCATATATATTTAACCCACAGTAGATGCAAATATTGGCTGATATTAATGAACAGAGAGAGATGACATTTCAGGGAATACGTGCTTGAGAACTGCAAAACACTTCTGCTCTTATCTATACTTATAACTAATAAAACTGCATTCCTGGCTGGCCACGGTGGCTAATACCTATAATCCCAGCACTTTGGGAGGCTGAGGTGGGTGGATCACCTGAGGTCGGGAGTTTGAGACTAGCCTGGCCAAGAAGGTGAAACCCTATCTTTACTAAAAATACAAAAATTAGCGGGGTGTGGTGGCATGCACCTGTAAACCCAGCTACTTGGGAGGCTGAAGCATGAGAATCACTTGAACTGGGAGGCAGAGGCTGCAGTTAGCTGAGATTGCACCACTGCACTACGGCCTAGGTGACACAGACTGTCTTAAAAACAAAGCAAAAACAAAATCAAAACCCTGCATCTCCCTAAAGATTCATTCATTTAGTGTTAACTGAGCAGTTCCTATGCATTGTGCTAGATTCTAGAGAAGCTGTGGGGACCCAAGATTAATGAGACAGAATCCTTGTCTTCAAGGAGCATACTGACTAGCAGGAGAAAATAAAATGCACTTAAATAACCAGTGCTAGGGGACTGTGGTAACTGACATTAAACACATACGAATAGTCCTATTCGTTAAAAAAATGCAGATACCTACCACCTCTGGCTTTGGAGAAATACGTTATAAAAACACTAAACAAAGCAGACGTGTCACTAAATCTGAGAGGTGTTCTCTGTAGTGAGGTTTAGAAATGTGAATGTTTTTCTGAAGACGGGTACCTACAGTGTACCTCACCATAAACATACATAAGCCTACATATTTCATCTGCTTCTGGTCTATGCTACGCACTTAGAAAACAAGTTTCAGAAATTTTTGAGAAAGAAATTTTCCAGGCTTGTTTGGGGAAAAAAACACTTGCATTCCAAGTACACTAAGGTTACCTAAGAAAACTTTAGCAAAAATGAACTTTGAGAAGAAAAATCTCAGTTAGCAAAACTGAGATATTCCTCATAGTATACAAAAAACTAAAAAAAACTCTAATACCATTATAAATCTTTAGAAATCCAAAATCATTAGACTGTTCTAGCCATTTCGAAGCAAATTTGCAAAAGATGACACAAAATATAACGCATATGATGAAAAACATACGATGTGCGTGATTAGTGTTAAGGGCATGCATAGTCCTTAACATTACCTAGAAATTTAAATTCATGGAATTTTACAGCTTAGCTGCTTACCTAACTCCAGTTAAGAGTCCAGAATAGAATCCTAAATTACTTAGTAATGTAAAATAGAAAACAAACCCATATATTGGAGTGGCTAACATTTAAAAATAACAAAACAAGAAAGACCTGACAACATCCAGAGCTGATGACAACATGGAACAACAGAAGCTCACATACGCTGCTGATGGGATGCAAAATGACAAAGCCACTTGCAAAACAGTTTGGCATTTTCGCATGAAAATAAATATACACTTACCATATGATCCAGTGATCCTACCCTAGGTATTTATCCAAGTGACATGAAAACCTAAATCCACGCAAAAATCTGCGTGTGATGTTCTTAGTGGTTTTATTCACAACTGTAAAAAACTAGAAACAACCCAAAAGTCCCTCACTGGTGTATGTGTAAACAACTGTGGTACATCCATACAATGGTATACTACTCAACAACATAAAGGAACAAAATCATGGATGAATCTCAAATGCAATAAGCTAACTTTAAAAAGCCAGAATCAAAAGGCTAATTACATGGCTATGACTTTTTGGGAAAGAGAAAACTACTGGGATGGAAAATAGACCAGTGACTGCTAGGGCGTAGGGGTGGAAGAGGGATGACTACAAAGGATCATGGGGTAGTGTGACAGAACTGCTGCACATCTTGATTGTGGTAGTAGTCACACAACCGTGTTCATCAAGTTCACAGAAAGTAGACCAAAAAAAGTGAATTCTATTATATGTAACATATCTTAATCCAAAAAAAGGAAAAGAAAGAAAAATTTATTTATATATTTTTTATTTATTTGAGACAGAGTCTCACACTGTTGCCCAGGCTGGAGTGCAGTGTTGCAATCTGGGCTTACTGCAACCTCCACCTCCCAGGTTCAACCGATTTTCCTGCCTCAGCCTCTCAAATAACTGAGATTCCAGGCGTGCACTACCACGCCCGGCTAAGGTTTGTATTTTTAGTAGAGATGGTATTTCACCATGTTGGTCAGGCTGATCTCGAACTCCTGACCTCAACTGATCCACGTGCCCCAGCCTCCCAAAATGCTGGGATTATAGGTGTGAGCCGCCACACCTGGCCAGAAAAATATTTTTTAAAAAACTGAAAAGAAGGCCAGGTGTGGTGGCTCATGCCTATAATACCAGCACTTTGGGGGGCCGAGGAAGGAGGATCGCTTGAGCTCAGGAGTTCTGGACCAGCCTGGACAACACAGGGAGACCCTGTCTCTACAAAAAAATTTTTAAAAATTAGCCAGGTGTGGTGGTGCGCACCCGTAGTCCCAGCTACTTGGCAGGCTGAGGTGGGAGGATCACTTGAACCAGTAAGGTTAAGGCTGCAGTGAGCCACGGTCACACCCCCACATCCAGCCTGGGTTACAAAACAAGACTCTGACTCAAAAAAAAAAAAAAAAAAATTACAAAAAGGTAAAAAGACAAAAACAACATAATCATTTCTTCTAAAATATTCCAAAATGACTTCACTGCTGAAAAAAAAAAGTGAATGAAAGCAAAAAGTACAAAAATATATTTTTTACTTTAAATCTGGAAGTGAAATCCAAAATATCACTTAATTTAAATAAACTATGATTTGGTGATTATGGCTATGAAAACAGTACGAAATACTACAGCAATCCCAACTGCTATGAGGTTGGAGAGATAACTCGTGCTTTTTTCCATCTCGTCCAAATCTGCACATGCCATCCTTATCCCAGGCCAGATTTCCCATGCTACATACTAGGGCAAGCTTGGCTGAAAATATGATAGCATATCAACTTTTGCAACTTGTCTATCTCTGATTCAATCTTCAAGTTGACCTCTTTTAAGCCATGACTTTGTATCTGTCCAGTCCCTGCACCACCTCGTATCTCTGGCTCAACTGCATTCTTTGAAATTCTTTTTTTCCCAGGAGAATAAAATAGTGATCTTAAAGGAAAAATAATTCTGGGAAGTAAAACAAGCTGATAATCTGCAAAATAGAGCTCCTTCTAATATTATTCACAGAATTCAATTTTCATAATGATCTTAATGTAACTATAGTTTGAAGGTTGATAAGAAGTGTATCATACCTCTAGGAAAAAGTTAACCAGGTAGGGGTCCTGTTTCAGCTTCGCACACACAATGCAAAGAAACTGAATCTCTTCATTTTCTGTTGGTGTTGCTAGGACTTCACCACAGAGTCTAATTAATTTCTGTGAAAACAATTGTTTTTAACTTTTTAAACTTAGGTTACTTTTTACAAATTTGTAAAATAATCATTCATTTACCTTAAGGATATTTAAAATTTTCATATGATGCAAATACCCTGCATTAATCAGAACACTAATGATATTTATAATTATCTATATAAAAATAAACTTATTAGTGGTAAATTTTTCAAGTTCACTACTGTAAATAATTAACGAGTTATATAATAAATTTTCCTTTAGATGTCACGGAAGTAAAATCCAAGGGAAATTCATGTATAAAATTTTAAAAGAGAATTAGAAAGACTGTAAGTACACTTAATGTGATGCATAAAGAAAGCTCAAGTATTTGCTAATTTGCATGTTAATTTTGGAATAATTTCATTATTTTTACTCTCAGAAAAATAATGTAAAATTGTTTCAACATTAAAAGAAATCAAACCAAATAATTTTATGTAAGGGGAACAACATACCTGCACCGGCCTGTGCACGTTAATGTGTGGAAGTAGTGGCTGCCGGATTCTTCCCAGAAGTTTCGTATAGAAAATCAAAACCTGCTGTTTCATTCCCGGAGGACACTGGGTAGAGGAAAAAAGGAAAGCCAACAGGAAAAGATCAGACAATGCAAACTGAAAAGCTGCAAAAATCAGAGAGGCAGTGTATATGAATGTAGTCCACCTTGAAAAGATAATGCAACTGGCCAGTTAATAACTGTCAGAATAAAATTTTCAATCAAATATTAATGATGGGTATTCCAGAAATAATATTATATATCTGAGACCATAATATAGCATGTGAGACCATAGGCCGTAGTTACAAACGTAGTTACAAACAGCATGGTGATAATCTGTTGTTGAGATTAGAGTTTGGTGCAGTCAATGTCAACCTGTTTATATTCTAAATGCTGGGGTAACACGAAACTGTAATAGTTAACTCCCTGCCGGAACAAAGGCAAAATCTTGTTACTTAGACTAATGACAGACAGGTCATCAACAACTTTCCATCATATATATGTAGGAGTAAATAAAGCCTCCTAACACACATGTAAATAAAAGGAAACCTGTGGTGTAAACGGTTGTGATTTTATCCTAACATCATTTTAAATTAGAGCCGTTCCTCAGTATACACGGTTATATCCAAATCTGCACTTACTCAGTTCCGATAGTCAGCCCTGTGGAACCCACATATGTGAAAATTCAGCCCTCTGCATAGGCAGGTTTTGCATCCTGGAAATACTGTATTTTCCATCCATGTTTGGGTGAAAAAAAATCTGCCTATATGTGGACCTACAAGTTCAAACCCATGTTGTTCAAGGGTCAATTGTAAGTATTCTTTGCCTATTATAATCATAATATAAATCAACCAAATTATTTACATTATAATAGGCAAAGAATGTTTAATAAATTAGTTTTTATAACATGCCAGTTGTTTTAAGTATTTGCTGAAAAATAGGTAAACCCAATGATCACTCACACTGCAGATTAAGAGAGTATGAATTAACAAGCTTATGTTCCTTAATTAAGCTGCTTATACTGCTTCACATTTCAAATACAGTTACAAAACGAGTATTTCCAAAGCATCATCATAGACATGCTATCTGGAAATAGTATAAACTATAATCTCATGCACAATATTTTTAAGCAAGCAAATACTTTACATTATTTAGATAAACCACTAAATTATATTTACAACCACCTGTATTAAAATAAATTTACTAAAGTACAATTACTAACTTTTGCTCAAAAATCAGTTAATCAATTTATTATTAACAATCCTTCTCTCCAAAGGACAGGAAAAAGAAGGAGAAGGAGAATGAGTTCCAGAATATTAGGCAGCAGGTGTGTTGCCCAGAAAACATAAATTGAGTGAATTTAACTTAAAAGTAAATTAGAGTATTACAGACAAAAGGAAATTGTCTTGTATGCTACTATTCATAACTCTCTTTGTCATGAAAGTGTGTCTGTAGGTTTCTTTTGTTTTAACCTAATTTTTTTTCACATATATCATAGAAATTCACAGAACGATAGACTTTTAGGGCTGGGGAGGCCCCTCAACAATCACTTTTTGGATTTTAAAGAGGAGGAAGATTAACCAAAGAGACTTATGATGGTCACAGTGCGTGAATAATGAAGTCAGGACTGGAAGCCTGGCCTCCTAATCTGAACTCAAGGCTCTTCCGTTCCCTCACTCGGCCACACGGCTGGAAAACTTGTCTCTATAACTAATTTGAAGGCTTTGCGATATAAAATATTATTGATATCATAATTTCAGCTTTGTAAAGATTTTTCAATATTCATCAGACCTAAAAAATATAAATTGGCTCCACTCAACAGTTTAGTTAGTGTCAAAATAATCAGTGACATTCTCTTCCAGGACTATGACAAATAATTCCTATTTTTTCAATCCTATTTTAACTGACTTCCTTCTCTCTTTTTTTATTCTGAGCTCATGTACTTGAGTTTATTTTCATAAATGTTTATATTGGAATTCTAAGCAGCCAAGTACTAGTTGCTGTCTAGAGTGTTTGGAATCTTTCTATCTCTATGGACATATGTGTATAGGCTACATAATTTTCTTTTTTCCACAATCTTAACTTGAATCCTGCCATGTTCAATACGCACCTTTTAAATCAAGTATTTGGCAGTTTCTTTATTCATAAGACATTAAGGCATGTACTACACGCCCAAAAACATGGTGTGGATTAGGAACTTACATCAGCTTTCCCCAAGGTGTATAATGTTTCCAAGATTTTGTGATGGAGCAAATATTCCATACATGGCCCCGTCTCTCCAGATTCCCGTTCATTTTCTTCTTGAACCAGTATATCTAACATCTGTTCCAGATGCGATGGAATATTTGTATCGGTCACTGGGGCTTTATCATCTAAACAACAAAAAACACTCATCAAATATTTAAACATTTTTAAACTGCATATTTGCACCTAAAATACTCTCTGTCTTTCCCTTTTCCTATTCAAACTGAGAAAAATCTGAACTACACACTTAAGTGAGGTTTATAAACATAGTATGATTATCTCTGCTAGAATTTAGATGATGCATTTTGTCATATTCTTACCCCAAAACTGAATCAATATTCTGAAATATGGCCAGGCACAGTGGTTCACGCCTGTAATTCTAGCACTTTGGGAGGCCGAGGCAGGTGGATCACCTGAGGTCAGGAATCCAAGACCAGCCTGGCCAACACAGTGAAACCTTGTCTCTACTAAAAACACAAAAAATTTAGCCAGGCGTGGTGGCGGGCACCTGTGATTCCGGCTACTCAGGAGGCTGAGGCAGGAGGATCGCTTGAACCAGGGAGGCGGAGGTTGCAGTGAGCAGAGATCGTACCATTGCACTCCAGCCTGGGTGATAGAGTGAGACTCCATCTCAAAAAAAAAAAAAAAAAAAAAATCTGAAATATATTCCGTAAGCTAACATTCATCTATCCATAGTAATTCAGAAATAAGAGTTATTTATATGGGAAAATGGGAACATGACCAGGAAAAATACACGTCATATCAAAATGTTCTATGTGTACTTGTAATTAAAATATTTTTTTCACTTAGCCAGTTCAGAAGATCTGAACTTTAAGTTTCTTTAAATAGAAATAGGTTGGCCTTGAACATTAAGGCAAATAACCTGGGATATATGAAGAAGACGGATTCTGTTTTGTATTGCTACTACATTACTTTGTAGGATTGGGAAGCCTGTCAATGCCCCTAATTCATTTTCTTCTGTTAAAATGAGAAGGCAAAAGGAAAACCCACTATTAAAATTATTGACATCTCTCATTAACAGATGACTGTTTTCCAAAATCTGTTTTTCAAAGTTGCTTCTCTGGAGAATTTTTATTAAATATTACTGATTTCTTATAAAAAAATAAAAATTTAGTGCTATTTTTTTTAACATATCACAGTTAGACTCAAACATCACATGGTTTTATCAACCTATCCTTATTATACTAAGGTTAAACTACTCTTAAAAATGTGAAGTTTTATAGAACATTTAAATACAAAATACATTAGGAAATGCCAAATTATTTACTTATGTCTCTATTTTCATTTACTTTGTACTTCTATAGTTTGAACACCACAATTCTGGTATGCTGTGTACTGATATGTTGCTTTGTCTGTATACTAGCACAGAGAGAAAACCATAGCTAAGCCTTATGGAGAAAACAATGGATAGAGAAGGGTCACCTTTGTTTTCAGGAGGACATATGTATCAAGTTTGATATGGTATGGGACAGTTGTTAGAAGAATGGGTCCTGGAGTTAGACAACTTGGATTCAAATCTTGGCTCTGTCACTTTCAGGTGGATGAACTGGTGCAACTTATGTAAGCATCAGTCACCAACACCTATAAAATGGAACTAATAAACACTAGTGAGTACTATTATATGATTTCAATGAAATAATAAAGCCCAGTCCTTAGCACAGAGTAAGAATTCAAGAAATGTTACGTCTCATTTCATATTCTAAAATGAGTAGCCTAGCGCTAGTAAAGGATGATTTATAAGTTTACTTATAATTTATTTTTCAAAAATGTGTTTTCCCCATAATTGTAGCCTTTATATACACAAACACTCCAGGAAAGAATGAATGTTCAAGCACGGTTTAATTACAATTACTTATGGCAAAAAAATGACCAAAAATACTTTTTAAATTGAGAACTAAATTAATTGTAAATTGAACTTGACAGGATTAAAATCTTAGCTCCCTATAAGACAAGATCTAGTTTCAGCCACCGATTCTCATCATTCCTGAACTATAAATGGCATTGTGCCTTTGCATATGCTTTTTTCCACCTGAAATGTTATTTGTTCCATATTTTATTGCAATGTACATACTTATTTCTGCTACTAGATTGCAAAAAATCTTTTAAAGCAAGAACTTATGCATTTTCTCAAAGCCATGGAAGCAGGAAAAAAATTATAAGGGCTAAGAGCAGTCCTTTGAAAAGGCAGCTCCTCTCAAGAAACATTTCTGTAGATCTGCTGGCTAAACATCTAAATGAAGTTAGAAATTACATATGTATATTTTTTTTGTCTGATTTTTACTTACTGCACAAATATAAAGGATTTTTTTCTTTTAACAAATCACGTATAATCCTGTCAGCTTGCCAAATGAACTATTCTCATTTTCTCATGTTTCCTTTTAGTTAAATGACATGCATCCAATCTGCATATCCACCGGTGTTTACCTGTATACTCCTCAGGGGATCCTGTAGTGCTAGGTAGCAATGTCCCTATTTCATTCTGTCGCCAAATTTTGGTCTATGGGCCAAATCCAGCCCTGCCATCAGTTTTTGTACATAAAGGTGCATTGGAACAAAGGAAAGCTCCTTTTTTTTTTTTTTCTTTTGAGACAGTCTCACTCTGTCATCAAGCTGGAGTGCAGCGACGTGATCTCGGCTCACTGCAGCCTCCACCTCCTGGGTTCAAGCGATTCTCCTGCCTCAGCCTCCCGAGTAGCTGGGACTACAGGTGCATGCCACCACGCCTAGCTAATTTTTGTATTTTTAGTAGATATGGGGTTTCACCATGTTAGCCAGGATGGTCTCGATCTCCTGACCTCGTGATCCGCTTGCCTCGGCCTCCCAAAGTGCTGGGATTACAGGCATGAGCCACCGTGCCTGGCCCGAAGGCTCATTCTTTAACAGCAGAGCTTAAGAACTGCAACAGAGACTGTATGGCCCACAAAGCCTATCTGGCCTTTTATGGAATAGTTTGGCAACCCTTGACCTAATCTATTCTCATTCCCCATATTCACTGTCCATCCTTCCTATTTACTGACAACATCCTTCCTATTTTCATCCTTCCTAATTACTTCCTATTACTTGCATCTAAAACAGATGCAACCAGAAGATAACTTCCAAAGACTCTGTACACCATATCTACCTGTTTCCTGCATTTATACCCTTGTTCTGCTTTCTACCTTATTTTGATGGATGAACTGTACTCACGCCTATTTAAGGCCAAGCGTCTACTTTTACACAAGATCCCTTCCTCCCTTGCCTACTTAAGGATATTGCACAGAAATGATCTCATCTGGCTGGATATGGTGGCTCATGCCTGCAATCCCAGTACTCTGGGAGGCCAAGGCAGGTGTATCACCTGAGGACAGGAGTTTGAGACCAGTCTGGCCAACATGGCGAAACACTGTCTCTATATAAAAATACAAAAATTAGCCAGGTGTGGTGGTGGGCACCTGTAATCCCAGCTCTTGGGAGGCTGAGTCACAAGAATCGCTTGAACCTGGGAAGTGGAGGTTGTTGTGAGGCAAGATGGAGCCAGAGTAAGTCTGTCTCAAAAAACAAAACAAAACAAAAAACAAAAACAAACAAAAAAACAAAAAAAAAAAGAAAAGAAAAAGAAATGCTCTCATCTTACTCTTGTATCTACCCTTTTCTCTACTAGATTGCTCCCATCAAATAAAACTGCAATATCTTATGTCTTTTTAAAGAATTTAAAAACCCTTTCCTGCTGCCGTATCTCCTTCTCAGCCCCGTTTACACTAATATGCCCCATGAGAGCAGTCTACACACATTGTCTATACATCTTTTCCACCCATTTTCTCTTTTTTTTGAGCCAGTCTTCCTCTGTCACCCAGGCTAAAGTGCAGTGGTGCCATCTCCACTCACTGCAACCTCCACCTCCTGGGTTCAAGCAATTCTCCTGCCTCAGCCTCCCGAGTAGCTGGGATTACAGGTGTGCACCACCATACCTGGCTAATTTTTGTGTTTTTTTGTAGAGTCGGGGTTTTACCATCTTGGCCAGGCTGGTCTTGAACTCTTGGCCTCAAGCAATCCGCCCATCTCAGCCTCCCAAAGTGTTGTGATTACAGGCGTGAGCCATCGCGCCCAGCCAGTTCCACCCATTTTCTCTTAAACCTACTCCAATCAGGCCTTCTCTCTCCTCCCTGCCATTAAAGTGGCTCTTATCAAGAAAACTAATGTGCTTCTTGTAGCTAAATCCAATGATCCATTCTTAGTCTTCATTAACCCGACATCAGCATCATTTGACACAATTAATCCTTCCTTCCTCTTCTAGGCTGCTGAGGACACCATTTGCTATTGGCTGTCTTCTTCCTTACCGGCAAAAGCAGCTTCCTTCACTACTGTTCTCATCTTCCCAACCTCTAAACACTGGGTCCAAGAGTTCATTTTTGGACGCCTTCTCTCCTCCATCTATCTTTCCTCCCTAGATAATCTCATCCAGTCACAGGGCTTGAAGTCCTACTTACATGTTAATAACTCTCAATTTCATGTCTTAAGTCCAGATTCCTGTTGCCAGTTGTCTACCTGACGTATCCAAGCAGACGTATGATGGGTATCTCACACTCAACACATACAAAATGTGCTCACAAACCTGCTCCTCCTGCAGTCTCCCTGTTCTCAGTAAGTGGCACTCTACTTTTCTAGCTTCTTAAGCCCAAAACTTTGGAGTTATCTTTGACTCTTATTCCCTTATCCCCAATATCCAATCCATCAACAAATCTTCCTTTAAAATGTATCCAGAATGCAATCTCCTTAGCACCTCCACCCTGGGCTAAGCCATTATTGTCTCTCGTTGAGACTGCTGTGACAGTACCCTGTTTTACCAGCTTTATCCCTGAATCCTGTCAATCTAAGTTTTTTCACAGAAGTCAAGGTAATCAAACAGATTACATTTCAGCTCTACTCAAAACCCTCCAAGAGTTCTCACAGTAAAAGTCAAACCCTTACAGTGGCTCACAAGGCCCTGGGGGAATATGCGACAAGCCTCCAAACCCCCACCTCTGTCTTCTTTCATCTCCTGCCACTTTCCTCCTTCAGTCTGCTCTATCCACACCGGCTTCCTTAAAGTTCCTGGGATATGCCAAGTATGCCATATGCTCTGGCCTGAGGGTTTGTGAATTAGGTGTCATTCCCGAGACACCCTTCCCCCAGATATCTAGCAGGCTCAGTTCCTTTCTCCTTTAGATTTCAGCTCACAAGTCATATTGGGCAATGAGGCTTTCTCTAACCTAAAATAGCCAACTGTCCACTCCCACCACCCAAACGTACCCCTATAACCCTTTAGCCTGCTTCATTTGCCCTTGACGCTTATCATCTGACACACTATATGTATTTGTCTATATACTGTCTGCCTCCTCCCAATCAATACATAAGCTCTGTGAGGACAGCAGTGTTGCCTGTTTGACTGTTCTATCCCTCAGTGCCTCAACGATGCCTGACACATAGTAGTAGGTGCTCAACAGATACATTTTTAAATGAGTGACTGAATCTTAAAGACAAATTAAAGATAAGATTGTCTATAAACTTAGATATAAAATAAATTTGAAGACTTATTTAAAAATATTTTAATATTTTACAAATTTTCTGTTTAACTTTCACAAATTTTCAGTTAATATCAGCACTGTTCCTTACCTGAAGTCTCTATGTAGTAATGGGTAATTGCCTTCCAGTGATAAACAAAATCTTCTTGTAAAGGAAGAGAAGGTGCAAGCTATGCAAACAAAAGACCACAACAATTAAGAAAACGGCATTGAAACTTTCCCATAACTTACGACTCTATATTTATGTATTATGATGCAATGGTAGCATAAAAATAAGGGGTGAACTTTGTTTTTATATGTCAGACATCAAACAGAAACAAAATAAGTCGAATCCAAGAAAGTAAAAATGAGTTATCAAGAAAGAGGAAAAACATAATTATCAACATTATTATTAAACTACAGTATTGGGCTTTTTTTTACCCTCCCCTGACACTTGTTTAAAAGTAGGTTTCAGGCTGGGGGCAGTGGCTCACACCTGTAATCCCAAAACTCTGGGAGGCCGAGGTAGGTGAATCACTTGAGGTCAGGAGTTCAAGGCCAGCCTGGCAACATGGTGAAACCCTGTCTCTACTAAAAATACAACAATTAGCCAGGCATGGTGCCATGCATCTGTAGTCCCAGCTACTGGGAAGGCTGAGACAGGAGAATCCCCTGAACCTGGGAGGTGGAGTGGAGGTTGCAATGAGCCAAGATTGCGCCACTGCATTCCAGCCTGGGTGACAGAACAAGACTCCACCTCAAAAAAAAAGGAGGTTTCAAAGGTATGTTAAATGAAAAATTAAATGAAAATGCCCAATATTCTAATACTGACATATCAGTAAAACGAAATTACTAATAGCCAGGAATCTTTGTACCTAGGACTTTGAAATGCACAACAGTAAAAAGCTGCTACGTAATTAGTTACACATCATCACTACTAAAACATGTACCAAAGTCAACTTCGTAATCAGATTAAAACTGTACCCTACATTCAGTGACATACAGATGTAAATCTTTTCTTTTTTAAGCTTGGAATAGGCAGTGCATATTTTTAGCAAAATAACTACATGAACAAGATACTAACAATTTAAATTCCACAAAGTCAAAAATGCTCAACATTTTAGCTCTAAAACTTACTTCAGAAGTTTTATGACCAAAATTATATCCCCTCAGTCATCTCATAGCAAACCTACAAGTATTTCAAATGTGCGTTAAATGGATAGAAAAAGATTTGCATACACTTTCTACATTTCTTTTCCTTAAAGAGTGAAAGAGAGTGAGAGCTCCCCTAGTCCTAATGTCAGAGGCCTTTGAACCAGAGCGACTCCATCTTGAACAGGAGCTGGGTAAAATGAGGCTAAAACCTGCTGGTCTGCATTCCCAGGAGGTCAGGCATTCTTAGTCACAGGATGAGATTGGAGGTCACAGGTCCAACATCACAAGATACAGGTCATAAAGACCCTGCTGATAAACAGCATTTGGTAAAGAAGCTGGCCAAAACTCACCAAAACCAAGATGGTCACAAAAGTGACCTCCAGTTGTCCTTACTGCTCATTACACACTAATTGTAATGCATTAGCATGCTAAGAGCCACTCCCAATAGTGCCATGACAACCTTCAAATGCCATGGCAATGTCTGAAAGATACCCTATATAGTTGAAAAAGGGGAGGAAGACTCAAGGCTGAGAATGGCTCACCCTTTTCCCCAGAAAATTCATGAATCATCCATCTCTTGTTTAGCATATGATCAATAAATAACTAGAAAAATAGCCAACTAGTAGCTCTTGGGGCTGCTCTGCCTACGGAGTTTTGTTTCTTTTGTTTCTTTACTTCTCCAGAGTCCATTTTCCTAGCCTTCATCTAAACAGATGACCTAAAAGCGGTCATGTTATTCTTGCACTTCTACTGGTACCATTTTGTTTTCTTGGTGTCCTCAGCATCCACCTCAGAGCTGGCAACCCTGTCGAAACAATTTCCGAACTATTGTCCAAATTATAAATATTGGTCATAAACATCTTAAGTGTTTCAATCAAGAAGATGAAATGTATTTATGGAATAAAATAGACCTGAAAATATTTCAACAATCATCAATATCGTCCACTGTAAATAGTACTGTGTTAAGAGAATAAAATATTCACCTTATTTTCAAAAAATAAAAAATAAAAAAGACTGCAAGAATGGAGTTAAAATCTTTGGGAGTACTTTAACTTCAAGGAGAACATGGTGAGAAGAAAAACTTATGGGAGATGGAGGGAAAAAATGAGGAAGAAAATTAAGAATCAAAGTATCAACTTGGGAAAACAGTATCATCTTCCTGAAATTTTTAGATTAAAAAAAGTTTTAATCAGCCACTTTAGAATGTTCTCAAAATACATAAAACCTCTTCCTAATTTGTTTTGGACCTGACTTCTATAGACTACCTTTATATAGTTAAGTGCATTCACAAGTGGGACAAACCCAAACGAAATTTGTTGTTTCAGGAACTGTACCTAGTTTCTTAAGTGTCAATGTTACGATTTGTTAAATTTTTCCAAGGCAACCTCCTGGCTATATGAGGAGTTACAATATCCTTTTTTCAGATTATTTCAGGAGTGGGAATTAACTGTATTTCAAGAGAATTGAAACTGTATTCTCCGGTCACTAGGCAGAGATGTCTTACTGTGTTTGTGTCAGGACCTTTGTTGTAGGTTACAGTCAAATTCAAAGCAGGATGGTGTTACTTTGTGAATACCTCCCTCCAGGAGTTAGATTTAAATAAGAAACCTATTTAACTAGAGAGCTAAACAGTTCTAAATTGCTAATAACTTAGATTAGTAACAATCTTGTTCAAACATGAATAAATTTCCTTATTTATGTAAAACTTTAATTCTAACGTGCAAATCACCTGTTTTATTATTGCATAAAAACATTGATGCTGTGAGTTAAAAAAAAAAAGATGTGTGAATCAGTACCAAGAGATTTCAATTTTTTTACAACACAGATAATTAAATTTTTAAAAATTCATGCATTGACCATCGCAACCCCAAATTGACATGAAACCCTTAACCAGACTTTGCTTTCTCTGCAAAGCCTGGCCAGGCTCTTCCTGCTTAGGATGGAATCCCTATATATGCCTTGATACTCTTTACCAGATGGCTTGCTCTCTTTCATCCCATATCCCACTTTTGTCATTGTTTAATTATCCATCTCTTCCACTAGATTGTCAGCTCTATGAGGGCTGGGACTGTATCATCTTTTTCATCACTCAATCTCTGGTTTCCAACTCAGGCATGACACAGAGTTAAGAATTTGATAATATATATTAAGTGAATACATAAATAACACAGAAGTCATTGCCTTTTAATGAGTAGTTATGTGCCAGGTGTAATACTGCAAATTTTGCACATACTGTATGGTCTTAAACTCTCACGATAAACCTATTTTGCTCAAACTCTGAAGACTCAAAATCAGTTAACTGACTTAACCAAGGAAATACTGCCTTTAACTGGGAGCCTGGACTCTGTCCAAATACACCCATCACACAAAACTATCTAGATGGATAATTCAAATGAAAACTAGTGTTCTAAAAGTCACCTCTGCTTTTACTGTGTCTCATGTATCATCAACATTCCACTCCCAGATTTTATTTTATTTTTGAGATGGAGTTTCGCTCTTATTGCCCTGGCTGGAGTGCAATGGCATGATCTCGGCTCACTGCAACCTCTGCCTCCTGGATTCAAGCGATTCTCCTGTCTCTGCCTCCCGAGTAGCTGGGATTACGGGTGCAAGCTACCACGTCTGGCTAATTTTTGTATTTTTAGTAAAGTTGGGGTTTCATCATATTGGTCAGGCTGGTCTCGAACTCCTGACCTCAGGTGATCTGCCTCCCAAAGTGCTGGCATTACAGGCATGAGCCACCATGCCTGGCCCCTCTCCCAGATTTTTTAAATGCTTCTTTCTGCCCCCAACTTTCCTAATGACCTTCCCCATCTTCTCTCCCACTCCAAAGTCTTGCTCACTTCCTCCCAGAGAGTTTTTATAACAACTCCGATCCTAAATGCTTGCTCCCTTCTCCTACAGAGTTCACTGGCTAAACCAATCATCCAAATGACAATAATGGTTTGACTTTTACTGAGCACTTCCTATGTGCCAGGCACTGCACTAAGCACTTCATGAACATTATCTCATTTTAATCTTCACAACAATTCTATGATAGGTTTAATTATTTCCCTTTATAATGAAGAAATGGAAATGTATACATATCAACTAACTCGTCCAAGTACAGAAGGAAGGGATAGAGGCAGGAATGGAACCTGATTCTTTCTGGCTCTATGAGTTAGAACATATTCTTAGGCATTCCTTATTCTATAATCTAACTTGTATATTTGTTTTGTTTTCCAAATGAGACTGTAAGCATTGTGACCAAGGACACAAGTACACCAAGTACATCTTGTTTCCCTCACTTTGAGCCATGCTTTCCTGGTGACTCAGAAGACATGTGCTGAATGAGTGAAGGACTGAAGCTAGAGATCACTTGTTGGAAAAGAATATGCCAAGAAAACATGAGATATAAAAAAAAAAAAAAAAAAAAAGAAAACATGAGATATATTTGATTTGTGGTTTGAATTTCCAGGGCACAGGAGATTTTTAAGGAATTGCTAGTCTCAACAATCATCATGAACTCTTAACTATAATTTGGAAAGAAAACATTGCACTTACATTCTGAAAGACGACTTCCATTAAAGGAATTAGCTAAAATGATAAAACTCTTCCCTGACACTGTCCTTTATCCTCTCTGGAATAAATCTGCCCACAAGGGTGGAATTGGTTGGAATTTAAGAGGAACATGCCCTTGGCACATTCCCTAGTGAGGACTAGGCTCTCAACAAATGCCAAATTGTATTAAATGGAAAGTGTTTTATCTATCTTTTGAAGAAGCTGTGTTAAAACAATCCAATCTAACCCTGGAACTAACTACAAGGCCTGAATTCAGACTTGTGACATGTGGCAACTGGCTAACAGGACAGATTAATTTCATAAGACTCTTACTGGCCAATCATTTCTATACTGAGAGAAGACTGTCATTTCTAAAAAGGGATGCAGGAGTTACATTACAGTTCTTGTTTTTGATCAAGAAGATGTGAACTTCTCTTCCATACTCAAAATGCAGTCTATCAGCTTAATAACACATTTTTAAATATTAATTTTGGAAAATATCTTAGTCATAGTTTTCACCTTGTAAGTAGCTACCAGGGAGTGAGGAGAAACCATTAATTAAACAATAAGAAAAACACTGTGTTTAAGCCTCACTTAAATGAATATGATAAATGATAATGATAAATGAATATGAAAATGATAAATGATAAATGAATCCAGTCAACGCTAAAAAAAACTATTTGGGCCAGGTATGATAGCTCCATCCTTATAATCCTGGCACTTTAGGAGATGGAGGTGGGAGGCTCACTCAAGCCCAAAAATGTGAGACCAACCTGGGCACAGTGTCTACATTGTGAGACCCAGTGTCTACAAAAAATTTTTTTAAAAATTGAGTGTGGTGGTGCTGGCCTGTAGTCCCAGCTACTCAGGAGACTGAGACAGGAGAATTGTTAGAGCCCTGGAGGTCGAGGCTGCAGTGAGCCATGATCATGCCACTGCACTCTAGCCTGGGTGACAGAGACCCTGTCTTGAAAAATAAGTAAATAGTTAATTAAAAATTGAAAACCCATTTGAAGGCTCACCAATTGAATAAGGAAACCTGGAAAGTAATCATACCAAAATGGTTGGAAAAGCATTACTCCACAGACTGATCCAACAAAATAATGAAAAAAGGTCACGTCAGCATCCAGGTATTTTCTGTCTCTGTATAATCCTGATAATTATGCTAATTGGAATAATGCATCAGGAAATGCTAATTGGTCATACAAATGAACAGGAACACACAGAAGAGCTAATGAAATGAACTGAGGAATGGTAAGCTTGCTTCATAGAGGAAAATATCAAGCAAATTAATAAACAGAACTGAATAACTAGAAACTAATCTTGGGCTACAAAAAAAAATTATCCAAATACCACAAGGATGGCTTTTTCATCATTGCATATGAGTTCATTCCCAAGAGGGAATGTTAAAAGGGGGGGAAAAAAAGGTTAGTATAGGACACCAAACATTTTCCATGAGATTTAACCTCCTATCAAGATAAGATGGGTGGTGCCACAAATGAAAACATTAGGTCTAAGGAAATGAAAACATTACATTTCTAAATGTAATGCATTAATTTCAGGACTAGGCGAATACAAGCCACTCTAACTTTTTCTCACTAACCTCAGCAAAGTAGGCTAAGGATATTACAGAGCAGGAGCCAGATAATTTGGCAGATGCTAATATATACAATTATAAAAAGATAATGAGGACAAGAAAACACAGGCCTTTGGATAAAAATGAGCCTTTACTAGGAGAGCAAGAAAGCCGTCTTTCTTTTTCTAAGTACTTATTTCTGTAAACACTAGCCTGATGGGTAAAGGATATAAATACAGTCGGTATCTGTGGGGGACTAGTTCCAGGACCTCTCTTCCCACCCCTAAAATCTGAGGGTGCTCAAGTCCCTGTTTTAAAATGGCATAATACTTTCATATAACCTATGCATACCTGTATACTTTAAATCATCTCTAGATTGCTTCTAATACCTAATACAATGCCTACACATCACTTCATTCACATGGATTCAAGGCAGTACTTAAATGTGGCAAATTCAAGTTTTGCTTTTTGGAACTCTGCAGAATTTTTTTCCCCCTCGAATATTTTTTTACCTGAGTTTGGTTGAATCACATGTGCAGAGTCTACGGATAAGACAGCTGACTGTAATGTAGTAAATTTTGATTCCCAAGTATCTCATTAAGTATTCCCAAGTATTTCACATATTCAATGTTAAAATAAAATGATTTGGGCTGGGCGCGGTGGCACACGCCTGTAATCCCAGCACTTTGGGAGGCCAAGGCAGGCGATCACTTGAGGTCAGGAGTTCGAGAGCAGCCTGGCTAACATGGTGAAACCCCATCTCTACTAAAAAAAAAAAAAATTCCTCGGGTGTGGTGTGTGCCTGTAATCCCAGCTACTAGGAGAATCGCTTGAATCCGGGAGGCGGAGGTTGCAGTCACCTGAGATCACACCACTGCACTCCAACCTGGGTGACAGAATGAGATTCGGTCTCAAAAAAATAAATAAATAAAAAATAAATAAATAAAATTAAATGATTATTGGTATTTTTAAAGAAAACAAAATATAAATGTTTTAATAAATTGCAGTTACATTCTTTTAACAAAAGTGCTTTAGAGTGTGCATAAGCAAGAAAAAACTAAAAGTTGTCTTGAAGTCTACAACTGTCATTTCCCTCCGTGTAATACTGCTCTACATTCATAAAACCCTGTTTTTCTTGTTTGATACATTTGCCCAAGAGCTTGTCCTAGAGCTAAATTTTTCAACACTTCCCATGTATCACTTAAATAACAATTGTACTAGAGTTTGTTTTTATTACTGAAGGCAAAAACTCCATTTTATTTTTGCCTGCCCATAAAAAATTGTTGTATCTGATATTTTTTAAAATGTACATTTTAAAGTGCCCTATCGCATAATATGATCACAGGAAGAGAAAGTCATGTTAAAAATTAGCAAAGTAATTGTTTCTGCACAGAATGCATTTCTCAATTTGGGCAGTTCTCCCAGAATAAAGTAAACAAGTAAAGCAACTAGCACTCTCACTAGAACAGTGACAAGACATTTTCTTTTTAGTTTCTTTTCACGTATTAGTCTATTAGGATACTTGAATACTGTCTCTCTATGCTGGTGTCTAAAACCCTCAAAGGAGAGTACAATTGCAGGATAAACGAAGAGTGTCCAGGAAGAGAACTAGAGAAGAAAGGAAACAGATGGTCTCTGTGCTCGGTGAGCTTGGAAGCTGTCTAAAGCAAACTCGATTGGACCCTCCAAACCCCTATTTCACATCAATCCATAAGGTTCAGCTGAGTTCGGCCTCCTGGCCCAAGCAAGCAAAAGCCAGCAACCCGGCTGGTCCGCGGCTCCCTCGCCAGGGTCGCCCCACAGCGAGACCATGCCTTTCTCACCCCTACCCCCCCAAAACCAAAACAAAACAGAACCCAAGCCCAAGCAGTGCTTGCTCGTTTCTTTTGTCTTGCTCAACGCTGACCACTTTTTTCCGGAGAAGGTTAACGTTAAGGGAGCCCGGGGCAGCTCCCTGCGACCCTGCCAGGTGCTCCCCGAACCCCCGTCCCCATCAGAGGAATGAGGCGACCACCGAGCGGGGTCGGGCGGCCGGGTCCTCCCCGGCACCCCCGCCCCGGCTCCTGGAGGAGAGCAGGGCGCCGACCTGGGGCAGCCAGGGACGGAGGGGACCCGCGCAGAGCCAGGCTCGAGGCCCCGGGCGCCCCCACGACCCGGCGGCCACCCAGGGCGCCTGCCTGGGGCCTCACACCACCCGGGGCCAGGGCCGCCAAGGGCCGGACCGAGGCCGCCCAGCTTGTCCCCGAGGCCGCCAGGAAGCGTAGGCCGCCGCCATCCCCGGCCTGCCGTGCGCCCGCAGCCCGCGGCCTTACCGCCTCCACGGCGTGCTGCAGGATGGAGGTAAACTTGGAGAACATCCTGTCCCGGGACTGCAGCAGCCTCTCCCGGGACGACCTGGAGAGCTCCTCAATCCGCCGCCGCCGCCCCTGCTGCGGCTGCCGGGGCCGCTCCAGAGTGAAGGCCGGTGCGGGGCGGGGAGGACCAGCTGAGGACCGAGGCAGGGCCTGGCCCGGCCGCTTCAGGTGTGCGCTGGCGGCGCGGCGGCTCTGGAGGGCGCCGGGACGCGGAGGCGGCGAGGAGGGCGTTCGGCTCGGACTCGGGGCCCCGGGAAGCTCCGGCGGTGGCTCCGGTTGGGACACGGTGGCAGCCCGGCTCAGGTTCCTTCCGCCCGCTCTGCCCGCCGCGGCCTGCAGGGGGCGCCGCCGCGGCCCGGGGAGACCCGGCCAGGCCTGCCCTGCGGCGGGGCCGCTAGACGCCGCGGGGGCGGGGCGCGGGGGGCGCGGTGAGGCCTCGGCCTCGCCCGGGGCAGGAGGCGGCCTGGGGGCAGCCACCGCCCTCTCCCGGCTTTCTCAGCGCGCATGGGACACCGGCTTTCTGACATTTTTACAGCTCAGCGGTTCTCAAGAGTTTTGTTTCTCCAGTGGAAGTAACAGGCTGACTTTATAGGGACGCGCAGCCGTCCATATATGCGTATAGTATTCAGAGGTTCTTTCTGTAAGGACCGATTTGGAAGACTCGTAAGGAAACAGTGTTCTTTAAGCAAACATTGGCAATGGATTTAAATGCTCAGAATTTGAACAAATCAACGACTGCAGGTGAAATTAACTTGCTAACTGTAAAATATATTATTCAACATTGAAACAGGAAATCCCACATGAGCACATGGTAAGACGGCTGGCTCTAAATAGCCCATTAAAATATTTATATATAATATATAGTAGAATTTATCTGTGACATGGTTGATAGGTGTAGTGATTCAGAACAGCATTTTCTATTCAGTTATCAGATGATACCGGAAAACAGTAGCGAGGGAAAGAATCTGAAAGGAGTCTAATAAATGTCTAAGGCGGATAAATAGAGCTACAAGGTAAGCACTTGGGTGGAGGTTGCTTAAAATTCTCCCCAACAGTGTATTAGTGAAGCCTTGAAGAAGCAATTCAGGCTAGTAAAGTTTAGGTTGAGTTAATACAAATTATGAAAGTATTTGTATCCTGAAGAAATTTGTTTTGTGCTGGTATTGGCATTTTACCAAAAGGATCATTAAGTTGTTAAGATGAGGTGGGGAGTGAGTTTTGCATGACCAGTGATGAAAATATATATCTGGCCCAGGCGCGGTGGCTCACGCCTGTAATCCCAGCACTTTGGGAGGCAGAGGCGGGAGGATCACTTGAGCCCAGGAGTTCAAGACCAGCCTGGCTAACAACATGGTGAAACTCTGTCTCTATTAAAAATACAAAAAAAAAAAAAAAAAAGCCGGGTGTGGTGGTGTAATGGGATTACATGCTTGTAATTCCAGCTACTTGGGAGGCTGAGGCAGGAGAATCCTTGAACCCTGGGGGCGGAAGTTGCAGTGATCTGAGATTGCGCCATTGCACTCCAGCCTGGACAAGAGTGAAACTTCGTCTCAAAACACACACACACACACACACATATGTATACATGCATACACACATACGTTTATACACACACAAATATATACACCCATATATATGTGTATATACATATATATACATACACACCTATATATATCTATAATTGATTCATGGAACAGAGAAAAGGTAGAAAAGGTGGCTGCCATATAGAGTGGTGGTAACTGGCCAGGCTCTGGGGCTGGGTAGCCTAAGTCCCAGCACTGCCACCCACGGTGGAAAGTTATTTAACTTCTTTGTGTTTTTATTTGCCTATATGTCAAAAAGGGAGAACAGTACCTACCTCCTGAGGTGGTTGTGTGAATTAATTAATATATGTAAAACACTTTAACAGTGCGCAGCCCTAGTAAGAGATGCACAGGCACTTATAATTGTTCTGAGTTGTAGTAGTGGTATTTAGCAAAATAATAGAGCCAGAAATCAAGAATTAAGAAGGAGATCTTAACTGGGCTTCTTTTCTCCCCTGTTTTTGTGGTTTATATCCCTGCGGTGCTCCACGGCAGATAAATACAACCTTAATTTTCTGTGCACTACCCCCAGAATGCTGGAGGCATCCTCTGCTGTTTTGTGCCCCTTACCAAGTTCTGGCTAATTGTGTCTGCTTCAACCGAGAGCATGTAATGTTGCTTATTATTATAATATTCATACACAGTTTAAGATGGTTAGTCATATTATTAACCATAATTAGTTTCATGATCTAATTATCATGCATTTATATGGCATTTTGTAGTTCCAGAATGCCTTACAACCACTAATTGTATGAGGAGGTCTTACTTAGAGTTGTGTGTATTCAATGATGTCTATCTTTGTATACTTATAAACACAATAAAATATATGTTTTGCTCTAGATTAATATCAATATTTAGGATGCTGATTCATCTACCTGCTATCTAGGTTTCAAGACATACAAGTTGGACTAGAATTATAACTGAGCAGATATTCCTATTTCTGATTGTCATCCTAGAATGCCTGCTGTGACACTGACGTCAATTAGCCTAAAACATGGGCACAGTTAGACATGCCCCCAAAACCTGTGATTTGAGAAAACACAAGAAAACGTTCCCCTAGCCTCCCAAACACTTAGGTATGGGTACCTGAAATTTCTCAGAACTTAATGCCTTTATCCCTTTGGCTTAAGCCAAATAAGAAACTCAGTCCTTGTTAAAATGAAAATACTCTTGGGAGATATAACACATTAAACTCTTTCATTCATTAGACCTCAAAGGGAATGAATTGGTTAAATCCTTTTCTAAAATGAAGTTTAATTAGTGAAGACACAGAAAAATCTAGAAAATTGGAACCCAGTTGGGATGGAGTTGAGAAAAGAGATAAAAATAAATCTATCTTTTTAAAAAAACTTTTTAATAATAGTCATTCTGACTGGTATGAGATGGTATTTCATTGTGGTTTTTATTTGCATTTCTCTAATCAGTGATATCGAGCTTTTTTTCATATGCTTGTTGGCCACATATATGTTTTCTTCTAAAAAATGTCTGTTCATGTCCTTTGTGCACTTTTTAATGGGGTTGTTTGTGGTTTTTTTCTTATAAATTTGTTTAAATTCCTTATGGATACTGGGATATTAGGCCTTTGTTAAATGCATAGTTTGCAAATATTTTCTCTTATTCTATAGGTTGTCTGTACACTGTACAACAAACCCCCATGACATGAGTTTCACCTATATAACAAACCTGCACATGTATCCCTGAACCTAAAATAAAAGTTTTAAAAAGAAAGAGAAATAGACTTAGATGATACCTGCTTCCAAAGTTTGGCAGAGTTCTGGAATTTGTGAGTTGAACACATGAATTGTTAGCAACATTCCCTCCTCAAATCACAGTAAAATGACAGTAAAGGGATTTTCCAAAGCATATGCCCAAAAGGATAAATTAGGAGAGGAGAGAACAGCAACAGCGTTTTCAGAATTAGAAAGTAGCCATAAAATGGGTTAACTCTGACGTGGCTGACCTAAGAAAGCTGAATCCTAAGCCAACAATGAAGAAAGCCAGGAATCAAAAGTCATCCCTTGTTATCCTCCACGGAGGCTTTGTTCCAGGACCTCCGAAGGGTACCAAAGCTTGAGGATGCTCAAGTCCCTATTGTAAAATGGTGTGGTATTTGCATGTAACCTAGGCATCAATCTCCAATATACTTTAAATCATCTCTAGGTTTCTATAATACCTAATACAACATAAATGCTATGTAAATAATTGTTATACTTTATTGTTTAGGGAATAATGACAAGAAAAACCTGTACATGTTCAGTACAGATACAATTTTTTCCCCAAACATTTTCAAAAGTGTTGAAAGAGGATGCCTCTGTGGAACAGGAAATTGGGAGTTTGGGAGGAAGGACAGCAGCTTTCATAACACACTTTGTAAAACCTCTTAACTAAACCCTATGCTGGTGTAACACAAAGTTTGTTTGTCAAGGGGAGAAACTAGGAGCAGGAAACCATTTCTGATGCTTTTGTCTGAGTTAGACAAGGTATTATAAGGGTTCATCCATGTAGGAATAGAAGGGAGATGGTAGACTTGATAGATGAGATGTGATCAACCAAATTTTCCAAGTGATAAAAGGAGTGATTTGGTAAAGTGAAAGATGTTGCTGGAGTTTCTAGCTTGGAAGGAGTTAGTTGAAGAAGCCATTAATTGAAATAGGGACCATGGAGATGTCGAAAGGTGATGAGATGGATTTTTTTAAATATGTTAGAATTTGATTATCTATACAATTACATCTGTGTGAAGACAGAGTATGGGGTGATGAGTTTGAATTAGGAAGTAAAGAGATCTGGGCTGATAATAAAGACTGGAGGATCATTTCTTTCTTTATTTCTTTTTCTTTTTCTTTCTTTTTTTTTTTTTTTTTTTGAGATGGAGCCTCGCTCTGTTACCCAGGCTGGAGTGCAGTGGCGCGATCTCGGCTCACCGCAAGCTCCACCTCCCGGGTTCACTCCATTCTCCTGCCTTAACCGCCTCCCCCCACTCCCCCACGAGTAGCTGGGACTACAGGCGCCCGCCACCACGCCCGGCTAATTATTTTGTATTTTTAGTAGAGGCAGGGTTTCACCGTGTTAGCCAGGATAGTCTTGATCTGCTGACCTCGTGATCCGCCCGCCTCGCTCGGCCTCCCAAAGTGCTGGGATTACAGGTGTGAGCCACCGCGCCCGGCTGGAGGATCATTTCTTAAACATGGTGATGGAGATATGAGAAAAAAATGAGGTAGTTTAGTGAGATGGTATAAAGGAAAAAGAATGGATGCAAACTTGAGGACTTCCTGCATTTAAAGACTAGGAAATGGAAGAAGAGCTCATTTAGAAACAGCAGTCAGAGATAAGAAAACATATAGTAAAGAAGTTCAGGGAGAAGCGAGTTTCAAAAATTGAGAGGCTGGTTCAAGGTATGAAGATAAATTAGCTCAGTTCTGCGGTTGCCACAGAAACAAAAGGGAAGCTGATGGATCTCAGAACCTTTCATAAAAACCGTGAAGACCCTGGTGTTCAGTGTCGTATTTTCTTGGTGCGTTCTAATTGCAGCTACAGTGGGCAGTTCTGTGCATGTTCAGACCCACCTCATGGTGACAGTGTCTCACTTTAATCCCATGCGCCCTTTGTAGAATTTTTGTCACTGGAAATTCTCTGTGTAGACAAGCCTGCTCTTTCCAAAAGCACAATGGAGTTAGCACTGTAGGGGCAATACTTTTTTTTTTTTTTGAGATAGAGTCTCACTGTCAGGTGCAGTGGTATAATCTTGGCTCACTGCAACCTTTGCCTCCCGGGTTCAAGTGATTCTCCTGCTTCAGCCTCCTGAGTAGATGGGATTATAGGCGTGCACCACCACGCCTGACTAATTTTTGTATTTTTAGTAGAGACAGGGTTTCACCATATTGGCCAGATTGGTCTTGAACTCCTGACCTTGTGATCCACCCAACTCGTCCTCCCAAAGTGCTGGGATTACAGGCGTGAGCCACCGTGCCCAGCCTGTAGGGGCAATTCTTAGCCAATAGGGGATGGAATCTGATGGATAAACACTGCGGTGCCCTGTCTTCCTGGTAGACAATTGTGGGAATCAAATCTAGGAAGTGTTCTGAACACTCTTCAGGAAGTCCTGTGGGATCAAGTACACACTGACCACAGTGGTGACCACAGTGGTGACGCTTTTCCTCCTTTCGTCTCATTCTCCTTACTTCCTCACTCTGTGATCTGCAGTGAACTTCCTACGGTTAAGTCTTTGTCTTAGGCTCCACTTTTGAGAAAACCCACTATGTTTGGGAGTTGGAGTGGGAGAAACTTAGAGGGAAAGTCTAAGTGCCGCAAATTGGATATAGGCTAAGGAAGATACACCTGCACTGCCCCCTGCCCCCACCACAGGCTAGGAAATTACAATAAAGGAAGTATCTCCTGGAAATGAGCAGTGCTGCATATCAGAAAAATCTCAAATAACAGTGGCTTAAGGAAGTTTCTTCTTCAAGTAAAAGAAGTTTGCCTTGTAAGTAGTCATGACTATAGCATGACGAATCCATGCGGTCATCACGGAGCCACAGTCTTAGCTTTCTGCACCACCATCCAGTACTGTCACACTCAGGATCCCTTCGTGGTCCCATATAGGTGCTGGAGCTCTAGTTACCAATTTTAGGGCAGTAGCAGGAGGAAGGAGAGAAAAGAGGAATTACCTTCTTCCTTTGAACAAATCCATTCTGAAAGTTCTACACTTCTGCTTACATTTCATTGGTCAAAACTTATGTAACCATACATCATGGTTAAAAAAGAAATCTGGGAAATGAAATGTTTAATTCTATGTAACCAGCAGAAAAATTAAAAATACATAGTATAACTTTCAAATTTAGTACAAAAATTTTTGCTCAATCCAATGCACTATAATAAAGAAGATAAAAGATACTGAAAAAAGAAGTCTGATGCTAGGCATGGTGGCTCACACCTGTAATCCCAGCACTTTGGGAGGATGAGGTGGGCGGACTACTTGAGGCCAGGAGTTCAAGACCAGCCTGAGCAACGTAGTGAGACCCCACTCTATTTTTAAAAAAGCCTGAAAAATAAAAAACACAAAATAGGTCTTTCTATTTAATAAATGTAAATGAGTTTAGCTCATCAATTAAAAGGCAGAGATACATACGCTGGATTTTTAAAATGACACTGTATTTTCCAGAAGAGACACATTTAAAAGGGAAGAGAAAGACCGAAATCAATAAATCAAAAAAGATATACCAGAGAAATATAATCAAAGAAGAACTAGAATAACAATTACATCAGACAAAATAGAGTCGAAGTTGCAAAACATCACAAGGGATAAAGACAGATAAAGCATACTAGTAAAATAATAATAGATCAAGAAGACATATGTTTATGGTCATAAACGTGTTTATTAATATAAATGCAAAATTTATAAAGCAATAACTGACAGAATTACAGAGAGAAATAGATGAATAAACTATTATATTTGGAGATTTTAGTTCACCCCTCATATAATCAGACAGATCAAACTCAGAAAATAAGCAAAAATGTAGGCTATTTGAATAACATGAGTAATAAACTCAAACTAGATGTTATGAAGAAATGTATACACATCAAAGAAATCACATTTTCAAGCATACATGGAATATTTACAAAGTTTGATTATGTATCAAGCCACAAAGGAAACCCAAGGAAATTCTAAAAACACATTCATTTTTTTAATGAAACTAATTGAGCGAAACATACACCCACACACAAAAATGGAGGTTATATCCTAGTGAGAAAAATCAATAACAAAACACAAAATTGCATGTAGTGATAAATGCTGTGAAGAGAATAGAATACGGGGATAGAAGATGATTTGGGGAAGTGTTATTTTAAATTAGGTGGCCAGGTAAGTCTTCTCTGAAGAGGTGCTGTCTGAATGAAGCTAGGACATTAGCTGTGTGAATAGGAAAGAGATGAGCGTTTCTGGCAGAGAGAAGAGTGAGTGCAAATGTCTTACGATGGGAAAGAGTTTGATATGTCTCAGGAAGGCCAGTGTGGCTGGAGTAGATAAGTGACTGAGGAGAAAAATGTAGTTGAATATACAGGTAGAGAGGAAACCATGTCAGATCATGTAGAGCAGTTTATTCTCAATGCTATCCAAAAGTCACCTTTTCTTAATGTAAAAATATTAATGGAAGTATAACAAAATATACAGATTCATATATGTACAGCTTAATGAATTTTCACAAAGTGAACCACCTGGGCACTCAGCACCTAGATTAAGAAAGGGAGGATACCACAACCTTAGAAGCCTCTTTGTGCCCTTTCCTGATCAATTACCCTTGCCATGGGTTACCACTCTTCTGACTTCTTTATTTTTTATTTTTATTTTTGTATTTTTAGTAGATATGGGGTTTCACCATGTTGGCCAGCCTGATTTTGAACATCTGACCTCAAGTGATCTGCCCACCTCGGCCTCCCAAAGTGTTGGGATTATAGATGTGAGCCATCGTGCCCAGCCCTATTTTTTATTTTTAAATTTTATTATTTTTTCTCTTTTTGTGCCACATCTCACCTGGATATTCTGACTTCTAACACCATAGATTAATTTGCCTCATCTGTTTTATCTCATTATTATTATTATTATTATTATTAGAGACAGAGTCTCACTCTGTGCCCAGGCTGAAGTGCAGTGGCACGATCTCAGCTCACTACAACCTCTGCCTCCCAGGTTCAAGCAATTCTCATGCCTCGGCCTCCCTAGTAGCTGGGTTTAAAGGCATGCACCACCACGCCCAGCTAATTTTCATATTTTTAGTAGAGACGGGGTTTTGCCATGTTGGCCAGGCTGGTCTCGAACTCCTGGCCTCAAGTAGTCCGCCTCGGCCTCCCAAAGTGCAGGGATTATAGGTGTGAGCCACCATGCCCAGCCTTGTTTTGAACTTTATGTAAATGGGATCATATAGTATGTATTTTGTCATTGTTGGAGGCAATGTTCTCAGTCAAGTTTGTTAACATCGTGGTTCTGATCTTCTGTATCCTTAATGATTATTTGTCTGCATGTTCTGTCAGCTTTCGAGATGTGTGATTGGCTCCCACTCTGGTGGAGCCACTATTGTGACTTTTTCTACTTTTAGTTATGCCAAGTTTTGCTTTATATGTTAATATTTTGAAGCTATGTTATGTGTATGTTCAGATTTTGACTTTTGGTCCCTTCTGGTGGATTGACCTCTTTATGCTTATGTATGTCCCTTTTATGACAATGCAATTCAGGCTTTTCTCCCAATGGTTTGGGTCCAAGGAACCACAACCTGCTGAGGTGCTTCCTGAGGGCAAAGGGATGTGGAATAAGTGGTAGAAGGTGGTATATATGGGCCGGGTGCAGTGGCTCATGCCTGTAATCCCAGCACTTTGGGAGGCTGAGGTGGGTAGGTCACCTGAGATCGGGAGTTCAAGACCAGCCTGACCAACATGGAGAAACCCTGTCTCTACTAAAAATACAAAATTAGCCAGGCATGGTGGTGCATGCCTGTAATCCTAGCTACTCGGGAGGCTGAGGCAGGAGAATCACTTGAACCTGGAAGACAGAGGTTGTGGTGAGCCGAGATTGTGCCATTGCACTCCAATCTGGGCGACAAGAGCGAAACTCCATCTCAAAAAAAAAAAAAAAAGAATAATAATAAAAAAAAAGAAGGTAGTATATACTAGCTCTGACCATATGACCGCATGACCAGTTGTAGAAATGAGCTAGTGCAGTTGTATTTCTTCCTTATTTTGATATGGATATATTTGTATGTATACTTTATAAAATTTTTTATTTTTTGTCGAGATGGTATCTCACTATGCTGCCCTGGCTGGTTTTGAACTCTTGGGCTCAAGTGATCCTCACACCTCCGCCTCCTAAAGTGCTGATATTACAGACACGAGCCACCATGCTTGGCCTGTTTGTATGTAGAAACTTGAGACAATCTAGAATGCTCCATTTCATTACCCTGAAATGCATCAAAGCTAGATCATAGTTTTTACATGTGGTAGAGTAGTTGTCATTGTATTTTTTTCCAAAAAACTTGTTTTCTTCCCACTCTTATTTTCCATCTTCTCAGTATTTAAACTACAATATATCAAAGGGAGAGTATGAATTAGCTCAAAGAATGCCCAAAGAGCAAGAGACAGATTTTATAGCCTCTTTTGGAAAAGTAGTTGGTGTGTTGTTAATTGTGCACAAGATAGTTGTACTCCGTTAAGTAGAAGCCTAAATTTTGAATTGTCTTCATATGGAAATTGTGATTTAAAGTGATACATGCCAAGATGACAAAAGATGGACTGTGGAGGTTTTGTAGTGTGTTGATCTGGTTAGGCTGAACTATGTTTCCCATAATTTCCTTTCCTATGTTTCCAGGTAAGGGTGTGCCACAAGCGACATACTTGTGTGAGATTTGGAGGACAGAGTGGAGGAGCAACTATATCAAGAGTATTGTTTTTTGTGCTTAGAGGCTGGGGAAGGGTCTCCAGGTGCTTTTGTGGCCCATGCATATTGTTATTTTATCTGCTGGCTTATCTCCTTGCTGTGGGGCAGGAACCAAGCTGCAGCTGTTCCATCTTTCCCTGGATCTTCCTTCAGCTTCACTGACTCTTCATCTGACTGTGTATCCTCAACCAGATGTGTGTTTATCTCTATGACAAAGAGCACTGGGTTCTTCTGCAGGATACCCACATCATGAAGGTTGGAGACAGAGAGAGCCTGACATGGGTACCAGTCAATGCTCCTGGGTTCCATCTTGTCCTTACTGCTTTGCATCCCCTGACGGCCTTCTTCCCAACTGCCTGCCCTGCAGACTTCAAGCTGCAGTATTAGATATGAAGGCAACAGCCTTCTAGACTTTATCAGCTACCATTACTGCATACGGTCAAATCCCAGTAATACATCCACATGTGTGGTCCTAATGGTTCTGAATCTCTAACTGAATATTAGTCCTATCTAATATAGACCTATATAAAATGGTAAAATTGTATTTAGGGAAGTGTGATTTTTCCTTCCATTATTCCTTCAGTTTTTTCCACTCATACCCTGTAAAACCAGTGTCATAGGTTTTAGCAGTTACCTTTAAGTTTTCTAAGATATAACTTGAGAAGACCTAGAATGCTTCATTTTATTACCCTGAAATGCATCAAGGCACGACCATAGTTTTTACCTGTGGTAGTGTAGTTATCATTGTATTTTATTGTATTTTCTTTTCAAATGGATTTGAGTCATTCATTGCATTTTATCCTGAAACTATGTTGATGGTGATAAGAATTTTGGGTCCCAATTTTTGGTGGCTTAATGAGAACAGTTTTGAACTGCTGTTGGCTTAATGAGAACTCTTTTGAACTGACATTGTTTCAGGAAGTGACTTGACAGGCATGGACTGTGAAAGTGAAATCTATACTGTGAACTTTTGAATTGATGCTGTCACTGTTTAAGAGCCATGGTACAGATAACAGAGGTAGTAGGTCTGCTAGCAGCACTGACTCTTAGCTGTGAAACTGATCTTCTTCAGAAAGATCCCTTTTAAAGTGAGGACTTCAATCTGTAGTTTGGAGCTATTAAGTAGTATGTGTCAGGTAACAATCTAGGTTCTGCATATGGCTTAATCAATAAATAAAGGGGTTTGATTTTTCCGTCTTGTAATGGTCAAGAAGTCAAGCAGTTCCCAAGCAGCAGGGTGTTGGGAGGCTGATAGGGTTGCTTGTCATACTTCCATAGATTTGACTGGGAAGGAAACAAGTCCAAGGGGGAATTAGAAACTTTATTACTTGGGTCACAGCAGGAAGTATGAGCTTTCCTCTGGTTTGCATGTGTCCCCCCAGGTTTGCATGTGTCCCCCCAGAGTTCATGTGTTGAAAACTTAATCCCCAATGCAACAGTGTTGGGAGGTGGGGCCTAATAAGAGATGATTAGATCATGAGGGCTCTGTCCTCATGAATGGATTACTGTCATTATTACAGAAGTGGGTTATTGTCAAAGTGGGATTATTACAAAAGGGAGTTCAGGCCAGGTGCGGTGGCTCACGCCTGTAATTCCAGCACTTTGGGAGGCTGAGGCAGGTGGATCACTGAGGCCAGTAGTTCGAGACCAGCCTGGCCAACATGGTGAAACCCTGTCTCTACTAAAAATGCAAAAATTAGCTTGGCGTGGTGGCGCGCACCTGTGGTTTCTCAGCTACTCATGAGGCTGAGACAGGAGAATTGGTTGAGCTCAGGAGGCAGAGGTTGCAGTGAGCCGAGATCGTGCTACTGCACTCCAGCCTGAGTGACAGAGCTAGACTCTGTCTCAAAAAAAAAAAAAAAAAAAACGAGTTGGAATTCAGCCCTTTCTCTCCCACTATCATGCTGTCTTGCCCTCCCACCTTCAGACATGGGACGATGCAGCAAGAAGGCCCTCGCCAAGTGCTATTATCTTGATATTGAACTTCCCAGCCTCCAGAACTATGAGAAATACATTTCTTTTTAATAAATTACCCAGTCTGTGGTATTCTGTTGTAACAACACAAAACAGACTTAAACAGGCTTCATACTTCCTTCAGTTCCCTGTGCACTCAAGTCCCATAGGAGTCAGTGTGGATCAACCTCAGGTAGATGCTACATACACAAGTTTGTGTCACAACTGAGCAACGCTAAGCATAGGAATCCTCCAGTCTTATAAGGGGGTTGCTAGCAAACCTGCCCATCCTCCTCTCTGGAGAGAGACATTATCTTTAAGTATTCTGGAATGTAAGCAAATCTTTCCTGAGGAGAGGGAAACTTTTCTATCCTGGAATGTCTCTGGGTGTCTCTATCTCTACGATCCTGGTCAGGAAACACATCGGCCCTCTGACCTGGAAAGAGACACTATGCTACACACACATCCTTGTAAAGCTAGTCCAGGGTAAGTTGAAATGCCATGGAGAATTGCCTGCCAAAAGTAATAACTGGTAAAGAATGACTTGAGGGGAGAACTAGGTCTTCGCAACACTGGGTCACTAGCCTCACATTGTCTCCCTCAAGAGGAGGTTTCTTAGGGTGGCTTGAATAAATGTTTGCGTAGTCTGTAATTGCAGACACATATTGGAAGGCAAACTCCAACACCTGATTTATTACTCTTTATTTGTACTCTGTGATTCCCATATCCTTTGGAGTCTGGGCCATCACTAAGGCGTGGCTTGGAGTGGTCTTGGGAAGTTGCAATCTTGCTAACCTCCATGATCTGGCAACTGCTCTAGTGATGTTTTAAAATAGTTTTAAAATTTCAAAACAATTTAAAAATTATAATAGAGGTGCAAATACAGTTCAAAACACCTGCACTATTTGAGGGTAAGCTGCTGACATTATGTCTATCACTCCTATGTACTTTAGTGTGTATTTCCTGCAAACAAGAACATTCTTTGATGTAACTGCAATGCAACTATATTAGTTTCCTGGGGCTGTCATAACGAATTACCACAAACCTGATGGCTTAAAATAACAGAAATTTATTTTCTCATAGTCTGGAGGCCAGAAATCTGAAATGAAGGTGTCAGCAGGGCTGTGCCTCCCCTAAACCCCAAGGCTCCAGGGGAGGATCCTTCCTTGCTCCTTCCAGCTTTTGGTAGCTCCAGGCACTCCTTGGCTTGTGGCCGCATCGCTCTAATTTCTGCCCCCCTCTTCACACGGCATTCTCATCTTGCGTCTTCTCTTCTCTGTGTGTCTCTTACGAGGACACTTGTCATTGGATTTACAGCTCACCTAGATAATCCAGAATGATCTCATCTCAAGATTCTTAAGTTAATTACATCGGCAAAGATGCTTTTTTCAAATGAGGTCACAGGTTTCAGAGATTAAGATGAAGACATATCTTTTCGGGGGACACCATTCAACCCACTACAATAACCAGCATCTGTGTATTGAAATCAGTATCAGTGTTGAAATTGCTGTTATCTCATCTGCCGACCCCACTTCAGATTTCAGCAGTAGTTTCAATATCCTTTATAGTAAAAGGATCCAGTTCAGAATCCCATGGTGTATTTAGTTGTCATGCCTCTTTAGCGTCCTTCAGTCTGGAACAGTTTCTTGGTCTTTCCTTGCCTTTCATGACTTGACATTTTTGAAGATTATAGGCTGGTTATTTTGTCAAATGGCCTTTAATTTAGGTTCCCAGCGTTCTCTCATAATTAGATTCAGATGTGCATTCCTGGAAGGCCTGCCAGAGAGAGACAGTTTCTTCCTGTGCATCCTATCAGGTGGCACCTATTTTCTTCCTTCCTTCCTTCCTTCCTTCCTTCCTTCCTTCCTTCCTTCCTTCCTTCCTTCCTTCCTTCCTTCCTTCCTTCCTTCCTATCTTTTTTTTTTTTTGAGATGGAATTTTGCTCTTGTCACACAGGCTGAAGTGCAATTGCACGATCTCATTTCACTGCAACCTCCGCCTCCCGCATTTGAGCGATTCTTCTGAATCAGCCTCCCGAATAACTGGGATTACAGGTATGTGTGACCACGCCTGGCTAATTTTTTTTTTTTTTTTTTCGTATTTTTAGTAGAGATGAGGTTTCACCATGTTGGTCAGGCTGGTCTCGAACTCTTGACCTCAAGTGAACCACCTGCCTTGGCCTCCCAAAGTGCTGGGATTACAGTCATGAGCCACCACGCCTGGCCACCTATTTTCAGTTTGATCTATTGGTTAAAGTGGAGACCACCAGACTTCTCCACTGATAAGTTACTCTTTTCCTATGTATGTAAGTATCCTGTTCTTTGTCACACTTTCAATTTAATTCTATCACTGTGGACTTACAGTTTCTTATTTTAATCAAAGAGTTATAAACCATTACTATTATTTTTTCTTCTTTGTCTTTTGTTTTGTTTTGTTTTTTTTAGGTGAAGTCTCTCTATGTCACCCAGGCTAGAGGGCAATGGCTCAATCTCGCTCACTACAAACTCTGCCTCCTAGGTTCAAGCAATTCTCCTGCCTCAGTCTCCCGAGTAGCTGGAAGTACAGGTGCGTGTCACCTCACCTGGCTAATTTTTTTGTATTTTTAGTAGAGATGGGGTTTCACCATATTGTCCAGGCTAGTCTCAAACTCCTGACCTCAAGTGATCTGCCTGCCTCAGCCTGTCGAGGTGCTGGGATTCCAGGCGTGAGCTACTGCACCCTTCCTCTTCTTTGTCTTCATGTTATTATTTGATTCTCAAATTTTAGACAGTGGGAGTCCCTGCAGGCTGGCTGACTTTTTCTTTTTTTTCTTTTTTCTTTTTTCTTTTTTACAGGTCACCATCCTTCTTTGAGCATTTTCTTGCTTTCTGGCAGAAGACATTCCAGTCTTATTTCGTACTCTTCATGAATCAGTATAGATCCATATTTGTGACCATCTCTTGGCCCAGAAAAAGCAAAACAACCAAATGTACTGTTTGATGTTTTGCCCACTGGGAGGATTTTATTTCTCACCTCTTTTTTAAGGACACTCCTTGGAGTTGAAACATTGTAGGAGTCCTCTTCTGGTTGGTGCCAGCATGTCATGAAGCAGTATCTGTAAATCAGGCCTTCATTTTTTTCCCCTTAGCTGATGAAGAAGAATCCTCTCATGAGACCATAGGCATGGACTGAAGGAGAGGCAGCAAGACCTCAGGAGTAAGTGTTGTAAGATATTGAGTCACTTGCTCATGCAACTTGTACATTGAACCTACTTGAGCCTAATTTCTTATATGCTGTTTCCACTGAATGAAGGATTGCTGTTATCCATACTCAACATTATGCTTTGGTGGGTTAGATACCAGTGTTCGTGATGGCAGCTTGGATTGCACAATTACTTAATGTCCCATGTTTAGGTCTAGTAGTAATACAGGAGCTTTTTCTCAAAATAGGAATGATGATAGTAGAAGAGGGCGTGACTTTGCTCCAGAGACCTGTGGACCCTCCTACTGGGGTTTACCAGAGACTCCACATAACATCCCTATATGCCACAGACACTGAGCATCACTGGATCTGTTGAGTCATCAAGCCCAATGGGCAAGACAGCCTGCATTACATCCTGGATCTACTTCATAACCTTCTTTTGCTCTACTCTGTACTCAGAACCAACAGCCTTACAGGCAACTGGGAAAATGGGTTGGAGTAGTGTACAATAATAGCACGTAATATCTCCAAAAATTCAAGAAGGCCCCCAAATCATCATGTCTTCTTTTTAGTAATACACAATACAAGGTATAGTAACTTATATTTCATTTTGGAGGAGGTATCCTGACGTGTTCCAAACCACTGAATCCCTAGAAATTCAGCGTAGGCCTTGGAGGCCTACTCATGGAGGTTTTCTTCAACCCTCTGCCTCTAATGTGCCTTAATAAGACATCTAAGGGGCTTGCTACTTTCTGCTTATTAAGTCAAATCAGAATAATGCCATCACTTTGCTTATTAGGTAAAATTAGCATAATGCAGCAGATCATTGTGACGTTCTATAGAGTGTCAAGATGATTGAAATTTCTGCAGATGAGATTAAAGCTGACAGCAGGAGGCTGGGTGAGGTGGCTCACACCTGTAAATCCCAGTACTTTGGGAGGCCGAGGCGGGTGGATCACTTGAGCTCAGGAGTTCAAGACCAGCCTGCTCAACATAATGAAACCCTGTCTCTACTAAAAATACAAAAATTAGCCAGCCATGGTGGCTCACACCTGTAGACCCAGCTACCTGGGAGGCTGAGGCAGGAGAATCGTTTGAACCTGGGAGGCAGAGGTTGTAGTGAGTTGAGATCGTGCAACTGTACTCTAGCCTGTCTCAAAAAAAAAAAAAAAAAAAAAAAGGGCCGACAGCAGGAAAGCTGGCACCGCCCTAAGATACAATGATAAGATGTCCCTAGAAACCAAGTTTCTTCTAGTGGTCCTTGCAAATTGGTAATAGAGAATAAAAAGCACTTGCCAGAGCAATAGCTATATGCCAGGTGCTGGGACTGTGTTGATTTGCTTCAATAAAGAAAACATAGTAGAACAGCATCTGAGGTTGGAGTTACCACTTAAGAGTATGATTATTCACAGTCATTTTCTAAGACCTATTTACCTGCTGTACAGGCCGGACAGGTGAAATAAATGGGAATATAATAGTAATCACCAGATCTGTATTTTTCACATCTTTGATTTTTGCATGAATCTCTGCAGTTACCTCCAGGGATGCAGTTTTGCTTTTGGTTTATGATTTTGATAGGAAGAAAAAGTTTCAAGGGCTTCCACATCAGCCTTCCTACCATAACAGTCTTTACTTCACCAGTCAAAGAACCATTGCAGGGATTCTGCCTGTTGCCAAGCATGTCTATTCTAATTATACAGTCAGAGACGGGGGAAATCACCATAGGATGGGCATGTAGATGAACTTAGGCCAAAATACTATTTATTACATGAACATTATAAGCTACCACTTTGACTGGTGGAACACAGTATTATTATGGATCTTCAAGAAATTGTATCAGTTTAGGGCTAGTTTATAGAAGTTCTCAAAAAACTTGGGTGTTCTTTCTTTAGTGTACGGTAACCTTAGAAAAATGTCCACAGGCCCCTTTGGGAATGACTTGGAGGAAGATGTATATTATATTCCTTTTACATTTTTGTACAGTCTTTCCTCAAGAGGACTAAGCCTCGCCATCACTCAAGAGACCCTGGATTCAAGAGCTGCCTAACATCTAGAAACTTGGTAAGAGGTCAATACTTTAATGTAATTTGATTCAGATTTCTAGCCACCAGACATAGAGTTCTTACTGTTGTATTGATCAAGTGATACTTCAGTAGGCTGACCGTTTATTTCATTCCAAGATGTATCATGATCCATAGTCTGCTAGGTTAAGACATTTTGATTATATTCCAGTACTTTCTGCTGTCATTACAGTAATTTCCTCTACCATGTTTCTGTTAGTTAAGTGCTTCCACGTGGCCTGTATCTCTTCTGAATCCCATCATTTCCACTGTCTCATTGGCAGCCTCTCTTACTGTCATCTCACCATCACGGAGCTTCTCAAGGATGCTTGCTCTCACTTCATTAATGCATTTCTCATGGAATAATGAACAGAGTGCCTTCTTAGCCTCCCGGAAGGATATAATGGGGGATGGATATGCATATTGCAAATGATAAATGAGCTTCACATTCTGTTCCTCTGATCTATGAGTACACTCCTCCGTGTCTATGCCAAGGACATTCTAACAGGTCAACTTTGTAGAACACTGAGCCCAAAGTTCAATCAGTCAGCCAAGCAAACTGTTAGAGCTGCTTCCAGCGGTGCTAGTTCACACACCTTAAACCCAGAATCTCTTGTAAATGCATTCATATGAGAACATTTGATATGATCTAATTTTATGTCTTTCCTTTTCGAGTACCACTTGTCAAATTCATTTCTAACATATTTCCTAGGTTTTCTCTACATACTTCCCAATCTCTCTACATATTAGAAAAATCTGGAAATTCTTTCAGCATATGAGCTATGTCTTCCTGGGTTAAACTTAACACTCATCACCTTAGAGGATCCTGATATTTGACTCCAGTTATGAGTCTAGAGTCATTCAGGAGTGGTCAGGGAGGGCCTTGAGGATAGGAATCTCTTTGCAAGGCAACTTCCCTGAGCTGTACAGGATCTTTAAGCAAACCTTGTCTCCTCAGACACACAGGAGGGTAGACTATTCTATTTCTTCTTGCAAGAGAGGCTTGGAGAGACTTGGGAGTTACACATTTCAACTTTGTTCAGTTACACTTAGAGGACCCCATTACAAGTCTCTGGTCTACTCCCTCTGAGTATCATAAATATAAGATAGTATGTCTTATGACAAGTCTGTGAATTCAACTGAAGTTACCATTTTGCAACCCAGACGACTAAATTTTGGGCCTGATTTTCAGTAAGTTTGACTCTATAGCTATTAAAAAAAAAAAAGTAGATTATCTTAGGGCCATCATGGATTCTCTGTAGTTCTTTGTGATTTGAGATGATTTTTTTTTTTTTTTTTTTTTTTTTTTTTTTTTTTTTTTTGAGACAGAGTCTAATTCTGTTGCCCAGGCTGGAGTGCAGTGGCCTGATCTTGGTTCACTGCAGCCTCCACCTCCTGGTTCAAGCGATTCTCTTGCCTCAGCCTCTCAAATAGCTGGGACTACAGGCACCTGCCACCAGGCCTGGCTAATTTTTGTATTTTTAGTAGAGATAGGGTTTTGCCATGTTGTCCAGGCTGCTCTCAAACTCCTGACCTCAAGTGATCCACCTTCCTTGGCCTCCCAAAGTGCTGGGATTACAGGTGTGAGCCATCATGCCCATGTGGGATGAATCTTTAAAACCCTGGTTTTAAGCTGGGTGCAGTGATGTACACCTGTAATCCCAGCTACTCAGGAGGCTGAGGTGGAAGGATTGCCTGAGCCCAGGAGTTTGAAGCCAGCCTGGACAACGTTGCAAGACTCCATTAAAAAAGAAAACAAAAAATCAAACCAAAACAAAAAAAACACTAACTCTGATTTTTTTTTTTTTCTGTATTCTCTTTAGTGTAGTCAGAAGCAGCTAATCCACCCCACAGTTCTTACAGTCTTTATTACTACCATAGCCACTTGGTCTTTCAAGCCACTTGTTTCAGTAAAACATAGACACTTCACACAAACAACTACAGGTGATAATTTTGTTCCTCATATGCCCTGCATATCCGCAAACCACTAGGTTCCAATTTCCAATTAACAAAGAGTTCAGTACTGCTTTCAAAGTTGAAGACATAACCAAACAATCCTAAATCCCATTTTTTGAGAGTTTATTTCCTGGGAGTACTCTGTCACCAGGTACCACATTGGTTAGGGTATACTCAGGAAACAGAAACCACACTAGTCATTTCAGCTGAGAGAATGTAATATAAGAAATGTGTTATGGGCTAAGCGCGGTGGCTCATGCCTGTAATTCCAGCACTTTGGGAGGCCGAGGCAGGTGAATCACTTGAGGTCAGGAGTTCGAGACCAGCCTGGCCAACATGGCAAAATGTATTTTTATTTTACACACACACACACAAAAAGAAATTAGCTGGGTATGGTGGCTTGCACCTGTGGTCCCAGCAACTTAGGAGATTGAGGCAGAGGATCACCTGAGCCCAGGAGGCAGAGGTTGCAGTGCCACTGCACTCCAGCCTGGGTGACAGAGCGAGACTCCATCTCAAAAAAATTTAAAAAAAATAAAAAAAAATAAAAGAGTTCCATGGGACTTTTGCTTAAAAAAAGTGACAGGCAGACATCAAGGTCCAGAGATCATAAACTTCCAGGGGAACAAAGGGAAGAAGAGAAGTTTATGTTTTTTAGAAACTAGAGGCTTGGAGGAGGGCCCCATAGAGCCGGGGCTTAGATCCCTGAGGAAGAGATCCTGCCCTGCTGGTACTGGGGCCTCAGAGGGGGCACCTTAAAGCTAATTTTGGAAGTGCCCAAAAAAGTGAGAGACTAAAGCCAACAATGCACAGAGGAAAGTGCTGTTGCTGAGGTAACACTGATAGGAACAGCACAGAGCAGAAGAGGCAGTCCCGGCTTCTGCCTCCTACCCTCCCTCTAGCACCCACTACAGGCGGAACGGAACAGAGAACTACCTGGCAAAAAAAGGAAGAGTTTGCAGGTTCCCAGACCCAGACCACAAAGCCAAATTTACAAGGGTGGGTTTAGAGCTGATGGAATACAATTATGAATGTTTTAACACATAACTACAGAGACTCAATTACAATAAAGGATGTGGTGAAACAGATGTTTATATGTGGAGTCAGCATGTCTGTAGGTGGGGCAGCTGTAAATACAGTCGGCCGTTAAACAACATGGGTTTGAGCTGTGTGGGACCACTTCTATGTGGACTTTTTCTGCCTCTGCCACCCCTGAGAGAGCAAGACCAACCCCTTCTCTTCCTCAGCCTACTCAGTGTAAAGATGACAAAGACCTTTATGATGATCCACTTCCACTTAATACATAGGAAATACATTTTCTTTTTTTTTTATGATGATCTTGGTTTAAAAAGTTTTTTTAAAAATGGAGACAGGGTTTTGCTATGTTGTCCAGGCTGGTCTCAAACTCCTGTTATCAAGTGATCCTCCTGCCTCAGTTTCCCAAAGTGCTGGGATCACAAACATGAACCATTGAGCCTGGCATCATTTTCTGAATAGTATTTTCTTTTCTCTGGCTTACTTTATTATAAGAATGCAGTATGTAATGTATAAGTACCATATAAAATGTGTGTTAATCGACTGTTTGTATTATTGGTAAGGCTTCCAGTCAACAGTAGGCTATTAGTAGTTAAGTTTCAGGGGAGTCCAATGTTTTATGTGGATTTTCTTTTTCTTTTCTTTTTTGAGTCGGAGTCTCACTCTTGTCACCCAGGCTGGAGTGCAGTGGCATGATCTCGGCTCACTGCAACCTCCACTTTCGGGGTTCAAGCAATTCTCCTGTCTCAGGCTTCCAAGTAGCTGGGATTACAGGAATGCACCATGCATGCCTGGCTAATTTTTGTATTTTTAGTAGAGACAGGGCTTCACTATGTTGGCCAGGCTAGTCTTGAACTACTAATCTCAAATGATCAGCCCACCTCGGCCTCCCGGAGTGCTGGGATTACAGGCATGAGCCACCATGCCCACCCTTATATGTGGATTTTCAACTGTCCCCAACCCCCATGTTATTCAGGTATGTTATACTGGTGATACAAATAATAAGAGTGGTGTTGCCAAAAATAATGTTATTTTCCAAAGTAGTGAGCAACTTTTGGTAATATTCCAAAAAATAATGTACCATTTCCCGTTAATTTACAGAGTAGTGCATTCCTGGAAATTGTATTGCATAATAAATACTCACCTAATAGTAAATGGTTTCTTCACCTATATGGATATCCTGCCAGAGATGTAAAAGTTACATAGGACAAGAGGGAATTCTTACTTTTACAGGACTTTCCTGTATATTACAGGATGTCTAGTACTGTCTCCTGGGTCCTATAGTCCTCCACAAATTTCCAAAACACCTCCTAGAATATGGCAGTATCCTTTCCATTACGACTGACTGCCATAGGATCTTACCATCAGGCAAGGGCATAAGGATTTTGGATATTATTTTCAGTGAAACTAGAAGCCATTTGAGGGTTTCAAACAAACACACTCAATCTTTTTTTACATTAAAAATGTTATTCTGGGCTGGGCGCCGTGGCTCACACCTGTAATCTCAGCACTTTGGGAGGCCGAGATGGGTGGATTGCTTTGAGCTCAGGAGTTTGAGACCAGCCTGGGCAAAATGGCAAAACCCCATCTCTACAGAAATATAAAGATTAGCCTGGTATGGTGGCTGACGCCTGGATTCCCAGATACTCAGGAGGCTGAGCCTGGATAATCACTTGAGCCTGGGAAGCAGAGGTTGCAGTGAGCCAAGATCATGCAATTGCACTTCAGCCTGGGCAACAGAGTGAGACCCTGTCTCAAAAAAAAAAAAAAAAAAATTATTCCAGCTGATGCTATGTGGCAAATAGACTGTGGGAAAGGCAGGAATGAAAGCAGGGAGTCCAGACAGGGGGCTCCTATGATTTCAGTAAGAAGTGATGGTGGCTTGAGTAGTGGAGGAAGTGGTGATAAGCAGTTGGACTCTGGATATATTTCAAAGGTAGAGCAGGTGGGAGTTGCTGAGAAATTGGATAGGAATGAGAAAAGAGCAAGGTAAAGGATGACGCCAGGTTTTTGGCCTGAACAACTGTGAATGGTGGTGCCGTTTGTGAATATGGAAAATACTGGTAAGGAGTGGGTTTGTGGAGTGGGAGGGATCAGTAGTTCTGTTTTCAGTCTGTCAAATGCCTATTAGATATTCAGATGGAGATGCTGAAGAGGCAGTTGGATGTACCAGTGTAGGGCTCACAGGAGAGGTCAGTGTGGAAATGTAAATGAGAGAGTAGCCAGGACCTAAATGGAATTTTAACTACATGAACCTGGATTCAATCACCAAGGGAGTGAAAAGGTGATCACCTTCCTTCATAGGAAGAGAAGAGGTTCAAGGAATGACCCAGTGGTACTCCAAGATTTGGAGGCTGGGAAGAGGCAGAGGTGCCAGCATAGGAGAGTAACATCGTCCTGCACTATATTTCTGACTGTAACACAATAATAATAGCTAGTGCCGAGCCTATTTTAAGCACTTAATATATACCGTACTGGCTGAGCACAGTGGCTCATGCCTGTAATCCCAACACTTTGGGAGGCTGAGGTGGGTAGATCATGAGGTCAAAAGATTGAGACCATCCTTGCCAATATGGTGAAACCCACCCCGTCTCTACTAAAAATACAAAAATTAGCTGGGCATGGTGGTGCACACCTATAGTCCCAGCTACTTGGGAGGCTGAGGCAAGAGAATGGCGTTAACCTGGGAGGCGGAGCTTGCAGTGAGCCGAGATCGCGCCACTGCACTCCAGCCTGGGAGACACAGTGAGACTCTGTCTCAAAAAAAAAAAAAAAAAATTAATTAAAAAATATATACATATATACTGTACTACTATGTTTTGGTTTGTTTGTTTTTTATAGAGACAGGGTCTTACTTTGTCACCCAGGCTGGAGTGTAGTGGCATGTGCATAGCTCACAGCATCCTCGAACTCCAGGCTCAAATGATCCTCCCACCTCGGCCTCCCAAGTAGCTGGGACTACAGATACACACCACCATGCCCAGCTAATTTTTTTTTTTTTTAAATTTTTGTAGACATGGGGGTCTCATCATCTTGCTCAGGCTGGTCTTGAAGTCCTAGGCTCAAGCAATCCTCCTGCCTCAGCTTCCCAAAGTGCTGGGATTACAGGTGTGAGCCAGTGTGCCCTGCCTGTACCACCATATTTTTTTTTTTTTTTTTGAGACAGAATCTTGCTTTGTCGCCCAGTCTGGAGTGAAGTGGTACAATCTTGGCTCACTGCAACCTCTGCCTCCTGGGTTCAAATGATTCTTCTTCCTCAGGTTCTTAGTAAGTAGCTGGGACTACAGGCGCGCTCCACCACACTCAGCTAAATTTTTTTTTTTTTTTTTGAGATGGAGTCTCGCTCTGTCGCCCAGGCTGGAGTGCAGTGGCCGGATGTCAGCTCACTGCAAGCTCCATCTCCTGGGTTCAGGCCATTCTCCTGCCTCAGCCTCCCGAGTAGCTGGGACTACAGGCGCCTGCCACCACGCCCGGCTAGTTTTTTGTATTTTTTAGTAGAGACGGGGTTTCACCATGTTAGCCAGGATGGTCTCGATCTCCTGACCTCGTGATCCGCCTGTCTCGGCCTCCCAAAGTGCTGGGATTACAGGCTTGAGCCACCGTGCCTGGCCACTCGGCTAATTTTTATATTTTTATTAGAGATGGGGTTTTGCCATGTTGGCCAGGCTGGTCTTGAACTCCTGACCTCAGGTGATCCGCCTTCCTGAGCCTCCCGAAGTGCTGGGATTACAGGTGTGAGCCACCGCGCCCAGCCAATAGCACATTATTATATAAAAAAAAATGTGGAAAAAAAAATGTGAGACAAATTAGTTGCACTTAACTTCATTGGATAAAAACATAGTAACATAGTCATTACACAGTTACCGGCTTTGTGGACATAGTTAATAGTAAAATAGCAAATAAGTAATTTCTTTTACTTCACAAATAATGACAGTATTTTTTATAGTGAGTTCAACTTTGTGAGAAATTTAACCTTGTATATATAAGGAAAAAATGTGTTATGTTACTTAGATGAAGTAGACAAGATAACTTCATAATACCAGGCCACAGAGCGGAATATTTAGGAATTGTAGGCCAATCTAACTGTCCTGTCCCACTTTAGCCCCAGAAGGCCATAAATCAACCTGTAATGAGATAATTTACATTTTTATATTAAGTCTTTGAAACTTGCTGAGTATTTATCAGTTGGGACTTGCTGTATTTCAAGTGCTCAATAGTCACATGCAGCTAGTGGCTACCACATTGAATAGCATAGTTTTTTTCAAAGGAGGATATCAATAGAGGAGTAAAATAAGGAAGGGATACTGCAGGAAAGACAGGAAGGTGGAAGTGAGATTGCACTGGGTTAAAAAATCAGAGTTTCTGAGAAGATACAAGGGAATGGAATTTCGAGCCCCATTGAATGAAAGAGAGACAGAGACACTAAGTGTGTGCAAGAGTGCTACCTAGGGAAACATTGACTGTGGAACTAGTGGGCAGCTTTGGAATTTGATGACTGTGTATCCAATCTATACTGTGATGTGATTTTTCTCCAGCAACCTTCAGTAATCTGTTTGTAGGTAATAGAAAGATAGTCATGTGACATCAATCAGAACTAAAGTTTTTTTCATTCAGATGTGAGGAGGGGGCTATGAGTTAAAGGAGTTGAAGAATCTGTTCAGAAAGTGGCTCAAGTGATGGACCTTAAAATCTAATATGAAGTGGAAATGAAGACAGGAAGGAGCTGATATGGAGAAAGTAGATATGACAATTTCTTGGAGGTTCCAACAAGGTCTGGGGACCCATCTGTTGGGAATAGTTGATGAGAGAATTGGAAGAATAGGAAGTTACAGTGAGAGAGTGAGATGATTGAATTTGTTATTTTAGAAGTTGGACAGTTTTGTTGATGACAAATTTAGGGTGTTGATGTGGGGGATGGGCATTGAAATGGAGTGGATGGGAAAGGCATTAGAGATGATGAGGTCAAGAAGCTGAAAGTTCATGGTTTGGGATGGGTCACCCACTAGGACATGGAAGTCCGAGGATGATGGCAGGACTTGGAGGGAGGAGAACAACTGTCCCATGGCCCAGAAGTCTACAAATAACAGCAACAAGGTGGGGTGGAGGTTGGTATAGCCAAATGGCTTAAAGCTAAAAGGAGTAGGAATTTTGACATGAGAGTGGAAAAGCCAGGTCTGGGAGTAGCACTGGGGAGAGAGGAGGTTATCAACCTTAAAGATCATGTAGTTCAAAGACCTCTATGGGTAAGGAAACTGGGGTCAGAGAGTGGTAGCCAGCCTCCAAGATATCCCCCAATGAGCCCCACTTTATGGTAGTCACATCCTCGTGTAGTACCCTCCTGCAGTGTACCAGGGTCAGTTTATGTGAAGAGCAGAATACAGCAGAAGTATGTTATGTCTGAGATGAGGTTTAAAGGCTAGTTGCCCTCTTGCTCTTGAGTCATCACTCTGGGGGAAGCCAACTGACATCACAAACAACCCTGGAGAGACCCACGTGGCAAGGAACTGAAGCCTGTTGCCAGCAACCATATGAGTGAGCTTAGAAGCAGATCCCCTGGCCCCAGTCAAGCCTTCAGATGACAGCAGTTCCAGCTCACATCTTTATCATAACCTCTTGAGAATCCCTGAGCCCTCTGGGACCTGTTAGGCCACTCCTGAATTCCCAACCCACAGAAACTGTGTGATAATATGTTTGTTATTTTAAGCCTCTATGCTTGGGGTAATTTGTTAAGCAGCAATAGATAAATAATACTGAAAAATTTTGAAGTTTACCCAAAGTCACAAAACTAGTTAGTGGCCAACGTGAAGTGAGAACACAGGGCTCCTGCCTCTCAGGTCAAGGTTCTGTAAGATCACACGTATCTGAGGATATCTTGGCCTCCTTTTGTAGTGGATGCCCATAAACTCAGGAGGTGGTAATAACTACCTGAAAGTATTGAATACATCATACTTTTGCTTTTTTATAGGCAAAATAAAATGAAAACAAGGACATGCTTTCTCATGGAATATGGAATCATATTTAGTAAGATAAGTAATTTCGCATCCCTACTATATAGTAATATGTAAGTATTTCTAAAGGAGGCTTATATCTTTTTGCCACAATTTCTGGAAGAATTGAGAGAATTAATTCAGGTTTGTGCGACAACTGGGTGGTAAAACCAGAAATGTAATTTCTTTTTTTTTTTTTTGAGATGGAGTCTCGTTCTTGTCGCCCAGGCTGGAGTGCAATGGCATGATCTCAGCTCACTGCAACATTTGCCTCCTGTGTTCAAGCGATTCTCCTGCCTCATCCTCCAAAGTACCTGATACTACAGGCTTGTGCCACCATGCCTGGCTAGTTTTTTTATATTTTTAGTAGAGACGGGGTTTTGCCATTTTGGCCAGGCTGGTCTCAAACTCCTGGCCTCGGGTGATCCGCCCACTTCAGCCTCCCAAAGTGCTGGGATTACAGGTGTGGGCTACTGTGCCCAGCCCAGAAATGTAACTTCTACTTGGCTTCTTTTGACCACTTGACAAGAATGGCATAGTGGACCTGGTATTGGTTATCCCATTGAAGCACTTCAACATAAGTCTGACCTTCCTGTGCGGTGAATGTGTGACAGGATCTAGCGTCTACATTCAGCCTGTTCCCTCTAAATGTAATATTCAGAGAAGGGCAGACTGCCAGAAAGGCACTTTGTGTCTTCTATTTGCGTGCCGTAGACTCTACCATTTGTATCCACATGACTATTAGGCCAGGGAATATTTGACCCTTTGATTGATAAGCTGATTCTCAGTTTTTAAAAAATGTGATTATATGATATTTTATTTTATTTTCTTCCTTAAAAATATAACTAGAAAACTGAGAGGGTCGGTTTAAGTTTCACTAGAACATGAAGTTTTTAAGAAGTTAATCTCAAGTGTGTTCAAGGTTCCAATTTCATTAAATCTCATAAAAATTCAGATGTATGTCCAATTATTCCTCATTACAGTCAGGAAGTTAATTTGCTGTCATATATTCTCAGCATTAGGGAGATTCTTGAATGTTTTCCTGTATTTTTTTTTCTCACTATACTTGAAAAAAATAGATTTGCCAGCTATTCACCGGTTTTACTTATACTCCTGAGAGTCATAGAAAGACAATTTTCATTTCCTTGACATTTTAGCGCTTTCCTGGCTATGATCCAGCTAATTAACTGTGGGTCTAGGTTGCTGTAGATAAAGTACTATTTTATATTAAAAAAGTTAGTGATTAGTATGTAGTTTGAATTTTATTTACAAAATTTCAGCATTAAAAAGCATCAGCATCAAGAAACCCCACAAAACACAAAGATGTATCCTCAATTACTGATGGTACTCATTTTTCTAGTTGTATCTCATTTTTAAGAAACCTCAGATGTTCATAATGAAACTTACATTTGTAAATTCCTTTGATTTTTTAAAGGAACCTATAAATGGTTTTTAGTAAACATTCATTCATTCATTTAGCACAACTTATTGAGTACTTATTATGTGCCAGGTACATTTTTTGTTTGTTGGGCATATGGGAATAAATAAGACATATGACGTCTATGTTTTCATAGCACCTGTGTTGTAATTGGGGATGAGAATCAATAAACAAACAAAAGAGATATATCAAATGATGATTAAATGTAGTGAAGAGAAAATAAAGCAGGATAAGAGGATAGCGAACACGAATAAGGAGAGGGATCAAGTTATGTATGTATCTGGGACAAAAACATTCCGGGGAGAAAGACAAGTGCAAAGGCAAGTTAACCATACCTAGTAGGTCCAGACACATCTAGAAGACTTGTGTAGCCACAGCAGAGCCTGCCAAGAGGAGATGGGATCCATGGAGAAGCAACGGCCAGACCGCATGCTGCCTACAGGAGATGGAAAGGAATTTGGTTTTAGCTTGATCACTTCTGGTTGCTGGTGAAGTGACTACAGGACCGTAATTGCAGAAGCAGGTCAACCAACTAGAAGATGTGCAAGAGATTTATTAAGAGGAACACCTGTGAGGGGAGATGGAGAGGGTGCCAGAATAGGGTTTGAGAGCTTTCAGACTGCAATGCAGTTCTGACCCTGGTAATAGACAGAGGGAAGGCAGAAGTATAGATGGGAGACTTGGAGACTGCAGTGCAGCTCTGTGAAAGTTTGGCAAGGCCAATGGGGAGTCCTTGAGCCCAAACTACCCATCAGAGGAGTCTCCCATCTCCCAGTAATGGGCCTGCTCCTGTGTTCCTGCCACACTCGGTCATTAGCTGGGAGTAGCCCTTGGGACACTCAGGCTCAGCAAGAACACAGTGATCAAGATTTCAGGTGCAGGGGCTGGGGCCACTGTCAATTATGCTGTATTATCAGGAGTTCTGAGAGGCACATTCTCGTGGCTGTCACAGAGACTCTTGCCATAACCTAGGTTAAGAGCAAGCATAGTGACTTGGATTAAGAATGTAGATGGATTTTGGATATATTAATATATTGACCCAGACGTATTTTGAAGGCTCAAGCTGACCCCATTTTCTAATATATTTGATATGGGATGTGAAGGAGGGAAAAGAGACAATGATGCTCCCAAGGCTTTTTTGTTCTGAATATCAGGAGAATGGGGATTGCATTTATTGAGATGGGGAAGACTGTGGGAGTCTTGGAGGAGGGAAATCCAGAGTTCATTTGGCTATGTTTAGTTTGAGATATTGGTTAGACCTTGTGTTAGGCCACTCTCGCACTGCTTTTATAAATACCTGGGGCTGGGTAATTAGTATAAACAAAAGAGGTTTAATTGGCTGATGGTTCTGCAGGCTGCACAGGAAGCATGGTGCTGGCATCTGCTTGGTCATGGTGGAAGGCAAAGGGGGAGCAGGCATGTCACATGGCCAAGACAAGAGAGGGAGGGAGGGTGCCACACACTTTCAGATAACCAGATCTCATGAGAATTCACTCACTATCACAAGGACAGCACCAAGAGGATGGTGCTAAACCATTCATGAGAAATCTGCCCTCCTGATCCAATTACCTCCCACCAGGCCCCACCTCCAACATTGGGGATTACATTTCTTTTTTTCTTTTTATTTTTTTGGAGATGGAGTCTCACTCTGTCGCCCAGGCTGGAGTGCAGAGGCTTGATCTTGGCTTACCACAACCTCCGCCTCCTGGGTTCAAGCGATCCTCATACCTCAGCCTCCTGAATAGCTGGGATTATAGGCATGTGCCACCACTCCTGGCTAATTTTTGTATTTTTAGTAGAGATGGGATTTCACCATGTTGGCTAGACTAGTCTCGAACTCCACACCTCAGGTAATCTTCCCACCTCTGCCTCCCAAAGTGCTGGGATTACAGGCATGAGCCACAACACCCAGCTGGGGATTACATTTCAACTTGAGATTTGGGTGGGGACACAGATCCGAATTATATCAGATCGCCACATGGAGACATTGATAAAGCAGCTGAATATGAATCTGGGTTCAAGGGAAAGGTCCAAGCTGGAAATATAAATTTGAAAATCATCAACATATGAACAGTATTAAAATCATGGGATTGGATTGGTTCACCCAAGGAGTGTCATGGATGGAGAGAAGAAGAGGATCAAAGCCTGAGAGGGAGAAGAGGAGAATCCCACAGAAAGAAGAAGGAGCAGCCAGCAGGAGGTAGGGGAACCACAGAGCAGTGGTGTCCAGGAAGCCAAGGGAAAAAGTTGTCTGGAAGGATATATTCTCTGTTCTTTATTCTACTTCTTTATTCTTGATATCTACTAAATGAAAGTTATCTGATGTATCAGTATCTTGTTAAGTGGGCCTACTAAATAATCAAGAAGGAAATAAAGCTTATACAAATATTGACTTTGTGACCAATTCAAAACCTGCCTCCACCATTCACTCTGTGTCCTTGGGCAAGATTCTTTTTTGTGTGTGACAGGGTCTGACTCTCTCACCCAGGCTAGAATGCAGCGGTGTGATCTTGGCTCACTTCAACCTCTCCCTCCCATACTCAAGCCATCCTCCCACCTCAGCCTCCCAAATAGTTGGGACTACAGGCACATGCCACCACACCCAGCTAATTTTTGTCTTTTTTGTAGAGATGCGGTCCCACTTTGTTGTCCAGGTTGGTCTTTAACTCCTGAACTTAAGCAATCCATCTACCTTGGCCTCCCAAAATGTTGGGATTACAGGTGTGAGCCACTGCACCTAGCCAAGATTCTTAACCTCTATTTGCTTCTGTTTCCTCATTTCTACACTGGGGATTATAGAATTGTTAAGAGGATTAAGTAAGTTAAGAGTTGTAAATGATTATTGAGACAGTCTCAGGCACATGGTAAGTGCTTAATACATGTTATATATTATTACATAAGGCATACTGCAGTGAAAGGTCAATTTTACTATCTCTGAAGTTTTCTGATGGTAGCAGCTAGAGTGTAAGGGTTCCTTTTAGATTTCATTTCTCTGATTGGGGTCTTGATGTATTTATTCCTGTATTTCTCTTTTCTTGGTTTTTCCTTTTTATATATTGAAATAAGAGTAATTTAAAAAATCTGCACAACTCCTTGTATTTAAAGTTTTAAACCAGCCATCAACAGAGGCCTTTAAAAGCAGACCATGAGCCTGGGCAACAAAGCAAGACCCTGTCTCTACAAACACATTTTTTTTTTTTTTTAAGGTAGCCCTGTGTAGTGGCACAGGCTGTAGTCTTAGCTACTCAGGAGGCTTAGGTGGCAGCATCGGTTTAGCTCAGGAGTTCGAGGCTGCAGTGAGCTATGAGTGCACCTCTACACTCCAGCCTGGGCAACAAAGTGAAACCCCGTCTGTAGAATAAATAAATGAATAAATAAAATTAAAGCAGATCATGATTTGGCAGATGTTTATTTTTTAAAAAAGGATAAATAATTTCATAGAACAGTGGTTTTTAAGCTTTCTGGAATTACTGATCCCTTTGAGAATCAGATAAAAATTCTTCCCAGAAAAATGCATTTACAAATACACAAACACAATGTTAATTACAATTTGAGGGTGTTTGTGTATCCCTGAAGCCAACCCTTGAGTCCTCCAAGGCAATCATGAAGTCAGATTTTGAATTGACTGCAAAGTCCACATTCTCATAAGCTTCATTTTCTTCTCATTTAGTAGGTCCATTTAGCAAGATCTCAACACATCATGAATTTTAAGTCATTCACATGCTTCTAGTGTAAACAAAAAGGAATTTCCCTTAGAGAAACCTCAATTCTGAACCAATTAAGTTGGGGAGAAAAATAAAATGATTCATGGGAAATGTGACCTGTGCATTCAGGGCCCTGCACTCAGAAGGGTCCACACCTAGGTTAATGCTATTCTGTTACCATGTTGAAATTTTTAGTAATTTTTGAACAAGAGGCTTCATATTTTTGTATCCCATAGGGCCTTGAAAATTATATAGCCAGATAAACACATAGACACACAATTTAAGTTCACTAGGGTTTTTCTTTCTTTGACATTGAAACAAGAACACAAAGTAAACAGGAAATACAATTTCCAATGTCTTCTGAAGATAATGCTTTTATATAAGTTGTGTGTTCTCACTAGTTTTTTCTTCTTGAGGTAATGTATTAATTAATCACAATCTGCTCTTATAATTTTGACATTCGCTTTAAAAGTCCAAAGGGAAGATGTGATTAGGTATTAAAATTATCATAAACAATATTAAAAGATAACATATAGGAACCTCTATATTCCAGGTTAAATAAACTACCTAAGCAAAAGAAAGATTTTGATGTTAGTAGAAAATATTTGCAAACTATTCATCTAACAAAGGTCTAATATCCAGAATATACAAGAAACTTGAGGCTGGGCCCGGTGGCTCATGCCTGTAATCCCCACACTTTGGGAGACCGAGGCACGTGGATCACCTGAGGTCAGGAGTTCTAGACCAGCCTGGCCAACCTGGTGAAACCCCATCTCTACTAAAAATACAAAAATTAGCTGGGCGTGGTGACATGCGCCTGTAAACCCAGCTACTTGGGAGGCTGAGGCAGGAGAATTGCTTGAACCCGGGATGTGGAGGTTGCAAATGAGCTGAGATCGTGCCACTGCACTCTAGCCTAGGGGATAGAGTGAGACTCTATATCCAGAAAAAGAAACTTAAACAAATGTACAAGCAAAAAACAACCCTATTAAAAAGTGGGCATAGGACATGAACAGACATTTTTCAAAGGAAGATATACATGCAGCCAATGAGCATATGAAAAAAATGCTCAATATCATTAATCACTGGAGAAATGTAAATCAAAACTACAATGAGATACCATCTCACACCAGTCAGAATGGCTGTTGAAAAGTCAAAAAATAACATGAGGTTGTGGAGAAAAGGGAACATATATACATTTCTGGTGGGAATTAAATTAGTTCACAAGTTTACCTATAGGACAATCCTGTACATGTACCCCAAGTCTAAAGTAAAAGTTATAAAATATTTTTTAAAAAAGATTTTGATGTCAATAGGAAGCTCACACTAAGGCAGTAAGAAGCAAGATGGGAGCAGAGACATAAATGGTCGTACATGCCTATTAAGATGCTTGGACCCTCTCCTGAGACCATAGAGACCATCAAAAGGTTTTAAGTAGCAGAGTATAATCAACATCATTATCTGCATTTTTTCTTTTTTTTTTTGAGGCAGAGTCTTGCTCCATCGCCTAGGCTGGAGTGCAGTGGTATGATCTCGGCTCACTGCAACCTCCGCCTCCCAGGTTCAAACGATGCTTCTGCCTCAGCCTCCTGAGTAGCTGGGACTACAGGCACGTGCCACCAGTCCCGGCTAATTTTTGTATTTTTAGTAGAGACGGGGTTTCACCATATTGGCCAGGATGGTCTTGAACTCCTGACCTCGTGATCCACCCACCTCGGCCTCCCAAAGTGCTGGGATTACAGGCGTGAGCCACTGTGCCTAGCCGTTATCTGCATTTTTAAGGGTTGCCAGATTTAGCAAATAAAACTACAGAATGCCCAGTTAAATTTGAATTTCAGGTAAACAATGAATAATTTTTTAGTACTGGCATATTCTATGCAATATTTGGTACATACTTACCTATAAAGTATTGGTTGTTAACTGAAATTCAACTTTATGTGAGCCTCCTGTATTTTATCTGGCAACCCTACTAGGTTTTGTTTTGTTTTGTTTTGTTTTTGTTTGTTTGTCTTTTGAGACAGAGTCCCACTCTGTCGCCCAGGCTGGAGTACAGTGGGGCAGTCTCGGCTCACTGCAACCTCCACCTCCCAGGTTCCAACGATTCTCCTGTCTCAGCCTCTGTAGTAGCTGGGATAACAGGCACACACCACCACGCCCGGCTAATTTTTGTATTTTTAGTAGAGACGGTGTTTCACTATGTTGGTCAGGCTGGTCTCAAACTCCTGACCTCAAGTGATCCGCCCCCCTCAGCTTCCCAAAGTGCTGGGATTACAGACGTGAGCCTCCTTGCCTAGTCACTACTAGGTTTCTTAATGTAATGCCTGATACATGGTCGGTGGTAAATACATTTCAGTGCCACTCTACTTTTCTTGCCACCTGTAGGTGGCAGTCTTATCAAATAATTTCAAGGGACCTACGACAAATGTGTTTAATATTGTGCTGCAGTTTCATACTGTTTAATCCATCTATTAATAAGGCTCTTAAAATTATATAAATGAAGTTTACAGAAAATAAAAATAAAAATAAATTTGAAGGTGCACAAAACTAAATATAATTCAGTCCTCATCTTTTATACAACTTACCATTGAATATTCAAATTTAGATGGCTAATTCTAGTGAAGTACGGTGCTTTTATACTTCTATGGATATTTTGAGATATTTTGTAGCTTCTCATGGTATTGTAAATGGGGTCTTTCCCCCTCATATCTTCTAATAGACTACTTCTGCTGTGTAAATAGCTATTGATTTTTGTATGTTTATTTTTGTTTCAGACCATACTCTGTTAGTTCAAGTAGTATTACCAAAAATACTCTTGGATTTTCCAGTAGACTATTAAATGATCTGCAAATAATGTACTTTTCTCTCTTTTTCAAATAGCAGTAAATCTCTTTTAAAAAACTAAATGTAATTCTCCTAGATGCAGGTATTAACAATAAAAAGAAATAACTATATTGATACTCTTATAAAACTATTTCCAGCCAGGCGTGGTGGCTCATGCCTGTAATCCGAGCACTTTGGGAGGAGGCTAAGGAGGGTGGATGGCCTGAGATTAGGAGTTCAAGATCAGCCTGGCCAATATGGTGAAACCTCATCTCTACTAAAAATACAAAAATCAGCTGGGTGTGGTGGCATGCACCTGTAATCCAAGCTAATCGCAAAGCTGGGGCAGGAGAATGGCTTGAACCCGGGAGGTGGAGGTTGCAGTGAGCTGAGATCGTGCCGCTGCACTCTAGCCTGGGCACCAGCGCGAGACTCTGTCTCAAAACAAAAACAAAAACAAACAAAAAAATTATTTCCATTAATATGAGATTTTATATTCACTCAAAACTGTTATTATAATAATATAAAATTATAATCCAAAAATATAATTGTAACCTTATAGTTGTATTTATACATGAATAATATAGAATTATGTAAAAATAGGACCTCAATTATCTATTACATCTACACCCATGCCCCCCTACCCATTATACTAAGAATGCTGTTCTTATCACAGAGATTTGTTTTCTTACAAAGCCAAAGGAAAAAATATGCCCATGAGATCCAATAAAGTCTTTAAGTAACTTATTCCGTTATTACACACTGCATTCTAGAGAAGAATAATTATAATTCCTTTTGAATTTCAATACAAGAGGCTTCAATCTTTTAAAAGAAAGTTACATCATTTTGTACCATTATTCATTACCTTTCGAGCTGTGACAGTGTACTCAGCACTACACAAAACATAGGACCCAGTGCCTTCCCTTATCCGATGTTGAGAAGCCACCTAGGAATTAGAATCTATGAACATGAGTTTCGAAGGTAGCACCTTTAGGTGTTTTAGTTCACAGATATTTTAATGTGTGTTGATTTACAAACTGTAAAATAGAATGGAAGTTTAAATATTAATCTGAAAAATAAATTTTGTATGAGGTGGCACTGTTTGGCAATATGCTATTTCTCTTGAAGTTGACTAAGTAATAGTTTCTTATACTTTGCCGTATTCCAGTACTTACTCTTCAAGTATAAGATCTATTAATCATTTTTATGACTATGAAAGTAAGTTAGTCTCAATGAAAAAAATTAGAAAACACAGAAAAGTGTAAATAGAAAAATCATCTGCAATTCAATGTTTAGGTAGCTTATGAAAATTTTTTTCCTCTATTGTCCAGGAAAGTCATAATAAGGCATAAACTTTGGAATCAAACAAATCTGGGTTCAGATTCTTCCCTCTCCACTTATTCAGTGCACCTTGCAGTAAACCTCTTAATCTCACTGAGTTTATTTTCAATTTTGACTTATCTTCCCCATCCAGTTACCATCCGTTTCTTTTCTTTCTTTTTTCTTTTTTGAGGTGAGTCTCCCTCTGTTGCCCAGGCTAGAGTGCAGTGACCCGATCTCAGCTCACTGCAACCTCTGCCTCCCGGGTTGAAGCAATTCTCCTGCCTGAGCCTCCCGAATAACTGGGATTATAGGTGCCCGCCACCACACCCAGCTCATTTTTTTTGTATTTTTAGTAGAGATGGGATTTCACCATGTTGGCCAGCCTGATTTTGAACTCCTGACCTCAAGTAATCCACCCACCTCGGCCTCCCAAAGTGCTAGGATTGCAGGTGTGAGCCACCGCACCTGGCCCATTTCTTTCTTTCTTTTTTTCTTTTTTGAGACAGAGTCTTGCTCTGTCGCCCAGGCTGGAGTGCAATGGCACAATCTCGGCTCACTGCAACCTGCGCCTCCTGGGTTCAAGCGATTCTTCTGCCTCAACCTCTGTAGTAGCTGGGACTACAGGTGCACGCCACCACGCCCAGCTAATTTTTGTATAGAGATGGGGTTTCGCCATGTTGGCCCGGCTTGTCTCGAACTCCTGACCTTGTGATCCGCCCACCTTGGCCTCCCAAAGTGCTGGGTTTACAGATGTGAGCCACTGAGTCTGGCCCATCCATTCCTTTAGAAAAGTGTGCATTGTCCTTTCTTTTTTTTTTTTTAATTTATTATTATTATTATACTTTAAGTTCTAGGGTACATGTGCATAACGTGCAGGTTTGTTACATATGTATACTTGTGCCATGTTGGTGTGCTGCACCCATCAACTCGTCAGCACCCATCAACTCGTCATTTACATCAGGTATAACTCCCAATGCAATCCCTCCCCCCTCCCTTCTCCCCATGATAGGCCCCGGTGTGTGATGTTCCCCTTCCCGAGTCCAAGTGATCTCATTGTTCAGTTCCCACCTATGAGTGAGAACATGCGGTGTTTGGTTTTCTGTTCTTGTGATAGTTTGCTAAGAATGATGGTTTCCAGCTGCATCCATGTCCCTACAAAGGACACAAACTCATCCTTTTTTATGACTGCATAGTATTCCATGGTGTATATGTGCCACATTTTCTCAATCCAGTCTGTCACTGATGGACATTTGGGTTGATTCCAAGTCTTTGCTATCGTGAATAGTGCCACAATAAACATACGTGTGCATGTGTCTTTATAGCAGCATGATTTATAATCCTTTGGGTATATACCCAGTAATGGGATGGCTGGGTCATATGGTACATCTAGTTCTAGATCTTTGAGGAATCGCCATACTGTTTTCCATAATGGTTGAACTAGTTTACAATCCCACCAACAGTGTAAAAGTGTTCCTATTTCTCCACATCCTCTCCAGCACCTGTTGTTTCTTGACTTTGTAATGATCGCCATTCTAACTGGTGTGAGATGGTATCTCTGAAATTGAGGCAATAATTAATAGCCTACCAACCAAAAAAAGTCCAGGACCAGATGGATTCACAGCTGAATTCTACCAGAGGTACAAGGAGGAGCTGGTACCATTCCTTCTGAAACTATTCCAATCAATGCATTGTCCTTTCTTACCCTCATTGCATTCCTCTACCTACTACAATCTGGCTTCTGTCCCCATTATCCAGAAACGACTCTCACGAAGGTCACTAACAGCCTCTGCATTGCCAAGTTCAGTGCACACTTTCCTTCTTTATCTTATGCTCCCTCTCAGCAGCTGTGTTGCCCTGGCAAGCTGCAGGAGTGATACTGGACAGCTAATTGCAAACATTTCTTTCCAAGTTCAGTGAAGGAGTGTTGGTAGCTTGAAATTATTAGCCACAGTGACAGTATTTACACCACAAAAATCAGCAAATGCTACAAATCAGGGCCTTTTTTCCTGATAGCCACATACTAAACATTTACCTGCACACCAAGGGAGATAGGTGACTAGTTTTCCCTTCATAGGATGCTATTTTTGTTGTTGTTGTTTATTCAATACCACCCCTCCTGGTTTTCTTTCTATCTTAGCTCCCCTATCCCACTGTTACATGTTAGCATTCTTCTTTTTCTTCTTCCTTTCGTGCACTAGCTCCATAAATGTTCTCACTAATTTCCGTGGATTTAAATACTACCACTATGTGGATCAATTTTGGATTTGTATCTGCAGCCCAGACCTCTCCTCTAAGATTCAAACTCAAACATGGAACCACTCATTTAGTTTGTGCTGGGTGTCTTACAGCAGACATCTCAAACTCACTGACAAAACTTAGTTCCATAAAACCTTTCCCTTTCTTTTTGTCTCTTCTTCTTCTTTTTTTTTTTTTTTTTTGAGACGGAGTCTCGCTCTGTTGCCCAGGCTGGAGTGCAATCTCGGCTCACTGCAACCTCTGTCTCCCAGATTCAAGCGATTCTCCTGCCTCAGTCTTCCAAGTAGCTGGGATTACAGGCACCCACCACCACGCCCAGCTAATTTTTGTGTTTTTAGTAGAGACGGGGTTTCACCATGTTGACCAGGCTGGTCTCAAACATCTGACATCAAGTGATCCACCTGCATTGGCCTCCCAAAGTGCTGGGATTACAGGCGTGATCCACCGTGCCCGGCCAAACCTTTCCCTTTCTTATCTTCCTCATCCCAACATTCTCCATTTCAGCAAACGGAACCACAATATACTTGATCACTGAAGCCAGAAACCTAAGCATCATCCGTGGTTCTTCCCTGTTCCTCTGCCTCATGTCTAATCCATTGGCAAATCCTGCCAATTCTACCTCTAAAGTGTCTTGTTCTTCTTATTTTTTTTTCTTCAGCTTTATTCCGATCACATTTTGGACTACCATCATCTTTCAGCCCAAATACTGTAATAGCTCCAAACTGATCTCTGAACTTCAATTCTTCTTCCCCTTGAATCCGCTCTCCATGTAGCAGTAAAAAGTGATCATAAAATGTGGAGATCACACCATCTGTCTGCTTAAAGTCTTTAAATGATCTTTCATTACATTTACTTTAAAAAACAAATTTCAGGTTTTTGTACTGGTCTCTGCTTATCTCTCCAACTTTTGAAATGTGATTATTTAAGCTCACGTATGTTCTGTTCAAACCTTTGGCTTTCTTGTCTCTGAACGTGTCAGGCTTCCCCTCCACCTCACGTATAGCTTTTATATATACACCCCCAGTCTTAAATGATCTTTTCCTTGCTCATTCTGTGGATAGTTCCTTGTGTTCCTTTAATTATCCAATCAATTTAAATCTACCCTTTCTGTTGTTCTTTATTCCAGCCCCTTGTTTATTTCCTGATTGAATGAATAAATGAATCTGTAAGATTCTTAAGGATTTATCTAATAGGACTAAATAATGAAAAAACATTAAAAAGTCCTTAGCGTGAGGCCTGGTACAGGGTATATGTTAAATCAGAATTTTGTTTTGTTACTATTTTTCAATTTAATTTAATTTATGGCATTCTGTAGTTCCTAAATGAAGACTTGTGTCTGGAAGGTGGCTGTGTTAAAGCTCAGGGTATTCTCACTTCCTAGTTTCACAGATGGGTAACCTGATTTAAGCAGAACATCCCTAATTTTTATGCTTTGGTTTATTAAGAATGTACTAGTAAAGGAAGGAGTGAATCCTGCTGGTAGGAATTGAAACATTTATGGTGAGCCAAATAGGATAAAAGACAAAAGCATTAATAAAACGACTAGACCACAGGTGCCTTTTGTTTTTTCTGATCAAACAGATCTAGAAAGATCATGTTTAGATTTTGGCAGTTTAATTGGTCAGACTATGATGCTGATAAGGCTCTGGTTATATGCTTCTAAATTTAGTCACTTAATTTGATATTAGAGAGTTCGGCAACTTTAATCTTACATTAAAAATAAAGCTTTTCAATCATTAGAGCACCTAGGGCAAGTAGAAGGATGGTGCATTAATTTTATATATATATACACATACACACACGCATATATATGTATATACAAACATATATACACATACACATATACGCATATACTTTCATACACACACACACACACACACACACACACACACACACACACACATCCTTTTTCTTCTTTTTATTTTTTTTGAGACAGGGTCTCACTCCGTCACCCAGGCTGGAGTGCAGTGGCATGATCTCATCTCACTACAACCTCCACCTCCTGTGCTCAAGCAATCCTCCTGCCTTGGCCTCTCAAGTAGCTGGGATTACAGACATGCACCACCACGCCCAGCTAAGTTTTGTATTTTTGGTAGAGATGGGGTTTCACCAAGTTGCCCAGGCTGGTCTTGAAGTCCTAAGCTTAAGCGACCTGCCCGTCTAGGCCTCCCAAAATGCTGGGATTACAGACATGAGCCACTGCACCCGTCCCATTATATTTTTTTTAAGTGGGGGTGATTTAGGCAGTAGCATCACTTTATAATACTAAGAAGAGTACACACAAACAATACACAACTTAAATAACATTAGTACTGGCATCCAATTTTAAAACCATTAAAGGCAAGAAATTTATTCGAATACTTACTGGTTGTTTCTCAGGAGAAGTGGCTCTGTTGCCCCTAACAACCACCGGGCCACCAGAGTGACCTTTTTGTACGTTTGAGGACGTCTGCACAAGGGGCCCTCCAGGCAATTGCTTTCTGCTTCCTCCCAAACCTGTAGTCCCACCCTCTCTAGTCTCTTGGTCTCCCTTAAGGACTTAGAACAAAATTTTCCTGAATTCCAAGATCTTTTACCTTTGAACCTGCCCTGTCCACTGTGGTCTTTCAGGGGTAAGGGCTCAAACTCCTAGACCTTGTTTTACCATGTAGTCAAAAAACACAGAAAAGAACAACTTAAGAGAAGTAAGAAAGCTTTGACCTGTGAAAGAAAATTTACAGGAGGCTGTTGGTTTGTACTGAGCTCCTGCACTGGGCCCAACAGACCAAAGCAAAATGGAATCATTCCTGCTAAAGTTTCACACCACCAAACCAAAACTAAGTTGTTTCTCTGACCTTCCAAGGAATTTGGGAGTTGAGGGGGGAGAGAGAGAGAGAGCCAAATCCCCAAACAGGCTAGTTTTACCTGGCATGATAAGGAAGTCCCCTCTGCTTTAACCTTTAGGAAGAAAAAACTTCAAAATGACCAATCCACTTTTGTTCTCTATGTCTGCTTCCCCAGCCCTTTCTGTCTATAAAGCCAACCTTCTCTGTTCGGCTCATTTACAGATTGAGTTGTTGCCTGATTCTAGAATCACCGATAAAAGCCTATTAAGATCTTTAACTAAATGGGTTGTAATTTTGTCTTTTGACAGGGCCACTCGGTTTTTTCCCGCGGAAAGTTTCACTTTCCTCTTGCCTGCCACCTTCTTTTTCAGGAATCCCACTGTATGCTCTCAAGGACCCTGTTTATTCTGCAGCTCAGATCAAAATGCCTTTTTCCTAAAGATGAGGTGGAGAAGAGAGAAGGCCTTTGCTTTCCTTGGCATGTTAGAGTGTGAGCAGTGCTTACAGAGAAAGTTGATTTCCTGGAAAACCTCCAGCCACAACCCTTTTTATTATTTTATTATTATTTTGTTTACTCTGCCATAAATTCAACCAAGTGTACACAACTCTTTTAATATGTGAATGATGAAACAGTAAAAGCCACAGCCTCACTGGAAGGCAGGATGTGAGTCACCATTAAAAAAAAAAAAAATCAACACAGACTTCATCCCAACAACTTTATTTCTAAGGATCTTTCCTAGATATATATTTGCATGAATATGAAGAGACATGTTCAAGGATATTCAGTGCAGCCTGGTTTGTAACAGTGAAATCAGAAACAACATAAATGACTCACAAAAGAAAAATGGTTACCTAAACTATATTACACCCATACTATGGAATATATCCATGCTCTGCAACATTCAAAGAATAAAATAGATCTATATTCATCGATACAAAAAGACCTTTAAGACAAATTGTTAAATGAAAGCAAATCTATAGAAAAATAAAGCATAATCCAGTTACATAAAAATACATATTTCTTTGTGTATATGTACACACACATAATGTATATATGTACATAAACAAAGAAAAAGATCTTGAATGATACCCACCAAATAGTGAGCTTTTGCTTTGTTTCTGAATTTTTGACAATTTAAGTGTATTGATATGCTACTTATGTAATTCAACATTTAAGAAAAAAAGGCAAGGAAAGCAAGAAGTCATGCTGCATAGCATAGTATCTAACTGCCTGGTCCCTGGAACCAGACAACCTGTATCCAGATTCTAGCTTGCCACTTACTTAACCTCTCTGTGCTTCAGTTTCCTCCTCTGTAAACTGGAGGGTAACAACAGTGCCTACTGCTGAAGGTGGTTATAGACATGAAATAAGAGGATATGTTCAAAGTGCTTGGGACCTAGTGAGGTCTATATAAATGTTAGCTAGTATTACTGATTAAGGAGAGAATGAATCACTGGTGATTCCACTTTAGTCAGAGAAGAGTGATGATTTTTTTCATATTCTGGCACTAGTGAGACCTCAGGAAATGTGTTTTAAAAAAATCAATGTCAAACAGCCCTGAAGATGAGGCTTCTAATGGTCCCGCTATTACCTAGTCTTCCTGGAACAAAATGCACATTGGAGAGCGTACAGTTCGACCGACATTCATACCAAACACTCCACTCAGTGCTAGAGACCAGTGAGGCAACATTTCTGCTTTTAAGGGGCCCATTTTGTGTTATGGGGGGGTGTAGTGGAGGGAAGAATCAAATCAGTAAACAAATCTTTTTAACACAGGGTAGTACACAAGATGGGATGACACAGAACTGTGAGTAAGCTAGAGTGGAAAAGAATGGGAGGGACAAGAATGCTCCTGGTAGATGTGAACACTCTGGAAAGATGAGAGGAATTAGCAATGAAAGTAAAAAAGGGACTGGGCATTTCAGGTAAGGGAAACAACATGATTCATTTAGGGGAACTACAAGGAGTTTGGTATTGTTAAAACGTATGTTTGTGTATGTGTGTGTGTGTGTGTGTGTCTGGATGATGAATGGGAAGGGGACAAGGAAGAATGGTCAGAGGAAGTAAGGAACAACAAGTTTGGAAAGACAGTGACAATGATTGGTGACCTTAATTATGTAGCATCAGAGTAGTAGTGGAAACAAAGCAAGATGGTGGTAGAAAAATTACTAAAGACAATCTGCCTCTTTGGGCAGATTGAGAGATTTTTTGTTGTTGTTTTTTGAGATAGCGTTTCACTCTGTCACCCACGCTGGAGTGCAGTGGCCCAGTCCTGGCTCACTGGAGCCTTAATCTCCCGGGCTCAGGTGATTCTCCCATCTCAGTCTCTTGAGTAGCTGGGACCACAGGTGTGTGACACTATGCCCAGCTAATTTTTGTATTTTTTGTAGAGATGGGGTTTTGCCATGTTGCCCAGGCTGGTCTGAAACTCCTGGGCTCAAGCCATCTGCCTACCTCAGCCTCCCAAAGTGCTAGGATTACAGGTGTGAGCCACCATGCCCAACCACACTGCTTTTATGAAAGGAGTCTCATTTTGACAAGTCACCTTTTGAAGAAATATGACAGGCCGACTTCTGACTGGTATTTCCAGGTAGAATGTAGCAGGTCATGGCAGGCCAGTGCTCTTGCTGCACACCTAAGAAAAAGTAGGATAAGTTACCAAAATTATAGTACAAAAGATTTAGTGAGAGACCTTAGTGAGAGAGCTGTGGAAACAATGAACACTGTATGAACTAACATTGCAGAGAGAGGGGAGCACTTTCTAAGGGAACTGACAGTCTCTGGCCATTTTCCTCCCTGGGGATATTTGTCAGTTCTGAGTGAAGACTAAGAATCGTTGGCTAGGAGGAGGGACTATTGGTGCTTGTGTGGGGCTGGTTTGACAGATTATAAACTAGTATAGAACTGAACACACAGGAGCATATGCTGATGCAGGAGGCTGGGAGACTTGGCTAGAGAGGCAGAGTGAAATATCCCAATTTCATGGTACTTAAGAGACAAAGTCCCACTAGGAGGAGGCATCCTGCCATAAATACACGGCCAGTTACCCTCAAGGCATTTCTTAAATATTGAAGCTGACTGGGATCAGAGGGCAAAAGGCTCAACTCAAAACCTCTGAAGAGCCGAAGTGACTCTGAAGAACCTGAGAGCCCGAGATCCAGCAGGCTCTTAACCAAAAGCCAGGAGGGCCACGCTTGAGGAACAGGGACAGAAAGAGACCCCTATTTGGGTTGAAGTGATCTGCCTATTTCATGGAGGATGACATTACCTGAGACCTCTGAATTCTTTTGTATACAATGTTTGGCATGCAATCAAAATTACAACACTTGTGAAGGGGGGCAGGAAAATATGGCCAATAACCAAGAGAAAAAGCAGACAATACAAGCAAAGCCACAGACGCTTGATATACTTGAGTTAACTGACAAGGACTCTAAGAATAACTATGATTAATAAGTTAAACAAAATAGAAAAAATATGGAAAAACAGGAAAAGGTAGAGAAATTCAACAGAGGTAAAATCTACTAGAAAGAATCAAAAGCACATTCTAGAAATGAAAAGGACACTATCTGAAATTAAGGACACTTTGGATGAGTTTTACAGGCAGAACACAGCAAGGAAAGAGTTAATCTATTTGAGGACAAGTCAGTAAAAATGATCCAAATTGAAATAGAAAAAAATCATGGAAGAAAAAAACGGAGCAAAAGAAACATGTGGGGCATAGACAAGCAGTCTAACATATTTATAATTGAAGAGGGTGGGGATAGAGAATGGGCCAGAAGAAATATCTAAAAGATTTAAAAGACAAGTGAAACCTAAGTAGAATGAAAGAAAATTATACATAGGTATATCATAGTCAAACTGATGAAAACCAAAAATTAAAAAAACATTTTAGGCACGGTGTGGTGGCTCATACCTGTAATCCCAGCACTTTGGGAGGCCAAGGTGGCAGGATCATTTGAGGTCAGAAGTTCAAAATGAGTCTGGGTAACATAGTTGGACCCTGCCTCTACAGGAAAAAAAAAAAAATTAGTTGGGCATCCAATAGCTGGCCTTCTTGTGGTTCAAGCTACTTGGGAGGCGGAGGTGGGAGCTCAGGAGAGTGAAGTTGCAGTGAGCTGTGATCACCCCACTGTATTCCAGCCTGGATGACAGAGGGAGAACCTGACTCTATTACAAAAATACATTCTATTTTTTTTTTCTTTTTTGAGACTAAGTCTTGCTCTGTCGCCCAGGCTGGAGTGCAGTGGCATAGTCTAGGTTCACTGCAACCTCTGCCTTGCCAGTTCAAGCGATTCTCCTGCCTCAGCCTCCCAAGTAGCTGAGGCTACAGGTGCGTGCCACCACACCTGGCTAATTTTTGTATTTTTAGTAGAGATGAGGTTTCACCAAGTTGGGCAGGCTGGTCTCAAACCCCTGACCTTGTCATCTGCCCGCCTCAACTTCCCAAAGTGCTGGGATTACAGGCATGAGCCACCACGCCCGGCCCGAAAATACGTTTTTTAACAAAGGAAAAAATATACTTTACCTTCAAAGGTACAACAGTAAGACCAACTGCAGTCTTTTTAACAGAAATTATTAAAAAAAAAAAATGGAATGACACATCTTCAAACTGTTGGAAAAAAGAAAGAAAAAGGTGTCGCTAATGATGTTACCCACACCAAAAATGGATTTGTTGTCCACCATCTCATGCTCATGACTATTTGTGGGTCTTCTGCAACACTCTTCAGTATCCTGAGATGTCTTCCTCATACCCTTCTATATTGTAGGATTTCAGGCTTCACAGTTCTGTAGCGTCGAGATCACCTATGCCACGTTATGTACACTGTAGCTTTATACTCCTTTAAAGTGACCTTTACTTTTATTCACTGGCTTTAATCTGCAAGCAAATCAAAATGTTAATGTCATCCCATCAGAAGTTTGGCATTCCATTGACTATTAGCAACAGCTCTCTGCCTATATATTAGGAACATAATTTGTGTTAGATGCTTCTTTTCTGATTATTTTTGTAAAATAGTGTTGATGTCCTAGTGGTTAGAGAAATGTTTCATGCTTTACAAATGTTAGATTTGGAGTTCAGTCATAAATGATATATCCTATATGTCACTTAAGAATTTAAATGAAGCAGTTCAATAATATAAGTATCAGTGCCATCACTAGCTTGTAAGTTCCTTTCACTATGATTTAACATATCTAAGCAGCAGTGACTGAGAAGGTTTGTAAAACATGTGTCTTCAATAATCCCATAGATTCATCTGCAGAACAGTGAGAACTTACTGTGGCTAATGTGCTCTTCCTGGTCTGTTTATGGCATTCAGAATGATCATCTAGTCATTTTTTAAAACATGCCTCACCTCTCTCTTGGAACTAAAGAGACACCATCCAGCAACCAATGAACAACCTTGATGATTAGGATAAACCAGTTGCCTCTCCCAATCCCTTAGATATTCCTTTGAACTTCCACATATCTAATTCTCAAATACCCTATGGATATGGTTTAGCTCTGGGTCCCCACCCAAATCTCATCGCAAATTGTAATCGCCACGTGTAGAGGGAGGGACCTGTAATCCCCACATTTTGAAGGAAAGAGGTGATTGGATCATGGGGGCAGTTTCCCTCATGCTGCTCTTGTGATAGTGAGTGAGTTCTCGTGAGATCTGATGGGTTTGTAAGCATCTGGCATTTCCCCTGCTTGCACTTTTCCCTCTCCTGCCACCATGTGAAGAGGGTCCTTGCTTCCTCTTTGCTTTCCTCCATGATTGTAAGTTTACTGAGGCCTCCCCAGCCATTTGAACTGTGAGTCAATTAAACCTCTTTCCTTTATAAATTACCCAGCCTCAGGTAGTATCTTTATAGTAGTGTGAGAATGGACAGTACACCTGTGTTTTCTGGTTTGTTTCAGGACACTAGTTCCTGGCGTGGGCACCTTTGGACAGCTAGTACATTATTTTCCTCCTGGCTCCTGCTAGGGACTAGAATCCATTCTTATCTCTGCCTTGGTTCCCTTGTACTGATTTCCTTTATGGCAGAGCCTACATCTAAAATATTTAACATCTCTGCTCTGCTCTACCAAATGCTGCCACTAGTCCTCATGTCTAGGTTAGAGCCCCTTCCACGTTTCACATTCTGCCCTGGCTTTGGACTAGATTACTTATTACTCTGTTTAACTCTGTCTCTCATTTTTCAGCCCAACTTTTTTTCTCAGTTGTAGGAGCCCTACAAATGAGCAGCTTTCAAATATTTGTTCATTTTACCTATCCTTGTGGAACTTCACCCGTATATGTGCAACTTAGTGATGACTAAGGTCTCTAGAGCACTCTTCTGTAGATTCCTGTAGCTCTTTCTCCAGATAGTTTCCTCTAGGCACTTATCCCACAACCTCCATCCACCATGGCCTCTTGGGACCGTGATTGCTGTCTCCTAAACTCAGTGAGGTCACTGAGCTCTGTTTGGGTTTCTCCTCCCTCCACCTGTAGCCTGGGAGTTTCCTGTAGTCAGAAGCCAGGGCATTCACAGGACTAACTTTATTTGCTTCCCTTTTCTCAAGAAGCACTGTCCTGAGCTGCCTGTTGTCCAATACCTAAAAATAGTTGTTTCATGTATTTTTTTCAGTTTTGTTGTTTGATTTGGGAAGACAAGTCTAATTTTTACTTCATCATAGCCAAAAGCAGAATTCCAGTTTATAATCTCATTTAAATCTCTGTTCTAACTGTAGTTAAGTGTGTCTTTCTAATACTCTTTATTTATTCTTTCTTTTTCTTCTTAGTTTCACTAAAGATCATTCATTTTGTTAATTCTTTTCAAAGAACCACATTTTATCCTAGTTCTTCATTTCAAATGTATTGATATTTAGTTGGAATTATTTCTATGTAAACAAAAATTTTTTTTTCCTCATTCTTGCTTCTATCTCATACCTTTTAATGGTGGTCATTTTACTCTATATAAATATATTTATATATAAACGATACAGAAATTTTATTAGTGGTACTCTCAATATCTGTTTGTCTTAAAGTATCTATCTTGCCCTCATTTTTGAAAGATATTTTTGCTGTTCATGCAATTTTTGTTTGTTTTGTTTGTTTGTTTGTTTTTGAGATGGAGTCTCTCTCTGTAGCCCAGGCTGGAGTGCAGTGGTGCAATCTCGGCTCACTGCATACTCCGCCTTCTGAGTTCAAGCTATTCTCATGCCTCAGCCTCCCAAGCAGTAGGATTACAGGCATGCTCCACCACGTCCAGCTAATTTTTAAATTTTTAGTAGAGACAGGGTTTCACCGTGTTGGCTGGGCTGGTTTTGAACTCCTGACCTCAAGTGATCCACCCACCTTGGCCTCCCAAAGTGCTGAGATTACAGATGTGAGCCATCATGCCTGGCCTATTCATGAAATTTTAAATGAACAATTATCGGCTAATCAGAATAATATTGTCTCATAGCTTTTATCATTTCCCTTGAGTCTGTTGTCAATCTAGTTTGTTTCTAGGCTATGTCCTTTCGCTGTGACTGCTTTTTAGATCTTATCTTTGTTTTTAGTGTTGTTCAGTTTCAATACAGTGTGTCTAGGTCTAGATTTCTTTTTATTCATCCTACTTGGTATATATTGTATTTCCCTTATTGATACATGTATTTTATAATATTCTTAGTTGTTTTTTCTTCAAATGTAGTATTTTCTCCATTTTAAAATTCTTTCTTAGGACTCCTATTATTTACAAATTAGATCTTCTTATCCTATTGTCAATATATCTTAACCTCTATTTTGCATTATTCATCTCCCAATATTTTGGAGCTGTATTTCTAGTGGCTTTTTAATATCCACTTTCCAATTCGCTAATTCTTTCTTTGGTTCTGTTTGTCTGTTTTATCCATTCATTGGGTTTTAAAATGTCTATAGTTGATAGTTGTTATTTCTATTTGGTTCTTTTTGAAATTTACTTTGTCATTTTTGATAGTCTAGTGTTGGCTCAGTTTTGTGATGTGTATCTTTTGTTATTTTTTTGTTACTTTATATATATTTTATCTCTTGTTTTATATGTATTATCTGGGAATTATAATACCCAAACTACTTAGTATCTATTTGTTGTTTCTGCATCTATTTGTTGTTTCTGCTGACTCTCACTCAGCATGGCTTATTTTACTGTGTATTTGGGCATCTTTTATTATGACCCCATTTTTGCTTGATCTTTATTTGTGGAATCCTTGGGGTCTACATTGACAAAGGTTTTTGTGTTTTTTTGAGACAGGGTCTCACTCTGTCAGCCAGGCTGGAGTGCAGTGATGTAATCATAGCTCACTGCAGCCTCAATCTCCTGGGCTCAAGCAATCCTCCCACCTCAGACTCCCAAATAGCTGGGACTACAGGCACAAGCCACCACATCTGGCTAATTAAAAAAAAAAAAATTTTTTTTTTTTTTTTTCGGTAGAGTTAGGGTCTTGCCACGTTGTCCAGGCTGGTCTCAAACTCCTGGGCTCAAATGATTCTCCCACCTTGGCCTCCCATAGTGCTGGGATTACAGGCATGAGCCACTGTTGGATACTTTTACTAAAAAAGAATTATTAAAAAAGAATTTTAGTTTGCTTCTCTCAGGAGCCAGGGATACGACTAATCTGGGGTCATTTTATCCCCCTTTAGTGGGCTGGCTTAATGAAGAGTCTCAGGCTTAGCTTCTCCACCTTGTATATGGCTTATCTAACTTGTTTGCCAGGACTTCCTCATTGCCTATTACGTTGTATGTATTATAAAGGCATTTGATTAAGAACCATTGAGTAGTTCAGTGTGCCTTTAAGCTTGAAGTTATGCAGAAAGCAGAATTATTCTCATGCTACTCATGAGAATAACTTAGGTTCAGAATGAGAAGTGATGATGAGTTGGCAGCTGAAAAGCTGTGGGAGTAAGACTCAATATTCAATTATTTAAAAAATCAATAAAGAAAAAATGTTAATAATGTACATTACCTTTCCTTCCATTAGAAATTCAAAGAGTATTTTTGATAAGAGTCAAATAGTAACCTCTTTTTTTCAAACACAGACTGGAATGTGTTTCATCCCTTTGGTCTATATACATTTTTCTTTCTGGTTTCAACCAATAGACTGTACTTTATTTCCTGACTTTAAAAAGTGGCATTTACTATATCTCCTAAAATTCCTTGCACTGTACAATTTGCTTTTACAATGATTTCTAGAGTATTCTAAGTTATTTCAGGTGAGACATTTGTTAGATTCAAGCCATGAACAAACTTGGTTGCTGTATGATTGGAAGAATTGGTTTCAGATTTCTGAGATTATAGAGATTCTGAGATGATGTGAGTGACCCCAAAAAGTCATTTCAGTGTATCACAACTCCAAAATGTAAGAAAATCACATATATTTTAAAATATATACTTAACCTGAAGAAGACTAAAGCGAAATACATAGGGAAACTTCTTTTTAGCTAAAGATGACCTTTGATAACAAAGTTACTGTCTTGCAACCTGCCAATCAGGCATGCACTGAGTACTTGCTGTGTGCCCAACAGTATTGTGAAAGGCGCCTTATGTGAGACTTAAAACTAGGAGTGAATTTTATAATCATCTGTGTAGTCTATTACAAGCATCTTAAGGACAAGAGTAAGATCTGTTCATTATTGGGCTTTTGCCACTGTATCTGTAATTCTGTTGTGAGGTTATAAGAACCAGAACTATTGTGGCAGTTAGAGAAAAAGAATAGATATTACTTAAAAGAATAAAAATACGCTGGGCGCGGTGGCTCATGCCTATAATCCCAGCACTGTGGGAAGCTGAGGCGGGCAGTTTGCCTGAGGCCACGAGTTTGAGACCAGCCTGGCCAACATGGTGAAACCCGTCTCTACTAAAAATACAAAAATTAGCCAGGTGGGTGGCACGTGCCTGTGATCCCAGCTACTCGGGAGGCTGAGACATAAGAGTTGCTTGAGCACAGGAGGTGAAGGTTGCAGTGAGTCGAGATGGCGTCACTGCACTCCAACCTGGGTGATAGAGCAAGACTCTGTCTCAAGCTAACAAATAAATAAATATTAAAAAGAAGGCACACAATTCTGGGACCTCTCTATCTTACTAGTATGACATCTGATATAACATATGCTCTGTATACTTCCAGAACAAATTCAACAAGACTGCCCAAGTCCCTGATTTCAAGGAGATTTGGGGAGATAGAAAAGACTTAAAACGAAACTATTAAAGAGCAACACAAAGCAGTGTATTAAGTAAAAACAGGTGATTCTGAAAGTACATGCCACAGAAGTTGATTGAATGAGATCAATGTGGGTCAAGGTAGAAGGAGAACCTTTCATAAGATGTTATATGAGTTAATTTGGGTGGAGAGGAGGCCATTGGGGAAGAAAAATGAGAATGAGTAAAGGCAGGGAGGCAGGAAACATATTATCTTGTTGAGAAACAGAGGGAAAAGTAGTATGTCTACAGTAAAATGTTTGAGTAGGGAGTAGGTAGAGATGGCACTGGCGAGGTAGGAGAGCATAGATTATGAAAGACCTTAAAATTTCAGTGAACTTCAAGCTTTACGCGGGCATAGATCACGTCTTGTTCACCATTGTAACCCTAGGGTCTACCCCAGGGACTGGTACATAGTATGTGTTCAGTAAAATTTTGCTGGATGAATTAATTGCTTGGATGAAGACACTTTGAAATGTTGAGTCTGTATCTGGAGATCAGTGAGGACCCACTAGAGGTTTTGGAGTATAACCTCATAGTAGAACATGAACTATGTCATGTTATAAATAGAAAAATTATTCTCAAGGTAATAGGTAAAATAAACCAGGGGGGTGGGTGGTAGGGAGGTGGTGGAGGCTGGAGGCTGGAGGCTGGATTTAGGCAGGGCAACCAGGCTTTCCTGTGATCATGCTTTAGCTAAGAAAGGTTAAGCATGGAATGAGATAGTGGGAGGGGAGAGTTGTTTTGAGACTAAAGCAACTGAATTGTGATTCACTGGCAAGTTTTCTGCCTAAAAGACAGTGAAAGGGATGTTGTCAAGATGGATAAATAATGAGTTGATTTTTGTAGTTGGCATTTGAATCTGAGAATTTCTATTCCCATTACAAATCTTTTTTCTAGTATTTCCTTTCCCACATGATCATTTGGTTGGGTTTTTTTTCAACAATGCTCAATTATCCATCAATTATTTTTTCTGAAAGAATTACGGTCACCTATTTTTTAATATTTCTGAATTGTCAGAACTATTATACAATTCTCACCACATCAGGATGGATTTAGGCAGTGCCAACATAGAAAATAACTAGAACATCTCTTTCTTTTCCTTCCTTCCTTCCTTCCTTCCTTCCTTCCTTCCTTGAGATGGAGTCTTACTCTGTCACCTCAAGCGATTCTCGTACCTCAACCTCCCGAGTAGCTGGGATTACAAGCGCCGGTCACCAAGCTCTGCTAATTTGCTTCTTTTTTTTGAATAGAGACAGTGTTTCACCATGTTGGCCAGGCTGGTTTCGAACTCCTGACCTCAAGTGATCCGTCCGCCTCAGCCTCCCAAAGTGCTGGGATTACATGAGTGAGCCACCACGCCCGGCCACCGAACATCTGTTTTGAGAGTGCACAGAGGAAGAGAGGACAGGGCGTGAGAGTGGAATCCCACCTTTTTAGTTAGAATTTCTGGATCTGGTGGCTTTTTATTATGTTGCTTATTAGCATCAAGCCCTAGTTGATAAACCTCCAGGGCACTAAGAGGTTTTTCTTGTATTTTCTCCTTTTTATCCTGACACACAGAAAAAGTGGGTTTGTTCAGAGTGGTCACCAGCCCGGCCCAGCCCCGACTCTTACAGAGTTGATGCAGTAAATCAAGTGTATGCACAGACTTCCCTTGAGTGTCTGTTGGCTCAAGACCCGGTGCTGGGTGGGGGGACCCTGACGCCCAGCGCTGACTCGAGGGTCGCTGGAGGAAAAGTCCCGCCCCATCCCACCCCGCCCACAGGCTTTCCGAGAGCCCGGCCGACTCGGAGGGGCTGGTGGGTCGGTCCCCGAGTGTGGACTGCGGGCTGAGCCCCCTTAGGCGACCGTGGTCTTCGCTGTCCTGTCAAGGGCATCACTTAGGGGAAGGAACGAACGGCCCTTTCTTGCTTTCTCTCTCTCTGGGACCAAAGCAGAGAACTGGAGAGCCATTCGGAGCACCCACGTTATTTTAGCTCTTATTAAGAAGCCGGGCGGGGAGCCGGGAGGACGCAGACCCTCGTTCCTCGGGGACAGAGCCCCGCCCGGCGCCGCGGCAGGGCGGCTGCTGGACCCGGGTGGGCCCCGGCGGCTCGGGGCGGGGGAGGCGCGCCCCGCCCAGCGCGGCCGCGGGTGTCAGCGTTGCCGCGCCCGGCGGGTCTCCGCGGCCGCTGCGTCTCCGCCCGTCGGCCTTGCTGCGCGGAGCGGGCGGCCAGGTGTCCTGCGGGCGGCGTCCCCGCACCGCGAGCCGGAGGGCGCCGGGGCCGGGCGGGCGCTCCAGGGCTGCCTTCCTCCCCGCGTCCTGCGGGGCTGTCCAACGCCTTCCAGCTCCGGCTCCCGCTGCCTGCACCATGTCAGCCAGAGGTGAGTGGGGACCAGGTGGGCACCGTCCACGGACCCCGGCGGGCCGAACAGGTGCGGGAGGGCGGAGGGGGCTGCGACAGCCGCGCCGGCCCCAGCCCGGCCTGAAACTTTGGCAGCGGATCCCCGGGCTCGGGGCTGCCGGGGGCCGGGGGCAGGGGAAGGAAGCCCTCGCCCTTGACCTTGATCCCCGGATGTGGGCGAGCCCAAGGGCCAAGGTCGGCGCCCGGCTCACCTGTGCCTGCCGCGCGTCTGGGCTGGGAGGCGTGGGGGATGGGCTCGCGCTGGCTGCCCTGCCGGGATCTGTGGAAGGGCTGGCCAGGAGGGAGGAAGAGGTATTTTTTTCCTCCTTTCTAGTTACCATTTTGCAGCTCGGCTATGGAAGAAATCCAGGGCTTGATGCAGCACCATTTAAAGCTGCAGTGCTTACACCTCATTTAAAAAAAAAAAAAAAAAGTAAATTCCCCACCTGTGCTCCCCTCTGCATGAATCTCCCCTTCCACTCCCTACCCATTTTCTTTCTGGAGTAAAACAATTATTGCAGGTGAAATGGGTGGAAGAAAAAAAAAATCAGAATTGCTTTTCAGGCAAGAATAAAGGGAACGTATTTCTTGCCATCTGGAGCCAGAGACGATGCTGGGGAGAGCGGGTTAGTCATAGCTCAGTGACTGCTAGTATGAGTGAAATATTAAAGAGATCAAGTCATTGTGCAGCTTGCGAGCATTTAAAATGAAGTGAATTGGTTGCTTTGCCATAAGCATTTAAGGAAAATATTGATTATTTTTAGAAAGTGTATTTGCAAAGCAGTAAGTGCCACCCCTTTTGATACCCTGAAGGCAACCTGTAAGAGGAGTTGCAGAGTTTTGTTGTTGTTGTTGTTGTTTTAACTCCGAAGCTCTAACCCTGCTTTTTGGAAGGAGTTTAGGAATTTGATAACATATGTTGGATAATTAAGCGCTGCTTTCCAGAGTTCATCCTGGAGCATATAATATAGACTAAAGTAATCTCTATCCAGAATGTTTTAATTCCTTTTCAAGCAATCTGATCTTTGTTGATGATTGCTCTGGCAATATGGTTGGTTGGATCTGTACCTAGAAATGGGGTGGAAAGGGCTTGGTGGAATGACAGAATTTATATTGTAGATACCAGGATACAGAGGTGACATAGGGCTCTGAGATACTACCTGCCTATTCATGCCTATATTCAGGTATATTAGAGAAAGAAAAAAGAGCATGGAACAGCTAACACCATAAGGGACTTGGTGTGTATATGGATGGAATCAGAACAATCTCTGAACTATGTTCTAAGACTGAGGCTTTGGGTGCTGATCGCTGTCCAAAGTACCACAAGGAACATATGGAGAATATCTCTTATAAGTTGTAAATCTCTCTGAGGTCAGAGTCCATTTCTGATTCAGGTTTAAAGCACCCAAAACTCTTAGTGCAGAACCTTGCACACTGTAGGGGCCAAGTAACTATGGGGAATCTTGGTATGCCCTAGGAAGCATCAAATTCGTTAGGCCGTCACACCAATTTCATTTAGTCTCTGGCCCCTCCTATTCCAGGGTCTCTGGGGTTTATTTGAGAATGCAAAATAAGATGACCCCAGAGATTCCAAGGGGCCCTAAGTCCTGGAATGGGGCTGAGTTCTCAAACATTTCTTCTTCAACCCAGTTTCAAGCAGGATGTTTTGGAGTCAGCTATAGACATTTCACTCAGTTGTCTTATTGTTGGTAATCTTGCATTTAACAGTTTAAAGTCTCACTAATCTAGTAGAGAGAAAAATACCTATAATAATAAATATCAGTTATTGTATACTTATTATGTGTCAGGTACTTTACATGTATTACATCATTTAATCCTCACAATGACTCAATCAAGAAGATATTGTTATTACCTCGCCATTTTACAGATGAAGGAATTGAGGTTTTGAGAGATTATAAAGTTTGACTGAGCTAAACTTGGTAAATGGCAGATCCTGATTTCTACCCAAGTCTGTCTGATTCTGATCACATCCACTTTGTTTTACTACTTCTGTTATTAGTCCTTCAAATATTGTAATAGACGTCGCAATCATTGATTTGCTAAGAAGAGAGAGAGAATGGCCTAGACATGACATTTAAAGGAAATAGCCTTGGTAAGTAACTTGGAATTTCCAATACATTTAGAAACATCTTGGTGGGCATTTGGTACTGACAAAGTGTGGAAAACAAGGCCACTGATACTAGATGTTGTTAATTTGATATTCCTAGTTTTTTTCCTTCCTTTTTCAGTGTTGAGAACCAGAACTTCCTAGATATTGCCAAAGACTGAGGATTTTAAGTATCTTTTTATGCAGCACTTTTATTTATGTGAATTTGAAAAAAATTCTAAAAGATTAGTAGAGTGCTTAGTAGTTACTGAGTTGAGTTTGTCTAGAAAAGTGTGTATTTTTGTCATTAATTTTTATAAAAGATTTCAAAACTGTAGGCTTCACTATGGTGTTCCAATTCAGTTATCTGCTCTTGTCTATACTCCTGGAGATAAACTTATAGGACCAGAAACTTAATGTGTCTACTTAAGTACCTAATTTATCAATAGGAAGTTCTTTAGACCCTTGGAAAGATAAATGCTCTTGATTTTTAAAATGATCTCTGCTTATTTCTAATATCTAGGCTTGTAGGTTATGGTAGGATTAGAATTTTCTCTTTTTTTTTACGTTGTAAACACTGGGCGCAGTGTCACACCTGTAATCCTATCACTTTGGGAGGCCGAGGTGGGTGGATCACGAAGTTAGGAGTTTGAGACCAGCCTGGCCAATATGGTGAAACCCCGTCTCTACTAAAAATACAAAAATTACCTGAGCATGGTGGCGCATGCCTGTAGTCCCAGTTACTCAAGAGACTGAGTTAGGGGAGAATAGCTTGAACCCAGGAGGCGGAGGTTGCAGTGAGCCGAGATTGTGCCAGACAGAGCAAGACTCCATCTCAAAAAAAAAAAAAAAAAAAAAAGAAAAGAAAAGAAAAAAGTTGAAAACAGCCCCCCTTAATGGGGTACAGAAGTCAGTCCCATTTGCTTGACTTACTTGTCCTTGTGTCTCAGGTGTGCTCTCTGCCTGCTTGTGAGTTTCCCCTGTTCAAGCCTTTGGTGGGATCATGTGTTTGGGGGCCTTGAGGGAGGTCAGCTACACTAGACTGCTGCCCATGGCCTGGGCAGGACATTTCCCAGCAAGGGCCAGAGGAGTTACTGTGTTTTCAGTCTGAATCGAATGTCAGAGCCAGCCAGCAGGGCTTCATCCTCTTGGGGACAACTCTGCTTAGCAGATTAGTTCCTGGATAACTTGCTTATATTTTTGTAATTAAATGTCCCTGGTTGGTTTTAAAAAAAGAAAATAAAACAATGAAATCAGTTGGCCGGGTGTGGTGGCTCACACCTGTAATCCCAGCACTTTGGGAGACTGAGGCAGATGGATCACTTGAGGCCAGGAGTTCAACACCAGCCTAGCCAACGTGGTGAAACCTCATCACTCTTAAAAATACAAAAATTAGCTGGACATGGTGGTGCACGCCTGTAATCCCAGCTACTCGGGAGGCTGAGGCATGAGAATCGCTGAGATTGCGCCTTTGCGCTCAGCAATTGTCAGGGTGACAGACTGAGACTCTATCACAAACAAACAAACAAACAAATCAATTGAATCTCATAAGAAAAGCAACTTTATTTTTAAAAATTTTAAGAGAAAAGTATTAAAATTCAGTTCACTATTCAAACTAACAATTAAAAGCATTCTTTAATTTTATGATAGAGCAAGCTAAGACATTCCCAACTTGCGGTATTTTAGGATACTCTAATCAAAGACTTGTAACTTGGTGTTGTATTTTTCCACTGGAGACCAAAATGGATCCATTATATTTTGATTTTTGAATTACCAGCTAGAGGAAATTATAACACATAGAATAGAGTTTCCACACCTGGGGAGAATTGTCTAGGCAGCCTTTCAAAAATATAGATTCCCAGGCCTCGTTCCAGATCTAATGGTTCCTAAACACTAAAGGTAGAGTCCCAAAATATGTGAAAAGTGATTCTAAGGACCATTAGATTACAGTGGAGTCCCACTATGGCAGGATCACAAGATTCATCTGGAGTATTTATCAAAGGTACTGATACCAAGCCTCTGCTTCAGATCTACTAAATCAGAATATTCAGGTTAGGCCTGGTCATCTGCATTTTTAATAAGCCCCAGTTAATTCTTATGTACAGGCAGACTTGGGAGCCATTGAATTAGAGCTTATTTTCTCTAATGCAGGGTCTGGATCATCCTGCAAGCTTTCAAAAAAACTATTTTTAAGTTATAAAATTAATATATTAAAATCCACTCTCAGGTTGGGTGCAGTGGCTCATGCCTCTAATCCCAGCACTTTGGGAGACCAAGGCAGCTTGAAGTCAGGAGTTCAAGACCCCCCTGGCCAACATGGTGAAACCCCCCATCTGTACTAAGAAAAAAAAAAAGTACAAACTTTAGGCAGGCATGGCTTCACACACCTGTAGTCCCAGCTACTTGGAGGCTGAGGTAGGAGAATTTCTTGAACCTGGGATGCGGATGTTGCAGTGAGCTAAGAACATGCCACTGCACTCCAGCCTGGGCAACTGTCTCAAAAAAAAAAAAAAAATTCACTATCAATATATTAATACAACAAAACGATGTTAACTTACCTATCTATTAAAATATTAAATTATAAATTAATACAGTATATTTAAATTCAAACAGGCTGGAATTATATAAAGTTAAAAATGAAAATCTCCTATTTTCTTCCTTCCTATCAAATCCTTGGAATTAGTGGCAAACAGTGCATCCCGTAAACCCTTCCAGACAGTTTCTCTCTGGTTAGCTTTTAGTCCAGTTCAATAAATAGTAAATACATATACCATGCAAGACACATGCAGAAAACAAGCACTTTACAAAGAAGCAATCACTCGATGAAACTGCTGGCTTTTCAGAAGCTTGAGTCATGAGGAAAAAGGCCCAGGTGTGTGTGGATAGATTCCATTGCCCTGGCAGGGAAAGAACTCATATATGCTGTCAAAATCTTAGACCAGTTTTGCTAACTTTGTTTTCAAAACTTCCACAAAACTGGAAGCAACCTGACTGTTCATCCACTGGGGGAACGAGTGACCAGATTGTGGTGCATACATGTGGACTATTACACAGTTATTAGAAAGAGTGAGTGAGGCCCATATGCATTGGTCTGGAGGGATGGCCATGGTACATTGTTAAGTGAAAAGAGTGTGTTTTAGAATAAAATCTATGTCATATATGATCCCAGTTTTGTAAATTGAGAAAAACCCCTATGTGTGCATATGTGTGTGTTCCATGAGCAGAGAAAAAAATCATAGAACAGTACACAACAAGCACTTAACAGTGGCTACCTCAAAGGTAAGGGCGAGGAGGGAACGTGGTTGGCTTTTCTTTGGCTATATCTTTATGTTGTTTGGTAGTAAGTAAGAACAGCTTTAATAGATTAAATAGTGATCTGGGGGCCATTTTTCTGGCCTGTATCAACTACAATTTCTCCTGTCTTTGAGTTACAGGACTCCCAAGAAGTTTATTAAATCGAGGAAAGGAGAAACTATCTTTGAAAGCCAAGTTTAGCCATTATTAGTTTTAGAGAAAAATCCAATAAAGGGAAAAATGTCCACTTAATCCCTACTCATTCATTTCACTTATTGGAGTCAGGGACGTAGATTTTTATTCATTTATCTGATGAACATTTATTGAATACTTGTTACATGCCAGCAATTAGTTAATAGGGCCCGGTATATACCTCAAGGAGCTCACAGTTTTATGGGGAAGACAAATACACACATATTTATAAAAGGATATCCTGAGTTCAGAGAGAGAGAGAGAGAGAGTGAGAGAGAGCGCATATGGGATAGAGAGAGAATTATGGTAATACCAAAGAGTGGCATCGAGTTAGCTGTGGGCGTGGCAACCATATCAGGTGAGGCTTCTTGAAGAAAGTAGAGTTGTTTTCTTGGAGAATGAGTTGGACTTAGCCAGGTGAAAAAGAATAGGATGGAGGGAAGGCCTTTCCAAGGAAAAGGGCATGAAAAGAAGTAGCATGGTGAGCACTGAACCTAGGAAACCTGTTGCTGCCAGATGACATGTTTTTCAGGGAGAGGAGAACCAGCTCTCAGTGGAGTTGGGAGGTGGAGAGGGCACTTGGGGGAAAGGCTGAGGATGTAGGGATTTTCACTGACAAGGGCTCGCAGTTCCAGAGCACAGTGGAAGGTTGTCCGTGGTGAGAGATGTGCAGCAGTAGGGAAGAAACAGGGCAGAAAGGGATTAGAAGGGAGAGGAGGCTGTCCTTCCCGTGGCTGAGACTGCAGGAATGAGAGAGATGGTTGCGCATGACAAGTTTGAAATGTCCTAACTTTGGCATGAGGAATTTGGTTGCAGACTGAGCCGAGAGCCTGGGCAGTATCAAGCTGGGGCAGAGAGGTGATAGGGGCTGCCCTCTGCTTCTTCGAGTAGCAGTAAAGCCCTCTGCTAAACATGGCTTATTCATGGGGTTAGGGCCAAGGTTAGAATGTAGGCGGAGGGACAATAGGAATCAACCACACTTATTATTATTATTATTTTTTTTGGCCGAGTTCTTGAGCTTTGACGCCTATAGCAGGGCTTAAAATGTATTTGCTAGTTGATAAATGGGAGACTTCTCCTTCATTTCATCTTTCTTCTCTTTTACTTCTGCCCACCACTCTGGGCCTCTTGTCCCAAGCATCACTCTAGCTTTATCAGTTTCTTTCATGGTGATGTTGTAAAGATTAGTGCACTAAGAGTTCTTATTTGGTGTGATCTGGGGGCCATTTTTCTGGCCTGTATCAACTACAGTTTCTCCTGTCTTTGAGTTACAGGACTCCCAAGAAGTTTATTAAATCGAGGAAAGGAGAAACTATCTTTGAAAGCCAAGTTTAGCCATTATTAGTGTTAGTATTTAATATCAAAACAGCAAAACACTACATTTCCTGGAAGTTCTTTTTTGCATTTAAAATAAATTGTTCTGATTCAATAAACAGATTTTTTTTTTTTTTACATGAGAGAGATCATTTTGGACATCAATATCTCACATGTGGGAGTGTCATATGTTTCAGCAAAGATTTTCAGAAGGTTGAATTGTTCCCACATTGTATCTGTGAACTGCAATATGTTTTGGTTTTTTTTCTTCATTTTTGGGAACTTATGTAGACAAGCGTGAGTTAATCACACTTCTTAGGTAATGGTTTACTATAATTGTCAGTCCAGTCCATCAGGCCCTACTGTGGTCTAATATATTGATTATTTTATCTCCATTATTTCGTTTCATTACCTATTCACCACAGGCAACTATTCTTATACATTTGATATACGTATCCTTGAATTTGTAGTAAAACCAATTCTTAGACCAGTTCTTGAGCTATAAGCACTAAGTCAGTGTGTGTGTGTGTGTGTGTGTATGTGTGTGTGTGTCAAGGAGAAATTTTCTTCTTATTGAGAATGGAATAGAAGGCAGTGGGGCCGTAATTTATGTCAGATATAAAAGAGATCCGACAATTAAGAAAAGATACGCTTTCTTGCTTCCCTTCTCCCCAAAAGAGAACTGGCAACCATATATCTGAAAATATCTTAACAGCAAGCAAGACAACAATATAATAGACAGTGCTGAACTCTTAATCTGTCACCCTTTCTCACTGAGATTCAATCGGCTGGTATTTACTGAACCTCTCTCCTGCAGCATCCAGATTAATTTAAAATCCTGTCTATTCCTGGGCTGAGGATGCTAATATACTAGTTAATGAAGTCGTTTAACAAATAGTTATTGAGCCCTCTGCAGTAAGGATTGTCATGGTTTTTGGGTGGAAAAATATTAAAGGACATTAGAATTTGTGGTTAATTGAGGTTGGGACAGACGGGCTGATAGACATTTATGGCTCACATATAAGTATATATTTACATAACTATATAAGTTGTAATTCCACATGGGATACTTCTATCTAGGACAAATGTTAAACCTGCTGGGATGTTGGGACAATCGGTGTATACTGGGGCTATCCTAGGCAAATTGAGACTGTGGACTTTCTAACTGGTAGTGTTTCTAGCCAGCATGCCTTATGGTGTCACTGTATTCCTTGGCCTTAAAAGATCGACTTTTGATCGATAGCTGAGTATCTGCCTGTACTATTAGCTACTTTGTAGATTATCTACCTCAAAATGTAAACTTAAATCTTGGGCTGCCTATTTCCTCCTCTTCAATCCAGCACATTTTGAGGCTATTTTCCCAAATGGCAGGTTGGTATGCTGAGGTATCATTGCTATCAGAGACTAACAACATTTAGCATAAAGTCAAATCAAAATAAAATTTTAGAATATTTGCTTTTTATTTTTGAGGTAATTCACATGATGATTTTATTCTGTTGGGTTAAATTATCCAGAGACAACTATCATGGGAAGGAAATGCTTAGTGCCTTTGGGACCTTCATCGTCATGGGAATGGCTCCAGTTTTTCTGGTTAATATTGTTTCATATAAGCTTTAAAATGTTTAGTTCGGTTTACCTGTGGTTATCTTTGGACTCACAACCTACTTGATTTTATGCCACTGTGCTAGAGATTTATCTTTTCTAGCATATTGTATGATTTTAATGGGAAAATTATCTAATTTGCATTTACCACTATAAGGAAATTGCCTGTTAAAAAATCAGTTTTGGATGGTAAATCCTTATTTGGTAGATGAACCTATAAAAGCCTTTGTATTATTGAACCCTGCATTAAAATAAAAATGAAAGCAGGAGTTGTGGGTCAAGCATGCAAAAATGATTTGCTGAATGATTGGAGATCATGTTGTTTTAGTCCTTTGTTAGATAATTTTTATAGGCTTGCTTGTAGGAGGAAGAGCTGAACATGCATAATTATTATTATTCATGTTTTAAATAAACACAATTAGTCCTTTCTTCTGTATGGTGTGTTCTTTCTCCAGCTCTTTAACATTATTACTTTTGAGAATAATATTAGATGATATATGTATAAATGGAGAAACTGTGTTAGGGTCAATTTTTAAATAGTTTTTCCTGAAGAAAATATCACATAATATATTTTTACTTTAAACTGTGTCCAGGGTCTTTACTGATACTTTTCTTTCTCAACTTATTGGGAATTCATTTAAAAAACATCCACAACAGGGAAGCCACCAGAGAACTGAATGGTAACAATGAAGGGAAATGAGGACAATGAGGTAAACAGCTATTTCTGGCTTTCAGCTCCAAATAGGAATGAACAGAAGGAGAGGAGTCCCAGAGTCTGGGGGAAGGAGGGAGGGGACAGAGGCATAATTTTTAAAAGTCAAAAAAATGTAGAAAAGAGGTTTGGGGTTGGCAATCTCTAATGGATTCCAGGAAGAATTTTTTTGTTCGTGTTGTTCTGTGTAAAACAAAGGAATCTTTATTTTGAATCACTTAAGCATTGGGTGAGTAATGAGCATGGGCATCAGGGATGGATGAGTTTTTTTCACCAGTTCCTTGTGACTACTTATTTTAGAAGAATCTATTCTGTGGCTAGATGCTTTATATAAACTGTAGAATTGTAGTTGGCAAGAATGTATTCATTTCTTCAGTTATTCCATAAGTATGAGTTGAACACCTACTAAGTGGTCTAGGTGTTGGAGTGTGACGACCACTTACCATATAAACATATTATAGGTGGTGTAAAGTACTGTGAAAAAAATATAAAAAAGAGAATGGAGAATATTAGAGAGGTGAGAGGGTGGGGAAGGTGCTATTGCATATGGGGCAATAATGGAAGGCCTCTTTGATAAAGCAACATTTCAGCAGAGACCTGAAGGAAGTGAGGGGTCATGAAGATATCTGGTAGAGAGTTTTTTAGGCAGTGAGATGAGCAATTCCAAGGCCCTGAGAGCTGTCAGGTCCAGCAGGCAGGCTTGTGTGGCTGGATCAGAGAGGACGGGAGAGGAATGGAGATGAAGTCAGAGAGGTAGTTGTGGGAAGGAGGGTGTCCAGTTGGTCCTTGAGACTGCTGTGATGATTTGAGTTCTTCCCTGAGTTAGATTGAGTGAGTTAGGTGAAAGTTCTGAGCAGAGTTGTGACATGATTTGATGTAGTTTAAAAGGATCGTTCAGTCAACATGTAGATGGTAAGGCAAGGGTGGAAGCAAGAAGACCAGTTAGGAGGCTCCTGTAATGGTCAAGATAAGAGAAGATGGTGGCTTGGACCAAATGTGAGGAGAGCAGGTGTTGAGAAGTTATTGGATTCTGGAAATGTTTCTAAAGAATTGCTTAGAAAACTTGCTGATGAGTTGGCAACATGAAGTAGAAGAAAGAGGGGAATCTTAGATCTCTCCAATTCTTTCAGCAACTGGGAGGATAGTATATCATTTCTTGCAATAAGGAAAAGTATAGAAGGGGCAGGTTTGGGGAGGAAATCCAGTATTTTGGACATTTGAAATGTCTCTTAGCCTCTATGAAAATATTTATTATGCCTATTTTACAGATAGAGAAAATGAGACATAGAGAAATGAAGAAACTTTCCTGAGATCATCATCTAGCTAATAAGTGGTTGACCCAGGATTTAAATTCAGGTCTTGTTCATGCCAGAGGATGCTCTATTTACTGTTACAATGCTGCCTCTTTACATTCAGCTGAAATACATACCAGGAAAAGAATCTATCTATTTTTCATTTTTTAATTATTTATGGTTCCTCATTATGGGATAATTTTCTGCATTTTTAAACATGGCTTATGTTTAAGGAAGAAAAAATAAACCATAATCACATTGTTCCAAATTGTACCATTCATCAACATTATCATTGTTAGCACTGCAAAAACACTACTGAAATATGAAGAAGCATGCTCTATGATTATGGCACTGAGTGCTTGGTATGAGCCGGGCTCAGGGCTCCTTTCCTTATAGAGTTCCCAGAGTAATGAAGGTGCGAGACCTGTCCGCAGAAGTTGCACTACAACGTGACCAGTGGCGTGATGGTGTTACATACAAGATGTTCAGGAGATCAGAGGAAGGATACTGGTGCATCCTGATTGGATATGGGGCCAAGGAAGACTTTACAAAGCAAGTGATATTTGAATAGGGCCTTGAAGAACAAGTGGAATTTGCCAAACAGAGAAGTGGTTGAAAAGTATTCTAAGCACAGGAAATGGTGCTTGGAATTTTTAGAATTTATAAAATGGCAATTAAACATATTAAACATTAAGAGTAAAACATCTGAAGCTAAATGTAACATGCAGACACAATATGAGGAAAAATTTTTAAACTCTACTGGGAAACATAAAAGATTTAAGTCATTGGAGAGACATACTAGGCTCTTGGATAATAAGGCACAATATTGTAAAAATGTTCATCTCCCCTAAATCTCGGCATAAAAGAAGTAAAATTGCAGTTAAAATGGCAACAAGGTCTGTTTTAGGGACATGGCAAATTTAGACTATTATTCATTTTGCAAAATGAAATATATGAAATTCAAAAACAAAGGAAGTGTAATTAAGGGAGATCAGACCTACCAGATCTTAAAACACAATATGAAACTATATTAATTAAAAGAGTTTAGTGTTGGAAAAAATTAGACAGAGTGATGTCTAGTTATAGTATAGTGAACAAATGTGTATAGGATTTATTTATAGTAAAGGTAGCATTTAAAAATCAGTGTGAGAAGAAAGATCCCCAGTAATTGATGTTGGAGCAACTAGCTAACTATTTAGAAAAGATAAATCTAGATCCTTTTCTTATTTCTTTTAGAACACACACACACACACACACACACACACACACACACACACGCACACACAATTCCTATGGATTAAGTAATTAAGTATAAAATAAATGAAATAGAAATCCTAGAAAAAAATTGGTGAATTTATAACTGAGAGTGTCCCAACCCTCTAAACAGGATACAAAGCTTGAAAGTCATGAAATAAAAAGTAGATACATTTAACTACGCAAAAATAAGACTTCTATGTGGTTAAAATAATACCATTTTCAGCATTCTGGCTTGTGATTCTCACAAGGCCCCAGCAGAGCTGGCTTGAACCTGGCCACCTGCCCCAGGACAGTTAAGTCAGCAAATAACAGGGCAGAGCCAGAGACAGGTGTGGGATACAACTAAGGTGCCTTCGGAAAGCTTGGCAGATAATTGGACCGATAGTGTCATGGCTTACCTGAGGACCTCACTGAAGGTTTACTCTCTGCACAAAACAGGCTAGACAAGTACAGAGGATGGTGTTCATTCATTCATTCCACAAATGCATAGAGCTTTTATTATTATTAGTTTTCATTCCACAAATGGGAGAGCTTTTAGCACCATATGCAAGGGGCACAGGAATGAGTAAGGTATAGTCTCTGCCTCAGAGAGGCCATACTGGACCTCCGCTTGGTATCTGGAATATTCAGAATTGGAAGGCCATAGTTGCTCCTGTTTTTTTCCAGCCTTCTAGAACATCAGTCCCCAACCTTTCCGCACCGGGGACTAGTTTCATGGAAGACAGTTTTTCCATGCACTGGGGTTGGGGAGGAATGGTTTCAGGACGAAACTGTCCTGCCTCAGAAGATCATCAGGCATTAGATGTTCATAAGGAGCCCAACCTAGATCCCTCGCACACATAGTTCATGGTAGGTGTCACGTTCCCATGAGAATCTGTTGCTGCTGATCTGACAGGAGGTGGCGCTCAGGCGGTAATGCTCGCTTGCCTGCTGCTCACCTGCTGCTGTGCGGCCCAGTTCCTAACAGGTCATGGACTGGCACCAGTCCGTGGCCCAGGGGCTGGGGACCCCTGTTCTAGAACATTCACACTCCTTAGGGTAGTCTGGCCTGCGGTTTTTGGACAGTTGTAGGCATAACATGTAGTTCTCACTCATTTGCTGTCACCACTCAGGAATGACACTGTCCCTTTACCATAGGGAAAAAAGGGGATGCAGTGAGTGTGCTCTGCTCCTGGAAACTTGAGATGGACTGCCTGCTGGAAAGGAGGGTAAAGAATCACTCCCATTGTTCTAGACCTGGCAGCTTAATTAACTCGTTTATCTCAACCTTTTCTCTTTTCATAGTGAAGCTGCCTACAGTGATAAACACTGAAAGAAGGGTATTTATGTGCTGGTGTTCAGAACATTTGATTTAAGTGAGCATTTTTATTAGTGTTTGTTGGAGATTAGCCTGCCCTGGTTCTCTGAATTCCTTTGATTACATCAGAGCCTTGCTTTGGAGGCAACCTTTCCCCCTGATTCACTGCTGATAAACACACTTAGTACTTGGTCACTGGACTCTGTTCTTCCTCTGATAACTACTTTTCTTCCCACCCAAACTTTTTCACATTAGCATCCAACACACTGAACTGTAAGGAGACATCTGTTTACGTGGCCCCAGCCACGTCTAGACTGCATTCTGTGAAGCCAGGGATCAAATATTACATGTGTATTTCCAGATCCTTGTCCTGAAGTGGAGTAGATATTTAATAAGCAATTGTTGAAAGAATTGGGACGAGAAAGGTTGCCACCTAAGAAATTCACGGTTTGCTGGAGTAGACAGATTTATGCAAAGGGTGAAGGGGGTAGAATGGAAGGTGCAGTCTACAAATGTCTCAGTCCTTTCAGTTGAATTCTACTTACACATGACCTAGAACTTCATTTCCTTGTAGGTTTGTGCTCTTAAAACTGACCAGAGGGCTGGGCGCAGTGGCTCAGCACTTTGGAAGGCCAAGGCAGGCAGATCACTTGAGGTCAGGAGTTTGAGACCAGCCTGGCCAACATAGTGAAACCCTGTCTCTACTAAAAGTACAAAAAAATTAGCCAGGCCTAGTGGCACGTGCCTGTAGTTCCAGCTACTTGGGAGGCTGAGGCCGCAGAATCACTTGAACCTGGGAGGTTGAGGTTGCAGTGAGCCGAGATTGTGCCATTGCAATCCAGCCTTGCTGACAGAGCATGACTCCATCTCATCTCAAAAAAAACAAAAAACAAAAAAACAGAAAAAAAAAAACCCCAAAACAAACTGACCAGAGAAACAGTTGTGTTTTTTTCAGCTTGGACAATGCAGGTTCTAACCTTGTTCATTGTGTTCGTTGGTGGGCTGGGTTCTTTATCCAAGTAGAAATTTATAATAAGCACAGTTAAAAAGTTTCTGGAGATTCCATGTACAGAAAAGTTATGTATATACAATGTAAGTAGAAAATGAATCCATTTATCTACCTATAAAACTATTATCTCCTAACCCACCTACTGAAAAGAAAAAAAAACTGCTTTGCCTTTTCACATATATGTTGAGATCTTTCTATATTAGTATGTACAAACATCACTCATGTTTTATGACTGCATAACGTTCATTCACATGGCTGTAGCATGCCTGATTTAATAGTCCCTTATTGATAGATACTTTGCTCATTTGTTTTTATAGACAATGCTGCACTGAATGTCTTTGTGCATGTATCTTGAGGTTTTTAGAGCATAGCCATAAGTATTAGTCTATAATTTTTAATGAGCTTTACTGGTGGTTCAGAAATAATGGAAAGAGAGCACGGTGCACAGAATTCCTCAAACGCCCCTCTGTGGCTGTCTTGCCCTACGCTCTCTTCCTGTGTCGTCTCCTGTTTTGCTCCCAAGTAGTCTCTGCCTTGCTAGGAGCAGCTTATTTCTCCAGCACTATAAAATGTTATAGATGATTCCTTTATTTCTACCAAGGGAGAGACCACTTCTATACCAGAGAAAAAAGAATATTGACTCCCCCTTACTTCATTTAAAGCCAACCTCATTGCCTGTTACAGGATTTTTTCCAGAATGATGGACAGCAAGAGATCTATGGCTTTTAGGTCAAAACAATCACAAACTAGACTGATGCTGATATATTTCCCAAAGGCTGGATTATTATTCACAGCCACCTGTTATCCTCAGTTAAAAAATGCAACCTGTTGCACACATATGTTCATTGCAGCACTATTCACAATAGCAAAGACATGGAATCAACCCAAATGCCCATCATTGATAGACTAGATAAAGCAAATGTGGTAGACATTCACTGTGGAATACTATGCAGCCATAAAAAGGAATGAGATGATGTCCTTTTCAGGGACATGGATGGAGCTGGAAGCCATTATCCTCAGCAAACTAACTCAGGGACAGAAAACCAAACACTGCATGTTCTCACTTATAAGTGGGAGCTGAACAATGAGAACACATGGACACAGAGAGGGGAACAACATACACTGGGGCCTCTTGGCAAGTTGGGTTGGGGGAGGAAGAGCTTTAGGAAAAATAGCTAATGCATGCTGGGCTTAACACCTAGGTGATGGGTTGATAGGTGCAGCAAACCACTGTGGAGCACGTTTACCTATGTAACAAACCTGCACATTCTGCATGTTTACCCTGGAACTTAAAATAAAAATAAAAATAAATGAAACCTGAGAATTCATTCTTTTTAAGATTGCATCCAAAGGTACCTACTTAAAAATAATCAAAATAGCACATACTCAACAGGGGCCAGTACATTCCAGTGGAAAGAGTTGGACAAGGAGTTAGGAGACTTGAGTTCTAGCTTGAGCTCTTCTCCCCAAGCTGTGTGGTCATGAACACACCATACAATAGAGTGCCCTCCGGGACCTCCTTTCCCCATCCCTAGTCCCCTCTATTCCTTAGGTGACCTCAGGAGACTCTTCCACTTACAAGACCTGAAACTAAAAATGAATTTCCAGATCAGATGACTCAATTTTACTTTGACTCAATTCCTGTAATGCTTCATCTTGGCTGGAATTCCAGTAGACAGGAGAGAGACTGGCAGCCTCTTATGTAATGTTACTTGAGCAAAGGGGTTGGGGAAGGTGCTGGCTCCATCCTAATTCACGGCTCGAAGGTTTTGGGCTAAATTTCTGCTGTGTGATTAAATGCACTCCTGATTTATTAGAAGAGTTGATGCAATTTTCAAGTAGCTTGCGATGGATTTGATATTCTCAAGCCAACGAAATGCGCATGAGTTTGTTTGTTGTTTGCCTTTTTTTTTTTTTTTTTTTTTTTAGACGGAGTCTCACTCTGTCGCCAGGCTGGTTTGCAGTGGTGTAATCTTGGCTCACTGCAACCTCCACCTCCCGGGTTCAAGTGACTCTCCTGTCTCAGCCTCCCGAGTAGCTGGGACTACAGGCGTGCACCACCACGCCCAGCTAATTTTTGTATTTTTAGTAGAGACGGGGTTTCACTATGTTGGCCAGGATGGTCTCAATCTCTTGACCTCATGATCTGCCACCTCAGTCTCCCAAAGTGTTGTATGTCATTTTTAATTATGCTTGTGACATATTCTAGTTAAGACTAACAGAGGGCCAATTTTCTCTTGGAGAGTGTTGTCTGATGTTCATTAAGTCTATTGAATGAATTTATTTAGAAGCACTGGCTGATGAGACTTAATATAAGACTATCGTGTGTAATTTATAAAATAATTTAAATTATATCTTTTATTTTTATTTATTTATTTATTTTTCTTTCTTTTTGTCAGGCTCCTAGCTTCCTGAAAAATTACATCTTTTGTATGGAGTAGAAAGGACTAGGGAAATGTCAGTATCTTCTTTTTTTCTTCCCATGCCTCCTAATGTTTCTGGTGCAAAGAACTCCCAAACGTTTTTTTGGCAAAGAGCAATGAGAAAATGGCAAAAATGAGAATTTTGGAAGTGAGGATTACCTTTTGGGGTATTCATTCCCATTCAAGAAGCACTTGTTTATAGTTTTTTGACTGTGCAGTAAAGGATCAGTGACTGAGTGTTTTTTCTTTCTCTTCTTTTTGATAAATTTGTTAGTTAAGGCAGATTCTTCATTAAGCACTTCAGTCTTCAGAATCCTGATAGGCAAATTATACAACATCCTACTCAATTAAGAAAAGGAATTATTAATAGAGAACTCAGGGGAAAGTGCTCTTACACACTTATTGGCTGTTTTATAGTAAACACAGTGATTTCTACTTTTGTATTATTCATTGCAGGAGAAATGTTCTTTATGAATATTTTGATGTGAGATGTTAAATGAAATCTATAAAAGAAGACTTTAATGCCTGTTAGGACAATTTCTTTTGAAAACATATTTTTACTGTCTTACTGTTTGACTAGGTCATAAAAAAGGGATGACATTGAGTGGACACATATTTCATTTGTAAATGCTGGGAGAAAGATTTTTTATAGGAAATTGTTGTCATATGTAATATACTTTTAAAATTCAGTAGATTGCTTTTGGAGGTTATGAACATTGACAAATAGAGCTATGGCAGAAAGGATATATTCTATCCACCTTCACCCCAGTTGAGAATATTATCAACAACTTTTTACTTTCCTAAGCTGTCCTTTTCAAATCTATTTCCTACTGTTTCTTTGGGTTTTGTGTTCTGCTTAAACTAGATTATTCTTATATGAATACTTATTATGGAGATTATGGAGAGTGTTTACATTTACTTCTCTAAAGAAGTGTTAGTAATGATTCAATCAAGTTAACTGTATCACCAGACTGTCAAAGACCATAGTGGAGATAATTTGATAGGCTTGATTTTATTTAGGGAGCAATATTTGTGGATACTGTTACCACCTGGATAGTAGGAACAGTATTATTTTAGTCATCTTTGTAGGCCTACCACCTACTATATTCATTCCACAAATATTTATTAGCACCTGCTGTTTTAGGAGCAGTAGCTGTAGCAGTGCACAAAACAGATTTAAAAAAAAAAATCCTTGCCAGAGGAAGTTTCTAGGCAGCTTGTATTTCGAGTTACTTTATTTTATTTATGTAACAATTTATATTTATGAAATATAAGTAGGTAAAATACATAGCATATCAGATAGCGATGGGTGCTATGGAGAAAACAAAGCAGGGATCGAGGATGGAGGGTCTGGGATGGGCGTGATCAGGGAAGGCTTCATGGAGAAGGTGACATTTAAACAAAGAGAAGGAGCGGAGAAGGTGAGCTATGGGAGTATCTGGGGTGAGAGCGTTCTAGGCAGAGGGAAGAGAAATTGCAAAGGCCCTGAGTCGGGAATGCGCTTGGAGTGTTTAGGGCACAGCGAGGCCAGTAGAAGAGGAGGGCAGAGAGATGAGGGCGTGGGGAAGCAGTCATGTGCTATCTTGAGGACTTTGGCTTTTGCTGGGTGACACGACAACCACTCAAGGGTGTTGAGCAGAGGAATCCACTTGGTTAAATGTTGACCTGAAGAGAGTATCTTCTTAAAGAAATCATAGGTACCCCGATCTGTGGCTTTGGGCTTGTTTATTTATATAGTATTTGGTGATCTCTTGAGTTTTGTGGTGTGTGTGTGTGTGTGTGTGTGTGTGTGTGTGTGTGTTTAGTTTGTGAATAACTACATGAATAAAACTTAGCTTTGTTAGAATTTGTAGCTAGCAAACAAAGAGTATATCCTGTACCACAGATCACTAATATTGTTGGAACAAGAAAGAGGCAAATGTAGCCAGTGGCTAATGGGCAGTTATTGCCTAACATCAGGCTTACAGCACTCGATGTAGTCCAGAAGAATAAATACTAGAGGAAGGCAAACCCCTTCCTTTTCTGGCCTCAGAAAGGAAAAGCTGTGAAGTGAGATAACCACCCTGTGAAGTGTGTGACTAAGTTTAGAAAGCAAGGTGTCTGACGATAAATCATTATGTTTTCAGTATACTCATGAATTTTGGAATGGTATATCGATTAAATTATTAGGCAGTCTTAATTCTAGCACGTTATTTGAGCTAGAGAAAAATTCCCTGGGATAGAGATTACGTGCGGGTATGTCTGCTGTCAAAAATCTCAGCCGCTGGCTGGGCGAGATGGCTCACGGCTATAATCCCAGTACTTTGGGAGGCCAAGGCAGAAGGATCACTTGAAGCCAGGAGTTCAAGGCCAGCCTGGGCAACATAGCAACATAGTGAGACCCCCGTCTCTACAAATAATAATAATAATAAATAAAATTAGCTGGATGTGGTGGTGAATGTCTGTAGTCCCAACTACTAAGGAGGCTGAGGCAGGAGGGTTGCCAGAGCCCAGGAGTTTGAGGCCACACTGAGCTATGATCATGTCACTGTACTCCAGTCTGGGTAATAAAGAAAGACCTCATCACTAAAAAAGCAAAAAAATTCTGTTGCTGTCCTTGCATGGTATTTTGTGATATGCTCTGGGATGTTTTAATTTTTTAAGCAGGCAAAATGGAGGGAAGAAATGAACTTATTGGACACGCACACACATCAAACAGAGCAGACAGACAGGCACACACGGCAGATATGCCTTCTGAAGACTCGGGGCTATATTAAAACAGGCACAGATAACATTTTCATTGTTGTCTTTGTGTCAGGCTCTGTGTATCTGACAGTAGAAGCATACTTGCAGAATTGAACTGCTCTCTTCCTTCTGGGTCACTTTTGTATAGATTGCATTTTATAAGCTGGCCAAACCAACCACAGATGGTATCTAATTTCATGTGTTTACCATTATGTATGCTTTTTAAAAACTGAAAAATATTAGAGATAAATCTAGTCAGCCTACTTCTCCAAACTTAGTTCATGAGTCCTATTAAAATGAGAATTATTCTTTTTCCTGAAGACAGCAGGGAAAAAAAAAAGAGAATTGTTCAAACACAGGGGTTCTTATAGTGTGTGATTTTTTTCCCATCCATTTGGTGGTTCAGTGATTCAGATGTTATCATGCTATTGTTTTCAATGACTTTATTTTATTTTATTTTATTTTGAGATGGAGTCTCGCTCTATCACCCAGGTTGGAGTGCAATGGCCCCATCATGGCCCACTGCAGCCTCCGCCTCCCGAATTCAAGCAGTTCTCCTGCCTCAGCCTCTTGAGTAGCTGGGATTACAGGCACGTGCCACCAAGCCCAGATAATTCTTGTATTTTTAATAGAGACAGGGTTTCGCCATATTGGCTAGGCTGGTCTGGAACTCCTGACCTCAAGTGATCCACCCGCCTTGGCCTCCCAAAGTGCTGGGATTACAGGTGTGAGCCATCATGGCTAGCCTTCAATGGCTTTTAAATGATTAATTTCTTGTAATGCTCTTTGTAGATTTTGAGGACATATAAAGAAAGCAATTAGAATTGTAAACTGGATCATTTGTATACATCACAACTGTTACCAATATCACCTGTCTCTCCCCTTTCTAGTCCATTCTGTGTATAACTATCAAATCCATTTTCGACAGCTTGGACTTGACCTTGTGACTCCCCTATATAAAAAAGCTCCTACAGCTCCCTATTGCCTCTGGAATTAGCTGCAGATTCTTCTACTCTGGCATTCAGGGCTTTTTTTGTGATGTGTACAAGGAGGGAAGAGATGAAGTCTTTGGGCACACATACACGTATAGCAGAGCGGAGGAACAGGCACACACAGCAGATATGACTTCTCTACAGCTTGGCCGTGACTGCCTGGCTCCCCCATGCAGAAAGCTTCCATGCCCCCATGGTCTGTGGAGCTGCCTCCAGATTCCTCAACCTCAGCATTTGGGGATCTTCATGGCCTGGATGGCCCACTTCACTTTTCTGTCTTTGGAACATTTGCTTAAGTCAAGCTACACTATTCATCTTTCCCAAACTGAGCTTTTGATTCTGTTTCCGCCTGGAATGCCCTTTTCTTACCAATTTGTGGAAAAAGTGGTGTCTGTTTTTTAAGGATCATTTTATATGCTATGAAGACTTTTTCTTCTGCACATCAAAGAAAACAATTAGCAGAGTGAAGAAACAATCTATGGTTTGGGAGAAAATATTTGCAAGTTATACAAAGGGCTTAATGTCCAAAATCAGGGTTTATTAATACCCTGAATAACAGTTTAATATCCATAATATATAAGGACCTCAAATAACTCTATAAACAGAAAATAAATAATCCAATTAAGAAAAGGGTAAAGGATATGGATAGACATTGCTCAAAAGAAGACATACAAATGACTAACAGATGCAAAATGCCCAACATCACTACTCATTAGGGAGATGCAGATTAAAATCACAATGAAATATCACCTCACACCTGTTAGAATAGCTGTTATCAAAAAGACAAAAGATGAGCATTGGTGAGGATGTGGAGAAAACCCTTTTTTGTATGCTGTTGCTGGGAATGTAAATTAGTACAACCATTATAGACACAGTATGGAGGTTCCTCAAGAAACTAAAAATAAAATTACCGTATGAACCAAAAAGATTTGAAATCACTATGTCAGAGAAATAGTTGCACCCCCATGATCATTGCTGCACTATTCACAATAGCCAAGTTATAGAATCAACCTAAGTGTTCATCAAGGGATGGATGAATAAAGACATGTGGTACAGCTACGCAATAGAATACTATTCACCCTTAAAAAAGGAAGAAATTCTGTCATATGCAACAGTATGGATGGAATTGGAGAACACGATGCTAAGTGAAATAAGGCAAACACTGAAAGGCAAATACCACACATTCCTACTTATATGTGGTATCTGAAATAATTGGACTCATAGAAGCAGAGAGTAGAATGGTGGTTACTGAGGCTGGGGTGGGGTAAGAGGAATGGGGAGATGATAGTCATCAAAGGGTACAAAGCCTCAGTTGGATTTTTTTTTAGATCAGTGGCAGAGCATGTGAATATAGCTAATAATTGAGTTCTATACATTTCAATATTGCCAAAACAGTAAATTTCTAATGTTCTTATCAAGATAAATATTGAGGTGATAGATATGTTAATAGCTTAATTTAATCTTTCCACACTGTATTCAAATTTGTAACACCACATGGTACCCAATAAACATATACAAATATGATTTGTCTACATCTAGAAGAACTTTCTTTTATTTTGAGAGACCTCCTCTGCTGTTTTGGAGTCTCTCATCTTCAGTAATAATCTTCCTTGCATTATAGAGATTGACGTCCTGTTTTCATTGTATTTCTGGTACTTAGGAATTTTTTTTTTTTTTTTTTTTTTTTTAGACGCAGTCTTGCTCTTGTCGCCCAGGATGGAGTGCAGTGGCACAATCTCAGCTCACTGCAACCTCTACCTCCTAGGTTCAAGTGGTTCTCCTGCCTCAGCCTCCCAAGTAGCTGGGATTACAGGCGTAAGCCACTACCACACGGTTTCACCATGTTGGCCAGGCTGGCCTTGAACTCCTGACCTCACGTGATCTGCCTGCCTTGGCCTCTCAAAGTCCTGGGATTAATGGCGTGAGCCACTGTGCCCGGCCAATTAGGAAATACTATATATATGTGTGTGTATGTGTATATATATAGTATATGTGTGTATATATATACACACACATATGTGTATATATACGTATATGTATATATGTGTGTGTGTATATATACGTATGTATATATGTGTGTGTGTGTGTGTGTGTATATATATATATTAGAGACAGAGTCTTGCTCTGTCACCCAGGCTGGAGTGCCAGTGGCATGATCTTGGCTCCCTGGAGCCTCCGCCTCCCAGGTTCCAGTGATTCTCCTGCCTCAGCCTCCTGGATAGCTGGGATTACAGGCACATGGCACCACGCCTGGCTAATTTTTGTATTTTTAGTAGAGACAGGGTTTCACCATGTTGGCCAGGCTGGTCTTGAACTCCTGACCTCAGGTGATCTGCCCACCTTGGCCTCCCAAAGTGCTGGGATTACAGGCATGAGCCACCACACCTGGCCAGGAAATATTTTTAAGTTAACCATTTGTGGAGTCCTCACTACGTGTCAGGCAGGATAGCATTGTGGTTTAGAGAATAGACTCTTTTTCAGTGATGTAGATGAAGGAAGTTTGTGACTTCGAGGAGGGTGGGGCAGTGAAGGAGGACAAGCAGACCAATTCATGGCACATTTTGGAGGGGGAATTGACAAGAATTGCTAGTGGAGTGGGTAGAAACTGAAGGAGAGAGAGAGCACGTGGGAGAGGGAAGGGGAGGTTGTGGTGCTGTTTCTCCCTATCTGGGGAGAAGGGGCAATAGAGAGAACAGATTTTGGAGTGGGAATAACATCAAGAGTTCTGTTTGCACATGCCAGTTTGAGATGCCTCTGAGACATTCAAGCGGGTGGTCAGGCCAGCAACTGGACACCCGAGTCTTTATGTCAGGGCAGGGTCAAGTTAGGAGCTTTCAATTCAGAATTTGTCAGCTAGGAAGAGCATGTAGATGGGACACATTCTCTAAAAAATGATGCTACCCCAAAATGGCCCACAGCCTGGTGTTGCTTCTTGCCCTGCCTGCTCCCACCCAGTATGATAAAAACAGAAATTGAGAATAATATTAGAAACTTCATTATTTTTATTTATTTATTTTCTTTGAGACAGGATCTTACTCTCTCATCCAGGCTGGAGTGCAGTGGTGTGAATATGACTCACTGCAACCTCAACCTTTTGGACTCAAGCAATCCTCCTGCCTCAGCCTCCTGTGTCGCTGGGACCCCAGGCGCATGCCACCATGCCCAGCTAACATTTAGACACTTTTATGGCAATTATAGCAAATGATCACTTTAATTTTGTATGCCTTCATTGTCGATAACTTGTCTCTTTGTTGCATTTTCCAGTGGTATCAGTCTGCGGTGGATTGGAAATTAAAGCAGTGCCTGGGTTCTTCTCCCCAGATGGTTGAGAAACACTGCTGTAAAGTTTAGAGGTTGATCAGGGGAGGAAGAGATAGAATAGAGCCTGAGAATAAATGGCCAGTGAGATAGCAGGAAAACCTTGATTTTCCTTGTACTTGAATCCAATCTAACTAAGTTTGAGGCTACCTCCAAAGCACAGGTGCTTCACTGCAATTTTATATTGCTTTCTTCCCTAGAGAGTGTTCCCAGAATGAGGCCTGCGATATAACACCAACAGAATTGTGTTCCCATCATGAAACTTCTGCTTCTATGCCCAGGCCACGTCTCATGGTCTCCCAAGAGGCCAACTTAGGCCGCCATTACAGGCTGCATTCCTGGTGGTTCGTACAAAAACGAGACTCTTCTCCCCAACTTCTTGTCTCACTTTGTCTTGGGTTCCCAGGGAAGCCCTATGTTTGCTCTATGTTTTGTATGTTTTGGAAAGTCCCTCCAGAAGGCAACTTTTTTTTTCTTTTATATCAGCCCATTCTTTTGTGAAGGTTAGACCTTGTTCATGTGGCAAGGCTGAGAACCAGAGCCATCCTCTCCCCTGCAAATCAATCCTTACAACAGAAGAGCTGTGATGGAGAACAGGAGGCAGCCACAGCTGACAGCCTCGCTCGGCCAGGCCGGATCTTTAACACAACTTTAAGGTTTTGTTTTTGAGATATACTATTGACTAACACAGTAACTTCCCCAGAAAACTTTTGAAAGAGAAATTATTTGATTTTTAGAGGTTCAAGAACTCCTCATGCTTGAGAGAAGGAAAAAAAGAGAGAAGACAAATAACTAAAATATTTATTATCTATCACTTGGACTGATTTAAAATTGAGTTTAGAAAACAAATTACTCCACAGAAAGATCCAAGATGGTTATATCTAATTTATGCAAGAAATCTGGCAGTGTGTCTGAATCTGGCAGTTTGAACTTCAAAAAGCACAAGTGGTTCTACTAGTGACCTTTAATGGTTCTGAGTTCCAAAATATATGACACCTTTAATAGCTAATTGAGTTACTTACTCTGAGAGTTCTTCCATTTACTGAGGGCACACTGTCCAGAACCGTAATAATATCTAACCTCATTGCCCCAGAATCAACACCAATAGAACATAAACCATTAATTCTAGAAGCTATTCTAAATCTTCACTTTTAGGCAAATTACCTTGAAGTTGTTTTTTCTAGTTGCAATTCTGCTTTAACCATATTAGTGCTACTACTTGTACCCTCAAATATAACTATATTAATTTTAAAAGTATACTACTTAGTAGTAGTAATGGTAATAGTTACAAAAACAAACTAACATGTTTTGAGATACAATGTGCCAGGCAATGTTCTAAGACTTTTACACAGCTTAACTAATTTAATCCTCACATCAGTCCTTGAGGTAGATTTATTTTTACTTTTATTTTTTTGAGACAGAGTGTTGCTCTGTCACCCAGGCTGGAATGCGGTGCCACGATCTTGGCTCACTACAACCCCCCAGGTTCAATTGATTCTCGTGCCTCAGCCTCCTGAGTAGCTGGTACTATAGGCGTGTGCCACCACGGCCAACAATTTTTGTATTTTTAGTAGAGACAGGGTTTCTCCAGGTTTGCCAGGCTGGTCTCGAACTTCTGGATTCAAGTGATCTGCCTGCCTCAGCCTCCCAAAGTGCTGGGATTAAGGCATAAGCCACCATGCCCAGCTGAGGTAGATAATGTTATTACTCCATTTGACCGATGAGGAAACTGCGGCATACTAAAGTTAAGTCGAGTCACTGAATCAGGAAATTTGTTTTCTTATTCAACTTGCTGGTCTGGATATTCTGCCTGTGAAAGTAGGTGATATGAAGAGTGCAGATGAAAATGTTTTCATCTTTGTTTTGCTTATAAATGGTTGAAAGTGAACTCAAATAATGCAGTGATGGGGCACAAATATCAATTGCATCTTCCCTCTTCTTTTGTAGATGGAGTATCCAAAGTGTACTTTTGGCCATTTTTAGTCATGAGAGAGACTTTGGCATTTTGCAGTTAACTAACTGCTTTTATAATGTTTAAAGTGAAATTAACAAGTGGCAATTAAAAATATCCAGGGTCTTTCAAGGGATACTTAATGGAGCCTTTATTTTATAATGCAAGATCTCAAAATTGAGTGCTTTTTTATTTATCGTAGAGCATTCATATTTCATTAAAAGGAAGTCAGCTTTGAGAGTCAAAGCTAGCTTTCTGGCAAGGTTAGCAAAATCTATGAGAATTAAGGTCTGCTTTACCCAAAAAATTCTTAAGTATCTAAGTCCATAAGTTATAGATTGTGTTTCATGTAATTGACAAAAGGGTAATTATTCTGTACTTATGTTTTGTTATGGTTTTCCATAAACAACTCTCCACATCTCTAGAAACTTCTACAGGATTCTTTTTATAACTACATAACATTCCAATGAGTGAATATATCATAATTTAAAGGCATTGCCAACTTGTTTTCCACTAGCAATGTGTAATGGTGCCTTCACCACTTCTGGATTTTAACTTACAACAAACAATCTCTGTCAGTTATTTGTGGCGAACAAAAAGAATGTTATTATTTGAACTAGCAGGATTTTGATTAGTCATAAATCTGACCTTTATCCATATACTTATTTTATGAACTCCTTGATTATTTTGAGGAGGGGTAGAGGGATAGGGGAAGAATGTTCCTCCCTTTCTCTTCCTAAAGATATTAACCATTTTTTCTAACATATAGTGTACATATTTCTTCTCAGTTATTGGAAGGTCTTTTGATTTTAGATCTAGTGCTCTTTCATTACCTTCAAGGATTCATATTAAGAATAGGCTGGCCGGGCCCAGTGTCTCATGCCTGTAATCCCAGCGCTTTGGGAGGCCGAGGTGGGCGGATCACGAGGTCAGGAGATTGAGACCATCCTGGCTAACACGGTGAAACTGATCTCTACTAAAAATACGAAAAAATTAACCGGGCGTGGTGGCGGGTGCCTGTAGTCCCAGCTACTGGGGAGGCTGAGGCAGGAGAATGGCGCGAACCCGGGAGGTGGAGCTTGCAGTGAGCCAGGATCAAGCCACTGCGCTCCAGCCTGGACGACAGAGCGAAAGTCCATCTCACAAAATAAAATAAAATAAAATAAATAAAATAAAATAGTCCTGTGAGGGTGTTATCAAGCAGAATCTTTAGGGTGACTTGTAAATACTATATATACCACTATGGTTAATGGTTTCCAAAGTACTTAAGACAGTATCTTCCCTGATTTTCAGTCTATGTATCACCCCAGAGAAGCAGAAACACAACTTTTTATTCTTTCTTTATTCTTTTTTTTTGAGACAGGGTCTTGCTGTGTCACCCAGGTTGGAGTGCAGTGGTGCGATCTCAGCTCACTGCAACCTCCACCTCTTAGGTTCAAGCGATTCTCGTGCCTCATCCTCCCGAGAGTGGTGCGCACCACTATACCCAGTTAATTCTGGTATTTTTAGTAGATATGGGGTTTCACCATGTTGGCCAGGCTAGTCTTGAACTCCCGACCTCAAGTGATCCTCCTGCCTCAGCCTCCCAGAGTTCTGGAATTACAGGCATGAGCTGCCATGCCCAGCCAACTTTTTATTATTTCTGAGGACTGCTTTCATATAGGCTCTGTCCAAGTTACTATCCCAAGTTACTATGTCTAATATAGTATACATATGCTATTGAAGTTACTGTATCTAACAGTGTCCAAGTTACTATGTCAAGTTACTGTATCTAATCGGTATAGTACTAATTTTCCAGTAAATTTAAATTTTAGGCTGCAGCCACTTCCTTCCATACCCACAGTTTTCCATTTTGAGTCCCCTAGGAGGATGTGAAGGAGTTAGGATTTAATAATGCCCAGATTTCCTCCTGGGTACAGTAAGAAAGATTTCAGAGGGAAGTGGTGGAAGTCCCCTACACAGTCCCAAGCAAAATTAAAAAAAAAAAAAAAAAAAAAAAAAAAAAAAAAAAATTCCCTAAAAGAATGTAGAGAAGGAGGAAACAAGTTCAGCTTCAAATCTCTTAACTGTCTATTTGTGTTAGTGTGCCTGCTTTGCTTGTATGTAGCATATGCTACAAGTAGGAAAAGCTTAAAATGTCTGTTCTTTAAAGTCATTCTTATAACTAACAAATATGGGTCTTCTTAAAATCTTGAGGCACATACTAGCATTTCCTAGTCTTAGTTAAGAATCAGGTCAATGCATATTAAACTATCATCTGCTATATTGTAAGAGACTCTCCATGTATAGCCTAGACACACTCTTAGATGCTTCTGGTGAACATTCTTTCTCTCTGTCTTATAATTGCATGCTGTGTGTTCAAATTAAGACTTAAAAATTGATGCCAGCAGGTTTGCTGTTATTGAAGAAATGGCTATCTTTATGCTTGCTGAAAATAGGGAATCCATCTAGTATACTCAAGGCCAGGACATTTATTGCTTCTTTTTACTTTATTTTTATTAATAGAAATATGTACTAGCAAGAAAAGAGCTTGGTTGAGCTTCCTTTAATCCTTTTGGGCTGTTTTCAGTTTATTTTCTGGCGTTGAAGCAAAGATGTGACATTGCCTGAATGCCAGTCAAGTTGGCATTTACCATCTGGATTGAAGTGGGAAATTGCTATATCCAATGGATTCATGTTTTTGATGGCAAAAAATGTGTTTAATGTGTTCATTTGTTATGCAATTATTTTGTTTTCCACATTCTGTGATTTAAAAAAAATCAAGAAATCATGATAAAAACAATGCATATATAATGGGAAAAATTTTTAAACAATTACTGAATGGTATTAAGTTAAAAAAAAAAAAATCCAGCCCCAATGGCTCTACATAGCAGAATTAATACTTTCAAACAATGCTTTTGTTCTAGATGGTAACACCTAAAAATCTACATTGTTCTTTTTTCATTGATTAACTTCAGACTCCTCACCGTGAAAGATAAAGATCAACACACTTCCTCTGCTTCTACCTCTCCCAACCCTCTCCCGCCTTCTTGTTCTATCAACTCTGGACTCTATGGACTCGCCAGGATGTAAGATGAAGAATGTCCCTAATTATTCCCAGCTTCTTTCTCACTCCACCTCTGGAGCCCCATCAGTTCTGTCACTGCTTTTACATATTGAAAATTTGACATTTACATTTTCATGTTATAATTAAGCCTGCCTTGCTTTGTCTATAAGCTAATTTGTAAACATTGGAAACTAGAGAAAGAAATGCAGTTCTGTGTATCGAAACCTGCAGTTTTTAAAAGAGAATGTTCAAAGCTTTAAAATCCAATGGATTCTCTTTTCTTACGTTCCAGTTACTTAAATCACCACCTTTTCATTTGTTTCTATTCAGTTAATGACTTTCTTCTACTTCTCTGCCTATTTTAGAGATTTTAAGTGCCTTTCTTTTTGCGTGTGTGAGAAGAAACAATACTGTCTCCCCATATTACTAAGATATTTTAGCTTCTTAATTGTGCTATCATTTGAAGGGAATCATTTTCCTTATTTGTCTTAAATAGAGGATGTCCTTGTGCATCCTGACCACTCTAGAAAAACAAGAAGTCTATCCTTCCTTCCTCTAACCATCTAGCACTCCCTACTTTTTTTCTATTGTGCCTCAGTTTCCATCTCTTATAGATGCAACAAGGAGTTTATGAATGAAGCTGCCATTTTTGTTTTGTTTTGTTTAGGTTTTGAGGCATAGTAAAAGCTATCTATTAAAGCATAAGTGAGCTAGCAAAGACCCATTTCTACCCAAACTAAATCACCAAAAGCTGTAGCCTATCTCTTGAGCTCTGTTTTGGTAGTCTCTGAAGTTTTTCTTTTTAAAGCATGAGAGTAAATGGATTTTGTCATTATTTTCTCTCTTTTTTGAATGACTAGAGAGTATAAAGTGCGTCTTGGATCTTGTGCACATTTGTACATTTTCCCATGGACGTCCTACTTGGCTTTGGACAAGTTACTTTGTTTCTTTAGATACCTGAGTTTCTCCCATATCTTCTCTGGAAAGCATCATTTTTTGATTATTGAGATATAATTCAAATATCCGCTGGGCACAGTGGCTCACGCCTGTAATTCCAGCACTTTGGGAGGCTGAGGCGGGTGGATCACTTGAAGCCAGGAGTTCGAGACCAGCCTGGCCAACACGGCAAAACCCCATCTCTACTAAAAATACAAAAAAATTAGCCAGGCACGGTGGCACGTGCCTGTAGTCCCCGCTACTTGGGAGGCTGAGGCATGAGAATCACTTGAACCTGGGAGGCGGACATTGCTGTGAGCCAAGATCACACCACTGCACTCCGGCCTGGGCGACAGAGTGAGATCCTGTCAAAATAAATAATAAGAATAATAATTTATATATCATAAATTTCACCCTTTAAAGCATACAATTTAGTACATTTTTTACTAAATTGTTAATAAACAGTTTACTAAATTGTTAGTAAATTTTTAGTAAAAATTTTTAGTAAAAAATTTTTAATATTCACAAAGTAGTAGTAGAGCAAACATCCATATGTCCATCGTCCAGAATGAATAGCTATAGTATTGCCTTTTTTACTAGAGCAGTTCTGAGGCTGAAATGATGCTGGTGAAACATTAACTTACTGTGTGAAACTGCGAGAGAGGAATCATTCCTTTTTTGGCCACTATCTCCTAGGACCATAATCATTTGGATCTCTTTGAATGTTTTCTGTGTTAGGTAGCAACAGATTGAGAGATTTCTTTACTGGGTAGCTTCGAACATGCTCTGTTCTTAGTTCCTTTAGTACATCATCTTGAGGTGTGAGATAAAAATTCCTGAAAAAAAAAATTGGTGATATTTGTACCTGTTGATCACACAACATTAGAATCTTGTTTCAGTTGGGGTAAGAATTCGGCAGGACATGAACAGGCCCATTTACAGGATCAGGATTTGGGGTCTGGAGGAGAGCAAGGTGCAGGTTGGGAGGGATTTGGAATTAGAGCTGCCATTGTGTTGAAACCAAGGAGTCAGGAAGCACTAAGGGTGATGTTGTCTCAAAGGTCAAGGTCAGAAAAGGCCTTGAGTTCAACAGGCTGGATGATTTGAAAAAGTGGTTCTCTAAAATTCTTTGTTTGCTTGTTCTTCCTTTTGTTTTGTTTTGCTTTTGAGACAGGGCCTTGCTGTCTTGCCCAGGCTGGAGTGCAGTGGTACCATCTTGGCTCGCTGCAATCTCTGCCTCCTGGTTTCAAGTGATTCTCGTGCCTCAGCCTCTGGAGTAGCTGGGGTTACAGGCGCGTGCTATTACATCCAGCTAATTTTTGTATTTTTAGTAGAGATGGGGTTTTCCCATGTTGGCTAGGCTGGTCTTGAACTCCTGGCCTCAAGTGATCCACCTGCCTCAGCCTTCCAAAGAGCTGAGATTATAGGCTTGAGCCGCCATGCTGGGCCAATTCTCCCAAATTCTGATCGTAGCCTGTCTGTTTTCTGGCCCTCTTTTTTATTTCTTGTTGATGTTAACTGCCACAGCCCCACAGATGAATCTAGGGTGTGCAGGTGTGCCCTCTTCTTCCAGAGTTAGTAGGATGTTCAGCAACACATACTTGCAAACTATTTCAAATAGATGTAATTTAAAGCATTGCATTACATTGGATTTTAAAAAGCAGAAATATATGAAGTAATATTTCTATCTATATGTTGTTGGTCGCTAGATTTCAAGGCATTTTATATTTTCAGACTACCCTGTCATGTGTACTGCTAATCTCAATGTTGTCCCTGGATTCATGTTTAGATAGCTGTCACTGGACGTACCATTTATATTTTTCCCAGTATAAATATCTCCTTTATTATTTTTAAACAATGGTAAATGAATATGTATAATCATTGCTTTTATTGCTTTTTAAGTAGGGACTGAAATGGTAGCTTAGCATTGTTGTTTTTTAATATCCAACCCAGTCAGCCAATATTCTCATCTAATTCTTTGTCCCTGTTTGGATTGGCTTGATAATCAAACCCAGAATGGCAGTGAAAATTAAGTCACTATGGCCCATTTTATTACGTTCTTATTTATGAGGTCTTTGCTTAACGCAAGCAATATCTGTGTTAAATTTCATATCCTAGGGCCAGGCTATTCTTTACAGGTGACAGATGGTATAATAGTGGACTTCAAAACCAATGCCTTCTGGTTCCTGGGGGGCACTTTAAGGTTATGGAAATGATTCTAGAAAAACATCACCACCTGTCTAAATCTCTTTTGCAGAAAGTTTAGCTGTCTTTTGGGGATACATTACCTAAAATTATTGCCTTACCAGCATATTTAGATGTCATATTGCTCCACAAATGGTGATGTGAGGAGATCTACTGGCCCTTCAAAGGATATTTGGTCAGATATTTTGAGAGTAATAGAGAAATTTGCAATCACATATTCATATTCTTTCACCTAGTGTCTTTAATGACAGAGACACACATGCTATGTTAGAATATTTCTTTGACTATTGTATTCCTGTTCCAGCATAATAAATATAACTTTGACTTGACCACAACAACAGTTTGGCTGAAACATTTTTCATGATAAGACCAACACATTGGCTGGGTGTGGTGGTTCATGCCAAATCCCAGCACTTTGAGAGGCCGAGGGGGGCGGATCACGAGGTCAAAAGATCAAGACCATCCTGGCCAACACGGTGAAACCCCGTCTCTATTAACAATACAAAAATTAGCTGGGCATGGTGGCATGTGCCTGTAGTCCCAGCTACTCGGGAGGCTAAGGCAGGAGAATCGCTTGAACCCAGGAGGTGGAGGTTGCAGTGAGCCGAGATCGCGCCACTGCATTCCAGCCTGGTGACAGAGACTCCATCTCAAAACAACAACATCAAAACCTGACACATTTATTAACCTAAACCAAAAAGCCATGGGATTGCCAGTTGGTTCCCAAGTCCCTGGAACATACAGTAATTAGAATTTTTTTTTATTGTTGTTTATCTGTGTTTAAAGAAATAAAGGACATTTCACTAGAGGCCTATCTGTACTCAATTGTGCTACAAAATGATCATCTTAGATACCTGAGGAAACCACTGCTGTTTAGACTGAGACTCCTCGTCATTAGTCCAGGCATCTGCCTGCCTTTCTGTCTTCATGTTATTCTGCTGCCTGAAACATATTACAGTAAGTAATCAGGGGCTTGTGCTAGCCTCCTTGACTGGGGACTTCTTGAGGTCAGGGACTCAAGAATCTATCTTGTCTTTGTAAACCTTTGAGGTACCTAGAATTGCATTTTGTACACGGTAAAGAGAGAGAGAGAGAAAAAAAAAAAGAATTCCAAGGCTGTACTTGCTAACTTGCTGCATTTTATGTAGTCACATGAGCCCCTTTAAGTCCGGTCTGGAACCAGTGTAGATAGCATGTTCTCACTTAAAAGCTCTTCCAGCCAAGAGCTTTCCTACATTTACTTAATTATTAGCTGTTTAGTAAGCCTATTTTGAGTATATTTACTTATTAGTTATTTACTAAGTTTTCACTAGATGAAGGGCATTCTGTTGGGCAGTATGAGATACATACCAAAGAAACCCGACCCTCAGGAAACTTACCGTTGGTTGTGAAGAAGATTTATCCCTTTTGAAAATGCAGTGATCCATGCAAAGTCATCGGATGAGGATTTGGTGCCAAGATAAGTCATGTCACAGGCAGGAAAACACACAACCTTATTATGTGCCCAGTGGTCTGGGAAGTCTTCCTCCCCCAAGGAGTTAAGCTGAGTCTCAATGGATTGAAAAGATTTGGAAAACAGAGGGTGAGGAGGGCCTTCCAGAGAAGGAGGACTGGGGGAACAAAGTGTGAGAGTTAAGGCGGTGTTGTGTTGAAGAAGTGTTTGGGAGAAACTGAAGGAAACCAATTGGGCTAGAATGGAGACTTGGGGAGAGTGTCATTGGAGTAAGATTGGAAACTTGGGTTAGGGCCACATTATGGAGGGTGTGAATGTGAGGTTATGGATTTAGCTGTGTAAACAGAAAACCATTTTGAAGATTTTGAGCAAGGGAGTGCCATCATCTAAGTGGTATTTTAGGGAGATTTGGTGGAGAACCACTTACAGGATGAATTAGATTAGGTGACAGGGAGCTGGGGCAGGGAACAAAGGCAGGAAGACCAGTAGAATTACTGAATCCAGCTATTAAAGTTGCGAGGTCCTGGCCAAGTGTGGTGGCTCATGCCTATAATCCCAGCACTTCAGGAGGCTGAGGTGGGCAGATCACCTGAGGTCAGGAGTTTGAGACCAGCCTGGCCAACATGGCGAAACCCCATCTCTACTAAAAAAACAAAAATCAGCTGGGCATGGTGGCACACACCTGTAATCCCAGCTATTTGGGAGACTGAGGCAGGAGAATTGCTTGAATCTGGGAGGCAGAGGTTGCAGTGAGCCAAGACTGTGCCACTGTACTCTATCCAGCCTGTGCGACAGAGTGAGACTTAATCTCAAAGAATAATAATAACAATAAAAAAATAAAGTTGCAAGGTTCTGAAATCTGGAGTTGTTGGTTAAAATAAAATAAGAATGAAATACCAGAAACATTTTTATAGAACAAATCAGCAGTGGAGGTGTATGTTTCTGATATAGGTGGTATTTGGCAGACGTACCTGGTCTGCGACTTATTGGGAGCAAACACGTCCTTTATCTAATTATAAGAAGACTGAATTTGGATGTTGTTAATCGATCTCCCCAGGCACTACCTGTGTTCCTGGGTACTGAAGAAAATGGGGTGTGACATCTTGAAGGGTTTATCTCGGCAGGGTCCAGTTCAGAACATAAATAAATAACTTTAGCTCAGCATGCTAGAAGAAGGCTGACTTTTACATTCTTTAGCATGTCTGATTAAATTAATTTCAGAGACTAAACTTTAAATCTTCAAAGGACATGTTTTCGCTCGGGGTACAGCATTACAGTAGCTGAATTACATATGCTCAAGCCACGTGAGCATTAGGTTATTTTGTTCTAAAGGGCAATTTTTTTGGTCCTACTTTGTATTGCTAGAAAATTCAAAGGATACAGAATAGTTGCTGTTTTCCCTGTGGTCTTTAATTAGGACTCTGTTCCCTCTGTTCTTCCACCCTAGACCTATCAATCACCTATCACCTACTAGTACCTGATTCACACTGTACCTGGCATCCCACCCAATCTTTGTAACTTACCAATGGGATTGTGTCATTTCCTTGCTGAAAACCCTCTAAACAGTCTTGCTTACGTAACAAAGGCCAAATTCTGTAACTTTACACTCATGGCCCTCCACAATATAATCAAGCCACTTTTAGGATTCATAATATGGAATCAGTGATTCCAGCACATTCTTAATTCTTATGTTTATACTAGATGGACATAAGAATGTAGACGAGAGAATCTGAACAGTAAACAGTAAATGAGATTTATATCACCTGAAGCTCACCTGGAGCATGAGTCAATGCAAAAAGTTCACTTCTACATTTTGAGTTTTACCTTCTTTAGTTTTGTGTTTAAGGATTATTTGTCATAGATATTTCCATGTATTAAAGTAATTTATATAGTTGGCCTTTTCAGTGACTATGACTTCAAAATTAATTTATTAATCTTTTCCTTTTTTTCTAGAAATAATTTAAGGCAGTTTATAAAGATGTATAAAAGATACCATGGTAGCATAACTAAAAGTAAGTGAGATAGAAAAAAACATAGGTATAAATCTTTATGACCTTGGATTAGGCAGTGATTTCTTAGCGCAAGCAACCAAGGAAAAAATACATGGAATAGACTTAATCAAAATCATAATCTTTTGTGCTTTAAGTGGCATTATCGAGAAAGCGAAATTGCAACCTATGGAAGGGGAGAAAATATTTGCAAATCATATATCTGATAAGGGTCTGTTTTTCAGAATATATAAAGAACTGTTATAACCCAACGAAAAAAACCCACAGATAACCTAATTTTAAAATTTGCAAAGGACTTGAATAGACCTTACTACAAAGAGATATATAAATGACCAGCAAGCACATGAAAAGATGTTCAACATCGTTAGCCATTAGAAAAATACAAATCAAACCCAAAAGATACCACTTCCCACTCAATAGGATGGTTGTAATAAAAAAAAAAGACAGAGAATACAAGTGTTGATGAGAATATAGAGAAATTGGAACACTAATACACTGCTGGTGAGAATGTAAAATAGTATGCCACTTTAGAGAACAATTTGGCAGTTCCTCAAAAAGTTAAATATAGAGTTACTATGTGACCTAGCAATTCCACTCCAAGCTATATAACCAAGAGGACTGAAAACACCAGGCGTGGTAGCTCACGACTGTAATCCCAGCACTTTGGGAGGCCGAGGCAGGTGAATCATTTGAGGTCAGAGGTTCGAGAACAGCCTGGCTAACACGGTGAAACACTGTTTCTACTAAAAATACAAAAATTAGCTGGGTGTGGTGGCGGGCACCTGTAATCTCAGCTACTTGGGAGGCTGAGCCAGGAGAATTGCCTGAACCCAGTAGGCAGAGGTTGCAGTGAGCCAAGATTGTGCCACTGCACTCCAGCCTGGGTGACTGAGCCTGACTCCAGCTCAAACACACACATCTATCCTAAAACTCGTACACAAATGTGTACGGCCACGTTATTCATAATAGCCAAAATTGCAAACAACTCAAATATACATCAACTGGTGAATGGATGAACAAAATGTGGTGTATCTGTATGATGGTATATTATTCAACAGTAAAAAGGAATTAAGTAGTGCTTATGCATGCTATAATATGGATGGACCTTGAAAACACACTAAGTGAAAGAGACCAGCACTAAAGATCAGATATTGTGTGATTCTATTTATATGAAATATCCAGAATAGGTAAATGCCTAGGGACAGAAAGTAGACTAGTGGTTGCCATGGCCTGGAGGAGGGGGAATGAGGAGTGACTGCAAATGGACACATGGTTTCATTTTGGTGTGATGAAATATACAGAATTAGGTGGTAGTGATGGTTGCACAACTGTATGTATATACTAAAAACCACTGAATTGTACACTTTAAAAGGGTGAGTTGATATGTACGTTGTGTCTCAAACACAAAGTAGATGAGAAAGTTGAAACAATCATATAGACATATAATTGATTTAGATATAAAACCAGTATTATTCTTTAAAGATCCATATGCTTGCTATTGGCTGGCTATGAACTTAGCTCTAATTTGTGTAATTTAGGGATCATTTACATAATCCATCAATAGTTTCATTAAGTTCAGTGGCTCCAGATTTCTCCTGGTGACTGATCATAGCTTACTCAGCCATTCTTCTCTACGTGGAATCTCTCTCTCTTTCTTTCTTTCTTTCTTTCTTTCTTTCTTTCTTTCTTTCTTTCTTTCTTTCTTTCTCTCTCTCTCTCTCTCTCTCTCTCTCTCTCTCTCTTTCTTTCTTTCATATTTTTGAGATAGAGTTTCACTCTGACACCTTGGCTGGAGTGCAGTGGCACAATCCTGGCTCACTGCAACCTCCACTTCCCTAGGTTCAAGCGATTCTCCTGCCTCAGCCTCCTGAGTAACTGGGATTACAGGTGTGTGTCACCACACCTGGTTAATTTTTGTATTTTTAGTAGAGATGGGGTTTCACCATGTTTCCCAGGCTGATCTGGAACTCCTGACCTCAAGGGATCCACCTGCCTTTGGCCTCCCAAAGTGCTGGGATCACAGGCGTGAACCACCACGCCCAGCTCCTAAGTGGAATTCTGTACTTCATTATAGGAAGCAGCACTCCAGCTACTTATATTCTACATTTTCTTTTTACGGAATAAATTCTTTGTGTTCACATTATTTCAGAAAAGAAATATATCCGTTTGTATGAAAAGTAAAGCAGTTTTTGGATGAAGAATAGAAAGCCACTGAATTAGGTTGATTTATTTGAATGAAATGAAAGTCAACTGACATAATAATGCCCCTGTTTTCCAAACGTTTGTATTCTAGTGAAGTGGCTTAAAGAGTGAGAAAACTGGCCGGGCGCAGTGGCTCACGTCTGTAATCCCAGCACTTTGGGAGGCTGAGGCGGGTGGATCACAAGGTCAGGAGATCGAGACCATCCTGGCTAAAACGGTGAAACCCCGTCTCTACTAAAAATACAAAAAATTAGCCGGGCGCGGAGGCGGGCGCCTGTGGTCCCAGCTACTCGGGAGGCTGAGGCAGGAGAATGGCCTCGGCCCGGGAGGCGGAGCTTGCAGTGAGCTGAGATCGCGCCACTGCACTCCAGCCTGGGCGACAGATGGAGACTCCGTCTCAAAAAAAAAAAAAAAAGTGAGAAAACTGTTGTTTTTTAATTGGCTTATTTTTTACCCAGTAATTGTACTGGCCAAGCTGAATAACATGGCTTTTTATTAGCAGAACACTGGACCACAGGCAAAACCATTAGAAGGGAGTTTTCCCTAGCAAACTTCAGTACCATTAGAATATTACCTTTTCCCTGTGTCTCAAAATATGGTTGTATGGTCTGATTTTCTCAGTCATGGGTTTCAGAAACACCCTGGATTTGTGTCCAGATTCCATTCCTTACCCACGCCACACAGTTTCCTATGTCCTGTGTCCTTAGGGCAGTCATGGTCATTCACAGTCAAATAACTTAAACACTCATTCAGTTGCTTCTGTTTCAATTTGGGAATTGGACTGTGCGGATTACTTCCAGATTTGGCCCTTGGGGTATTTTTATGCTAGAGATAATTAGCTCTGGTCATGAGAGACCAGAAGCCCTTAATCTTTTTAAAATAGAGTCCTCATTTCCCTGGAGCCTCAGAGTTTGATGGTGTGGTCAGCGTGAGAACAGAGTGGTGCTGCCAGGCAGAGTGGAAGGCCAGCATGGTTTGGAGCTCGGAGTGTATCCATGCATGTAAGCTTCTGGATGTGGAGTGCCATGGGGGAGAGCATTGGCTCTGGAGTCGTTCTGGGTCATATCTTAGCTCTGCTACTTGCTCACTGTGAGACCTTGGTCAAGTACTTTCCCTAGGCCTCACTTTCCTCATGAAAGCATGAGGGTGAAATGAGGTTTAAAGGAACTAAAGCATATAAGATGCTTACCACAGGCCTGTAACTTGGCTACTCAGAGTAAATGTTACTGTTGCAATACCTAGAAAGGTGCCTGCATATGCTCAGTATATTTGAATGAATGAATGAATGCATGCATGGATGGACTCCTTAACTGCATATTGGAAAACATTACTTCATAAGCACTTTAAAATAAGAAGTGTTTGGAACATACAGAAAAGAACAGAAAAACCATGATATGCACCCTGCTATATAGAATGTTACAGTTTTGCCATACTTCAGATTGTTTTAAGAAATAAAATGTTACAAATACAGCTGAATTCTCCTACACACCCCTCCCAAATCCCTTTAATCTCCTCTTCCCAGAGATAATTGAATTTGGTGTTCTCATTATCATGCTTTTAGAGTTTTCTCACATATATATGTAGATGAACAATATACATCACAGTTTTGCACATTTTTATCCTTAATATAAAAGCATCCACAGCTTGCTTTTTTTGTTGTTGTTGTTGTTTTTTGTTTTTTGTTTTTTGGCTCTCCATTATGTCTTTCAGATTAATTCGTGTTGGTACATGTTGCTATAGCTCTCTCTTTTTATTTTTTACTGCCTTATCGTATTTTATGACTATGTCATTGTTTATCCATTCTTGGTGTTGATGGATATTTAGATACTGCCTCCCTTCAATGTCTTGCTATTACAATAATGATGCAATGAACATGTTTACATGTGTCTTCCTGATGCAGCGTGCGTAAACACAGAGGAACTATTGGGGTTTGGGATTTGTGCATCTTTGCTTTTACTAGATATTAAAATTTTCCTCTTCAGAGTGCCTGTGTGGGTTTATATTACCAGCAGTGTAAAAGCATTCCCGTTTCTCCACACATTTGCCAATGCTTGCAATTGTCAAGTTTGAGCAAGCAAAATCTTACTTTAGTTTTAATTTTCCTTTTCCTGATTACTAATGAGTCTGAATAACACATTTTCATATGTTTACAGTCGTTTGTTTTTCCTCAGTTGTGAACTGACTATTAATATCTTTATCCATTTTCCAACAGATTACTCTGTCTTTTTAAAATTGACTTGTAGGTGTTTGTAAATTCTGGATATTCATTCTTTGTTGTATATTTTACACATCTCCCAGTTTGATTTTATGGTGGCTGTTTTTGAACAGAAATTGTGTTTATTTATTTTTGAGAAAGGGTCTTGTTATGTTGCCCAGGCTGGAGTGCAGTGTGGCATGATCTTGGCTCACTGTAGCCTTGACTTCCCGGGTAGCTAGGACTACAGACATGAGCCACCATGCCTGGCTAACTTTTGTATTTTTTGTAGAGATGGGATTTCTCCATGTTGCCCAGGCTGGTTTCAAACCCCTGGGTTCAAGTGATCTGCCACCTTGGCCTCCCAAAGTGCTGAATTACAGGCATGGGCCATCACATCCAGCCAGAAATTTTAAATTTTAATATAGCCAATTTTATTATTTTCTTTATGATTTGAGTTTTTTGACCCCTGTTTAAGAAATTCTTTCTTGCTGTGAAGTCATTAAAGCTATTCTGTGTTCTTTTCTAGAGGTTTCAGTTTGACTTTTCTTATCATGATTTTTAATGCATTTGGAATTTATTTGTTTGTATGTTGTAAAGTGGTTCTCCAGCCTTTTTTCTATGACATGGGCAATCCATTGATAAGAGATCACTTTAATATTGGGAAAATTCTTAGTTCTTGGATGACTGAGAAATACTTTTTTGTATTTGTTTCACATCTTTCTAAATATTATATTATACTCTTTTGATATTGTATCAAGACACAAACAGAAGGTTTTGAATTGTCACTTGAAATTTGATCTTGTTCCTAAGGTGAAACTATTCTTTCTTGGTGAAGGCTTTTTAAGCATGTGTTTGTTTTGGCAGGTGACACCATACATTTATCTTGGTATGCCAGCAGACTCACTTCAGAAAAGGTGGCAGGGAGATTAAATGAGCCTGTTGATTTGTTTATACTTTGGTGCATGTCAGTTTCCAAAGGAAGGTAAAGGTTTTGATGATGACATTTTGAGATTCTGTAGAATTCTTTGGCTTGCTTTATTGCTATTCTTTGTATGGGTTCACACTGAACATTGTTTCTGCAAGGTAGACCAACTTGAATTACTCTAACTCACTGATATAGTTTAAATGTATGTCCCTACCCAAATGTCATGTTGAAATGTAACCCCCAACGTTGGAGGTAGGGCCTGGTGGGAGGTGATTGGATCATGGGAGCAGATTTCTCATGAATGGTTTAGCACCATCCCCTGGATGCTGTTCTTTTTTCCTTTGTTTTTTTTTGAGACGGAGTCTCACTCTGTTGTCCAGGCTGGAGTGCAGTGGTGCTATCTCCACTCCCCACAGCTTCTGTCTCCCAGTTCAAGGGATTCTCCTGCCTCAGCCTCCTGAGTAGCTGGCATTACAGGCACCCACCACCACGCTCAGCTAATTTTTTTGTATTTTTAGTGGATACAGGGTTTCACCATGTTGGTCAGGCTGGTCTAGGACTCCTGACTTCAGGTAATCCACTGCGTGCTGTTCTTGTGATAGTGGTGAGTGAACTATTGTGATCTCTGGTTGTTTAAAATCTCCCCCCAGCCTCCCTTTCTCCTCCTTTCGCCATGTGATGTGCTTGCTCCTTCCCCCTTTGCCTTATACCGTGATTGGAAGCTACCTGAAGTGTCCCCAGAAGCAGATGCCACTATGCTTCCTGTATAGCCTGTAGAACCGTGAGCCAATTAAATGTTTTTTCTTTATAAATTACCCAGTCTCAAATGTTTCTTTGTAGCAACGCAAGAATAGCCTAACACATTCACAAAACTTTTTGCTCTCTGGCAAAATTGAACATTTTGGTGAAAATTACTTTCTACTTACTCAGGTTCGTTTTGTAACAACAACAACACATTTCTAAACCTATTCCCTAAAACTTTTTACAAATCACACACTCATATTTTTTGAGGTATAAAAAGTAATTATTATTAGTTTCTTAAAAATATAGAAATGCTTTTAAAAATGAATTTGAACTCAAGTCACACAAGGCCAGGCATGGTGTCTCATGCCTGTAATCCCAGCACTTTGGAAGGCCAAAGTGGGAGGATCACTTGAGCCCAGAGGTTCAAGACCAGCCCAGGCCAGATAGCGAGACTCCATCTCTACAAAAAACAGAAAAAAGTTAGCTGTGCGTGGTGGTGCGCACCTGTAGTTGCAACTGCTCTGAGAGGCTGAGGTAGGAGAATCGCTTGAGTCTGCAAGGTTGAGGCTGCAGTGAGCTATGATTGCACCACTGAGCCCCAGCCTGGATGACAGAGCAAGTACACACACACACACACACACACACACACACGTTTTATATATATATATAAAATATAAAATATATAATATATACTATATATTATTATAAAATATATTATATTATATATTATAATATATAGTATAAAATATATTATATTATATATTATAATATATAGTATATAATATATATATTATAATATATATTATATGTTATTTTATTATATTTTATATTATTATATTTATATTATTATATTATATATTATATTATGTATTTACATATTTATATTATACAATAATATAGTATGTATATTATTAATTATATATAATTATAAATGGGATTTTGCCAGAAAAGAGGGGAAAAAGGGAAAGGAACTATCCAGGTACTGAGCCCTCCTGCCTCTCCAGCTAGCAGCACTCATGGCTCTGCATCTGCCCAGGCAAGGACAAAGCATTACCTGCTTAGAGTGACTATTTTGGGTACCAGTGGGATTCCTATAAGCAAATGCTTAGGGAAAAAGAAATACCAGGAAAACAAATTTTCTTCCTCACCTTGTCCCTTAAAATGTGTGCATGTATGTGTGTTTATTATGTGTGTGCATGTATGTGTATTTATATAATAATAATATTAATATAATTATATATTATTATATATAATTATATACATATAATATATATTATAAAATATTATATAATATATAATATAGAATATACATATTATGTATATTCAATGGCAGAAACTGCAATTACTTTTGCCCTAACCTGATACCTACATAGCTCCCATCTGCATGGTTCTTGCAGAGACTTCCTCCTTTCCTAACTCCCAGTGCATCTCCTCAAAAATAGTTTCTTCGTACTCTTGTATTCTTTCAGAAGAAATACACTTCATTTCCCAAAAGTGATCATACTCTACACACCATTTTGTGCTTTGTTTTTTAAATTCTATAATCTCCCTCAGGGTTTTCTCACATTGGCACCTACAGGTATGCTGGGTCCTTGTTAATAAATATGAATTTATTGTATAGATGGTCTACATTTTATAAAAACCAGCTCCACATTTCCTGCTAATGGATATTTCAATATTTCTAGGATTATGTCTTTGTCTCTGTTTCTTGTTTGGTTTTGGTGTTTACAAACTGTGCTGTAGGAAACATCCTTGTACATACATCTTTGGCCCATTTTTGCTGGTATATCCACCAGGTAAGTTGCTAGTTGTGGAATTTGTTAGTTCACAAATTATGTGCTCTTTAAATTTGGAGGGATATTGATCAATTTTAAAATTGGAAGTTTTAAAAATACATTCTTAAATGCTAGTTTTGGAGTGAGGGCCTGATGCTTGTTGAGGAAGCTTTTTTTCCCCTTTTTAAAAATGGTATTAAATTATTTTGTGTGGCTGGGGATGGAGGGAGAAAAGAGAAAAGAGAAACATCATTTTACTTGTTTCAATTAATTCTTTTAATTTAATGTACTGCACGTGGCTCTGAGAGAATAAGCAGGCCTATTTATTGCCTGAAGCAAGGCAGACATTGGGCATCTGGTGGCTCTGCCTGGTGTAGTCAAGGAGCACCCTGCAACCAGCTCACCTATTTCCCCTGAGTGGAGAAACTGCACAAGCTGTCCCCTGGCCTCATAGCTGCCTTTGAGTCTCTCGTTAGGGCTGGACAGTCCGGTGAGGGCCTGGCCCTTGAGAAATCTTTGTGAAAGGTACTTGCTGTCCTCTGAGAGGAAAGCAGGACTTCTCAGAGCTCTCCTAGCCTGCTCCTTTATTAGGGTGGGACCATCTTCACTTTGGAAGGCCTTGAAAGAATTAATTACAAAATAAATACCTTTCCGTGGAGCCTCTAGGGAATGAGGGGAAGGAGATGGGATAAGGGAGAAAGCAGTTTGGGCAAGACAGGGTGACTCCCAGGGCAGGCCTTGTGCAAGGGAATGTCCATTGCCAAAGACAACTTTGCCTGTTTCATGGCCTGAGGCAGAAACAAGAGAGACTGAGTTTACCTAATTTCAGGAATTCCTTATTTCCATAAAGGTGGTAATGACAGTGAGGATAGCTCTCATTTGAGAGCCTTCGTAGTCTTGCTTGTACTTTCATCTACATTATCTCTTGATCCTCGCAGTGGCCACATTTCACAGATGGAGAAACTGAGGCCCAAATAAATTAAGCAACTTACTCAAGGACCAACACCTAGTAAGTGGCAGAACTGAGGACCCCTGTGATTCTCTTGTTACAGGCTGTTTCTGTTGCACAATCATAATGAATGTAATGAATGTGCAATGTAAATATCATCAGTCACTTTCCAGATATAAAATGAGGAAGCCTCTTTTTAATAAAGCAACCGAAATTTTGGAGTAGAGGCAATCACAATTGTTAAAAGAGTTTTCATAAATAGGTAAAATCATGACTGTCCTGCAGATATCAAAATGAACACACGTCAAAGATTTTATTTTACTCCACCAATGAAGGAGCCATGCAGGTGTTATAACCAGTTCAGAAGAGAATTGAAAAACATACATTTCTAGATCACAATATTGAAATGAATATGTAAATGGAGGCAAACTGATTTTTCCACAGGGTAGGAGGAAAGATAATTGAGTCTCTACCAGGCAAGACAAAGATTGCATATTTATCAGTTCGTTACCTACAATATAAAGAGGTACAAAAGAGCTCACAGACAGTGAACAGGGCTAGAATCAGATAACCCTCAAGTGTGTGCTGTTTGCAGACAAGGGATACTTTTCCACTGAACCACAAATTATTTCCACTCAGTTAATGTAGGCATGTCAGGCAAGCTGCAAAAGCAGTGAAAGCTGCCTGCGTATTAGGTGGTGGAGAGGAGGAGGATGGGCAAGAGTCAGCCAATAATAGGTTGGTGACATTTTGCAAGGTTTTGTCAAGTTCAAGGTACATTCTGCCCTTTCCCCTCAGCCGTTTGATGCTGGCCTGGCTCAGCGCCCCCAGTATAATCCCACCTAAGTTTGTCCTCCATGGCGGTAGCCCATGCTTTTATTTATTCCCTTTTCAGCCATTAATATTTCCCTGCCCCTTTATAACATTTCCCTGCCCCTTTATTCCATTTCCAAAGAGCCCAGACTTTGGCCAGGTTACAGATTCCTCTCTCAGATAACCTGAGGATATTTACAGGGGCTTGTCCCTCTAACATGGTATGTCCCTCCCGGTACCCATAACTGTCCTCTGACCACTGCACATTGAGATTCTGGTCCTCTCCTAAGCCGGCTTCCCCTGGGTATTCCTGTGCTTTGGTTCTGTCAGTTTCTCTCCCTTACCAAAATCTGGTCAGGCACTTAGAAAGGATTGAATAAGCAAATCCACACTCTGGTATGCATTCATTTATTCAACAGATATGTGTTGTGCTGCTCTGTGGCTGTGCACTGAGCTAGGTGCTGGAGGTACAATAGCTCGGGAAGGAATTCCTGGTTTGCTGGTGAAACAGACTTGTAAATAATCATTACAGTACAATGTGCTCAGTCTGCAATCGAGCTATATACACATCTAGCCATGATTACAGAAGGAAAGAGTAGCTCAGCTTGAGCTGGGTTTTTTAAAAAAATTATCTAGCCTAACATGTCATTGAGCTGGTCTGGAAGCATAAATGGGATTTTGCCAGAAAAGAGGGGGAAAAGGGAAAAGAACTATCCAGGTACTGAGTCCTCCTGCCTCTCCAGCTAGCAGCACTCATGACTCTGCATCTGCCCAGGCAAGGACAAAGCATTACCTGCTTAGAGTGACTATTTTGGGCACCAGTGGGATTCCTAGAAGCAAATGCTTAGGGAAAAAGAAACACCAGGAAAACAAATTTTCTTCCTCACCTTATCCCTTAAAATGTGTGCATGTATGTGTGTTTGTGTGTGTATATGTAAATATGAAACGGAAACTGGGTAAATGAAGACAATGGCTTGATGTAGAAGTTCGCATCTCTAGCATTTTATTTTAAAATATGACTAGACATGTGATATGGTTTGGATTTGTGTTCCCACCCAAATCTCATTTCGATTGGATCATGGGGGCAGATTTCTTCCTGGCTGTTCTCAAGATAGTGAGTGAGTTCTCAGGAGATCTGGTTGTTTAAAAGTGTGTAGCACCTCCCCCTTCTCTTCCTCCTGCTCTGACTATGTGAAAACGTGCCTGCTTCCCCTTTGCCTTCCACCATAATTATAAGTTTCCTGAGGCCTCCCCAGCCATGCTTCCTGTACAACCTATGGAAACCTATGGAACCATGAGCCAATTAAACCTATTTTCATTATAAGTTATCATTATAAACTTTCCTTATAAACTATATCACATGTCTAGTCACATTTTAAAATAATATTCCAGAGATCTGAACTTCTAAATCAAGCCATTAACCTTAATTAGGAAGTAAAATTGTCTTCATTTACCCAGTTTCCATGTCATATTTACACATACACATGCAAACGCACATACATGCACACATTTTAAGGGACAAGGTGAGGAAGAAAGTTTGTTTTCCTGGTGTTTCTTTTTCCCCAAGCCTTTGCTTATAGAAATCCCACTGGTGCCCCAAAAAAGCCTCTCAGGTATTTCTTTACAGCAGTGCAAGAACAGACTAATCCAACACGGAACTTTGATTATAAGGCTTAAAAATTATCTGCTTGGCCGGGCGTGGTAGCTCATTCCTGTAATCTCAGCACTTTGGGAGGCCAAGGCATGTGGATTACCTGAGGTCAGGAATTCAAGACCAGGAGTTCAAGGGCCAACATGGTGAAACCCCATCTCTACTAAAAATACGAAAGTTAGCCAGATGTGGTGGTGCATGCCTGTAATCCCAGCTACTCAGGAGACTGAGGCAGGAGAATCATTTGAACCTAGGAGGTAGAGGTTGCAGTGAGCTGAGATTGTGCCACTACACTCTAGCCTAGGAGACAGAGGGAGACTCTGTCTCAAACAAACAAACAAACATTATCTGCTCAGGGCATTTAGCTATTCTCAGGACTGCTTGGCCATTCACCAAGGATGCCCTTCCAGACTGATATGTCTGGGAACAGCGGGAAGCAATCACCTGGGTACCTCCTTAGACATACATGCTCAGTGGGGCCCTGTGGCCAGGCTGAGTCCATAAGCCATCACCCAGGAGCTGTGAAAGGACTTATTCCTGAGGCCAAGATTTCCTTGTGCTGCCTCCTCTCCCAGAGGTGAAGCTCACCTGTCAGGGAGTTACTGCTAACTAAAGAAGCTGCCCCCAAAGGGATCACGCCAGTAACGTGCTTGGAAAAAAACACAGTTAATCCTTCAGTGCCACCAAACCAGATTCTGAAAAGCTGCTCTATCTATTAATAAACAGTGTGGCAGCCCTCCTTATCTCAACTGAGCACAAGTGCCAACTAGTTTCCAGGTCAGGCGTTTGTGTAGGAATCAGTGACATTTGATGTTAGCCAAATTTACCAGGTGTGCTGACCCTGGCCCAGGATCTTTGAGAGCAAAGTAGGGACTGGGGTCTCAGACCTTCTGGATTTGGTTCTGAGCCACTGCTGGGAATAACTTCTTTATTTAGACACCATTAGTTATTCTTGCTTGTTTATTTGCACAGCTGGAGTGGTGAAGATTGAAAGTAAGTGGCAGGCAAATGTCTGACGAACATAAGGACCGTGTTTGGTGGTTCATGTTGTGCAGAAACCAGGTTTGGTTGTCTTCTGTTGTTTAAGATTGTTTTTATGCTTGCTGTTTTTTTATTTCAATGCATTTTTCCCTGTCTTGTTACTCCTATAGTTGATCCTGGCTAAAAAATGCCAACAAGGAGGTTTCAGGATTATGATTCAAAGGACACTAGAAGTCATTCCTTCCCAAAGATCTCTCTCTGCATTTTCTCATTGGCCAAAGTAGCCTGTGGATCTCCTAGGAGTCCTGTGACAATATGTTTCTTCAACAGATGCTGGTGAGGCTGCCAAGAAATAGGAACACTTTTACACTGTTGGTGGGAATGTAAATTAGTTCAACCATTGTGGAAGACAGTGTGGTGATTCCTCAAAGACCTAGAACCAGAAATACCATTTGACCCAACAATGCCATTACCGGATACATACCCAAAGGAATATAAATCATTCTGTTATAAAGATACATGTACATGTATGTTCATAGCAACACTCTCCACAATAGCAAAGACATGGAATCAATCCAAGTGTCCATCAATGATAGACTGGATAAAGAAAATGTGGTACATATATACCATGGACTCCTATGCAGCCATAAAAAGGAACGAGATCATGTCATTTGCAGGGACATGGATAGAGCTGGAAGCCATTATCCTCAGCAAACTGACCCAGGAACAGAAAACCAAATACGGCATGTTCTCACTTATAAGTGGGAGCTGAACAATGAGAGCACAGGGACACAGAGAGGGAAACAATACACACTGAGGCCTGTCATGGAAACAACACACACTGGGGCCTGTCATGGGGTGAGGGAAGGGAAAGCATGAGGAAAAATAGCTAATACATGCTGGGTTTAATGCCTAGGTGATGGCTTGATAAGTGCAGTAAACCACCGTGGCACACATTTACCTATGTAACAAACCTGCACATCCTGCACATGTACCCTGGAACTTAAAAAAAAAAAAATCTTTCTTAAGAAAAGTTAATTGGCCGGGCGCGGTGGCTCAAGCCTGTAATCCCAGCACTTTGGGAGGCCGAGACGGGCGGATCACGAGGTCAGGAGATCGAGACCATCCTGGCTAACACGGTGAAACCCCGTCTCTACTAAAAATACAAAAAATTAGCCGGGCGTGGTGGTGAGCGCCTGTAGTCCCAGCTACTCGGAGGCTGAGGCGGGAGAATGGCGTGAACCCAGGAGGCGGAGCTTGCAGTGAGCCGAGATCGCGCCACCGCACTCCAGCCTGGGAGACACAGCAAGACTCCGTCTCAAAAAAAAAAAAAAAAAGTTAATTGGATTGTTTGTGCTCATAGATACTTCTTCATGGCTTAGTTTTATAAGAGAAATTGTTGAGAATTATTCTGAAGGAATGGAGGAAAAGGCAGGCATATTTGATTAAAGAGAGGAGATTCTGAAAATGTTTAATTAGCCCTGGGAAGACGGGATTGTTCACAGAGGCCACCAGAATGCTGAAGCAGGGAGCCTGACTTCAGCCAGAACACCCAGCACAAAGCTGCTGGGATCATCCAGCAAAGCACAGACATCAGCCTTTCTGTTTCCTAAAGTCAGGCGCGTGACATCTAAACCCGGGCACAGGGAGAGATGCCCTTATAACTGCAATATCTAGAACTGTATAGTGTATGCCTGACACCAGCCATCCAAAGGTCACTAATCTTTCCCAAATGTTCTGAAGAGGGTGAGGTCAGTGACCTTGATAGCATACTTTCACCTAGCACTCTGGAAATGTGGTGAAGTGTAAGGATAGGATTTGGCATCCAGCCCAAGCCTGTGTGTGGCTGTTTAAACAACTAAGTAACCCTGGACAAGGTCCTTCAGTTTGTAGGTGAATAGAGATCCTCCTTCTCAGGGCTGTTCAAGATTCAGCTGAGATCATCTGTGTAAAGTGCCCAGGACAGGATCTTGGCCATAGCAGGCAGTCAAAAAATGCTTATTTCACATTTTACAGAGAAATCCTAGATATTTAATTTTCAGACTCTTATGAAACTATAGCCAATATAAATTTTGTCATTTAATACAGAGAGATCAATGGTGTTTTCTTTGTTTCGTTTCATTTTCAACCCATTGGCTTCACATTATCCTCCCTACTTTTCACTGTAACCCAGGCCATTCTTGCCAGGTTTACCCCATGATGATTGGTCATTATATAATAACATACATAGATGAACAAAAATCAAACTGCATAAAAGACCCTTCAATGAGGGCATCCTCTGACTATAGCCCCCACTTATACTCCTGGAGGTAGCCACTGTTAATAGTTTCTTTGGTTTCCTTCTAGTAACTTTTCTCACATGTATACACAAATTTATCTTGTTCATTTCCTACATGATAGCAACCATACATACTCTTCTGCACCTTGCTTTTTGTTGTTGTTGTGGAATTTATATTAAATTAATATTGAGTGATACAAAGCCAGATTATTTGGAAGGTCTTGGGCAAAAATGAGAGCATTGTTAGTTCAATGCAAAAAATGAATTTGTTTAAGAATCTAGGACTTGAGCACCTTTAAAACTGCAAGGGATTTAATTATATTCCTTTGGCTTCTAGTCTGAGTCCCCCCGGAAGACCTTCTGGGTTAATTATGGGTCCCAGGGACACTTGGCAGACACAGCTGCTGCAGTGCTGTTCTACAGAGGTAATTAATCACCCCGCCTGAATCAGGAGCGAGTGCTCTATTCTTTGTCCTCATTACCAATACTTTTTGAAGAAGGAAAATTTTTGAGCAAAATGGAATCACATATGATTCTTTTTAGAATATACAGCCGGTGATTAGGAAGGTGTTTATGTATTGGGCTTACTACTATACAGTAGAGAAAACGTGCGTGTGTGTTAGGGGGTGCTATGGAGAGAGCAGTAAATCACTTAACTCTTTGAGCCTGGCTGCTGATAATTTGGAAGTTTTATTTGAAGGGACACTACATACTTATTTCTCCACAGTCTAGTTGGTTACCTGCCATTTTTAATATTACAAAATCCTAGTTTAAAGAGACAGTGGCATTTCTTTCTTTCTTTTTTCTTTTCCTTTCTTTGCTTTTCTTTTCCTTTCTTTGCTTTTCTTTTCCTTCCTTCCTTCCTTCCTTTCTTTCTTTCTTTCTTTCTTTCTTTCTTTCTTTCTTTCTTTCTTTCTTTCTTTCTTTCTTTCTTTCTTTCTTTCTTTCTTTCTTTCTTTCTTTCTTTCTCTTTCTTTCTCCTTCCTTCCTTCCTTCTTTCTTTCTTTTTTTCTTTCCTTTCTTTCTCTCTTTCTCTCTTTCCCCCTCCCCTCCCCTTCTATCCTCTCCTTTCCTTTTGACAGGGTCTTGCTCTGTCACCCAGGCTGGAGTGCCATGATGCAACATGGCCAACAGCAGCGTCAACCTCCTAAGCTTAAGCGATCCTCCCACCTCAGACTCTTGAGTAGCTGGGACTATAGGTGTGCACCACCACGCCTGGCTATTTTTATTTTTTGTAGAGACAGGGTTTTGCCATGTTACTGAGGCTGATCGTGAACTCCTGGGCTCAACTGATCCACCCACTTCAGCCTCCCAAAGTGCTGGGATTACAGGCATGAGCCACCGTGCCCCGCCGATGATCTATTTCAATGAGTAATTTCACCTATTTACTTATTTGGAGGCAGTTTTGATCCCTCAGGGGACATTTGACAATGTCTGAAGATGCTTTTATCACAACTGGGAGAGGGGTACTACTGGCGTCTACTAGGTAGAGGCCAGGGATGTTGCTAAACACCCTACAATGCACATGATAGTCCCCCAAAACTAGACATTATCTGGCCCCAAATGTCAAAAGTGCTGCAATTGAAGTATCCTAGCTGACAGGTTAGTCCAGTGCTTTCCCTACGTGATTCCAGTCTTAATTGTTTTTGTATTTGGGTGCTAGACAGGAATGACCACCAAGTAATTTATTATAATGCTGAAATATTTCCTAAGTCCACAGACTTTCCTTCCAGCTGAGAGTCTCAGAATTTCTTCCTATGAGTAGAAGAAAAGACATCAGCACAGAGCAGTTCACTTGCTCCTAACAAATGATTTTGGGAAAATTACTTCACTGGTGAATCATTCACAGAGGGGGTCTGTCTTATTTGCTGTATATTCCCCAGCGCCAGGCAGTACGAGGGGCTCAGTAGACATTGGTTGAAAGAATGAATGAATGGGATACCGTGATGCTTTGGCATCCGTGGGATGGACTTAGAGCAATGAGCTGAGCAGAAATTTGGCACACATGTACACTTGGCTTTATGGTAACTATAACTTCCATGTCAGCTCTGTGTTCATGTGGCAGCTCTCATTAATGGAGCTCACTGTTTCACCTATATTTTCCTGCTCTTGTGCTTTTTTTTTTTTTTTTTAACAGTTCCAGGCAGTGCAAGCAATTATAATAAAATGTATACATAATTGGCATCTGCAGAAGCAGCTAGCATGAACTCAATGTTGAAGACCTGCATGAAACCTCTCAGGTAGCGTGTTGTTTGTTCTTGGAGTTTTAAAGGACTCACTTTTGCCTCGGATTCCCAGATCTTTAGTGGTATCATTAGACTTGAAAAGTGTACTGATCTTAACGGTTAGCATGTGTTAGTTAGCATGTGTGTTCAGATGAGGTACATCAAGTGGAAGAAAACTTACTACCCTTAAGAAAACATCCCTTGTAAGTTCAGGAGATAGTAGTCCCCACATAAGACAAATCAGAGGAAAAGTTTTACCTTGATACTCGTTTTCTTTTTTTCTCTTTGAGGCTGTGGGGAGGGGTGTGTGTGTGTGTGTGTGTGTGTGTGGTATGTTTCTCTCTACCGATTTGAGAACACTAACTGTGAAAAACCCTTATACCTTGCATGCATCTACCTACCTTACTTAGCTAACGTAGCAGAAGAGTGGCAACCAGAGTCGCAGAAACACTGACCACAAAAGATAGAATTTTCCTTACATGGAGGAACATGCCAGCCGATGACAAAAGCTTCTGTATTTTCTCCACTTCTTATTGGATAGTCCTCCCTGGCCTGGAGGACTCCAGATCATTGTCTGAGACATATAGTGTCAACTCTTGGGATGGGTGGAAAGTGTGTTTCTCAGAGTGCCAGAGAGGTTTCCGTCCCTATTCTCACAATATCATTTTGTGGAAACCCTTGATTGTTTGGGTTGGCAAATAGCAGGAGAAGGTAGGGACGGACAGAATTTCTGCGACCTGGATCCCTGCGATGGGCTAGTGGAATCTGATTGCGCTGACCTGTGTCCCTAACTCTTAGGACGAATGTCAAGGGCAGTGTATAACATGTTGAGTTTTTTAGGTTTATTTCCATGTATACTTCTAGTAATATTTTCCTTATGCAAAAGAAATAATTATTGCAAATGGAAGTATAGTCTTTGATTGAAAATGAAAAATTGGTGTTCAGAAGAAACTTTTCTTAGATATATGTACTTCAATTTTTAACTTTCAATAGCCAAGTGCTCTGTGTATTAAATATATTACTGTATGTTTCTCATGGAAAGGAAAATTCACGATGAGGGCTGAGGTCAGGAAGAGCGTGGTTGACCTCCTTGAACTGCTTGCTGGTTCCCTCTGCACCTTCTTTTCCTTGGTGACCTCACTTTGTGTGTGAGCAGTCAGGCAGTTTTACCCACTGTGCCAAGGGAGGGTAATCTGAGCAGCAACATTAGCCTGGATCGCTTATCAGGGAGGAGGCATTGTTAGGAAATACGTGTCTTTTAAGGAGTGTAATTTGTTTTTGTTTGGTTTTACTAAATGGATTCTTACTAGGGAAAGAGCAGAAGATTCCCAAACTTCCAGGCTTGTTCTTTTCTAGCAACTGATTTTACTTGCAAAGAATTGAAGGAAGGGGCTCGGATACTGATCTTTAGTGTGTTTGTAAAAATTAATGGTGTTTGGCTAGCTAATTAGGAGGAAAGGGTAACATTCCCTAAGCAGAACGACTAAGATGACTGGAATTTTCATTCTTGGCTCGTTCTAATTCCCTTGGCCCTTAGCCTGTCTGGGAAATCTTTTTGCCTTTTTCCCCTGCATCAAAGAAGAAACTCTGTACTTACATGAAAGTTAGTGAGTTTATTAAGGATAACATTATATTAAATATGAGTAACTTTTCAACATATTGAAATTTTAGATGTACTTTCTGCTTTAATTTGGGGGTTTTTCTTTTCTTCCTTTTATTTTTCTTTCCTTTTCTCTTTCTTTGAGAGTGCTTAGAAGTTGACATTGGAATCACTCTTGCCTTCATGATTGGAGTCACTCTTGCCTTCATGGCATAACAGGGAGATGGAATGGGCAAGGGAGAGAAGAAGGGAGACAGAGAGGGATAATCAGAAGTTGTTTTTTTAAAAAATAATCCCTCATCTAGATATAAGAATATATGTAGGGTCAATTTATGTACTTCTTATTGCAGTAACTGCATAATTGTCTTCTGAAGGCTTTCTCTTAGTTTTCTGAATCTGTAGATTGTATACCATAATCTGCTACTGACTTCTGTGCAGCCTGCTTGAAACCAAGCAGAGTCAACTCCTCTGAGCGTATGTATCATCCCAAGGTAAACAGATGGGCGTTTGCATTCCTCTGTGGAGTTTGCCTGCTCGGGTTACAGGCTGAAGAACAGCACAGCATTGCTAGCCCATGGATATTGGACACATCCAGCTGTGATGTGGGAATCTGTTGGTAACCTCAGTCACAATGACATCACATGTCCAGAGTTCCCAAATCTTTCTCAAGTGCGGCTTTCAACTTAAGATGTCAGGATCACTGGCTTCTTTCAGTGCTGCTTGTTGACAGCCTCTTTTTAAACGGCTGTGTTTGGCTGGCGACCCAGAAGTGCCATGGTTGAAAAAGCTCTACACTCCCTGTCCATAGACCTGCGCTCTGCTCTCAATTTGATTAGCTGCCTGATCTGCAGCAAGTCACTTAACCTCCGTGAACTTTAGTTTTCTCATCTGTAAAATGAGATGTTCAGCCTGAGGTCCCCAATGGATGATTTCATGATCTAAATGAAGTTAATTAAAAAACCAGTTCCAGCTTTGCGATTAATAAACAGGAAGAGAAGGCATTCAATTCCAGGCTAACCAACCTAGAAGGCCCACTTCAGACAGTGTGCTTTTGGGAAGGATGTCTACAAAGTAAAATATTTGTGAGGACTGATTGTTTTCATGGCTGTTTCTCTCTAGGTATTTCTGGGAGATGATTTTCAAGTCCAAGTTGGTGTGTAGACCCTGTGAATTCAACACCTTCCCAGCACAGAATGCAGTTCACACAGACAGGGTTGGAGTCAGCTTCCCGTGTTTGTCTCACTTTGTTTCCCCTTCGTTGCCATTCAATCTGTTGTGTAAATTTTTTGAGTAAGGAAGCACGATGTTCTCTGCAACTGTGATATTTAGCTCTTACTATTGTTTGCATTACTATTGCAAGCACGCCTGGTGTTAGAGTGGTGTCTGTGACTCTATGTGAATTCCTCACTGTTTTTATTATTCTGTAACTGAAAGGAGTGAAGTGTTCTTTCAGGCTGCCTTCTGATGGGAACCAATCCTACTGAATGAAATTGGCTGCTTCAAATGGGGAGCAGCCCATAACTCCCTGAAAGTTCTTTAGTGTTACTAAAAAAAGACCAACACAAATGAAAATGTTATGTTTTCTCTAAGTAAATACCAGTGGTAGGAAATGGGAGGTTAGATGCCTTTTTATTCCCCTCACTGGGTAAGAAAAACACTGAGGGATAGCTTCTGGACTATCCCTGTTTTTGATTTTCCCTTTCTCTTCATCTTGCACTTGGTTTTGATTTCTCTGGGTTGTTTAGTTTATTGTTGGATCTTACTATTGTGAACTTAAAAACTATGCTATTTGCTGCCCCAGCTCCACTGTCTCTTAGGGACATAACTCCCCTTGAATGCAAGGATTTTATGAATAGCGGGATCTTGGCCATTCCATTTATCCTGGTTCCAGAGCAAAGTGCTCACTCCTGCTCCTGCTCTTCTGCTGTCCTTGGTAAGTAACCCACGTGCCCTAGGAAGAGGACAATGCTGTAGCAATTGACTTCCTTCTTCCCAGGCATTTTCTCATACCAGGATAATGTCTCTTTAGCTGCTCCTCTCTTCCTTATTAAATCATGAACCACATATCAAGATATTCTGCCCAGCTATGGTATAGAAATAACTGGGCAAGAATATGTATATTCTTTCTTTGAAAGAGACAGGGTCTTGCTCTGTCTGTCAGGCTGGAGTGCAGTAGTGTGATCACAGCTACTGCAGCTTTGAACTCCTGGGCTCAAGGGATCCTCCCATCTTGGGAGTACATGTGTGAGCCACTGTGCCTGGCCATGAAGATGTGTGTTTCATTAATGGATGGAGCTAAAAGTGGGGGCAATCCATTGCCCTGTGGTTTTATTTGTAATCAATAAGTAATTATAGAAAATCATTGACAGTTTTGCTGAGCAGGTTCAACATTACTCAAAAAAACCCCAAATATTCCCATGTCATAGATCATTTTGTACCAGGGTTGTTCTACATACCACTGAAAGTTTTCACTAGTAGCCTCAGAGTGTCATCTAATTCTTCCATCCACTTAACAGGCATATCTCACAATATGGTGACAATGAAGTGGCAAGCCAAACCAAGAAAGCCAGCATGGCTTCGGGGAGCTGGGTAAATAGCAGGTGACCTTGGATAAATACAGCTAATCTAACAGAGGGCAGCCCATAATAGGCTGTTGTCTTTTTTGTTCCTAAATTTCTTCTTATGCATTTATTATGTTGACTTGAAAACCATCTTTTATCTCTATATTGTAATTTTTAGGTCTTATGAAAGAACTACTATGGCTTTTAATTATATCATTCATGTACTTTTGTTTGTTTTTTTTTTTGAGACATAGTCTCGCTCTGTCACCCAGGCTGGAATGCAGTGGCGCGATCTCAGCTCATTGCAGCCTCTGCCTCCCAGGTTCAAGTGATTCTCCTGCCTCAGCCTCACTAGTAGCTGGGATTACAGGCGCCCACCACCACGTCTGGCTAATTTTTGTATTTTCAGTAGTGATGAGGTTTCACCATGTTGGCCAGACTGGTCTTGAACTCCAGACCTCAAATGATCCAACCACCTCGGCCTCCCAAAGTGCTGGGATTACAGGCGTGAGCCATCGAGCCCAGCCATTAATGTACTTTATAATGAAAACGTTTTCCCTGTCACCCTGGAGAACGACAGGCAGGATATGCTGAATATTTTCCACATGCTCCTCCGTTTCCTCTCTCTACCCTTTGCCCTGCTGTGCTCCCAGAGACTAACCCCGATGGCTACAGCAATGGCTCCCTTGACTTCTGCTTCAAGTTGGGTCCAGTTTATGCGGGGGGCACTTAGCAGGATATCTGAGGGTGGGAGGAGAATGTGGTTGGGATGTTTATTCCCTGGACTCCTTCTCTACCAGGTCACCATTGGTTGTCTGTCTATGAAAGGCCACAGGTCCTGACAAGCCCCCCTCCCTCTCCACTCAACTACTCACTTCAGGTTCTAGCATCGACTCCACCCCTTGCCTCTTTAGGCCTAGGGGTAAGCAACAGCTCCCCACTGTTGCTGGCTTAGGGTAGTGCATGCCCCTTGTGGGTTTACCTGAACCCTGACCACACTTTTGTAAATATCCCCTTTGTTAAACCTTTTTCAAATTCTCCAGTTTGATTGTAACATCTGTCGCCTGCCAAGACCTTGGCTGATATGCAAGTCTAGCATGGGGGCTGGCATGCCTGGTGTTAGAGTGGTGTCTGTGACTGTGTGATTTGGGTCTATCATAAGCTTTATACTTGGCTTCTCAATGGTCTTAACACTGTCACCATGGAAACTGAACATCAAAAGACAAGGGAAGGTTGTGGAGGAAGAAGCTCTGAGACATACCTAATACCCTATAAAAGTCATTGTATAGCAACAGGAGGTCTCATGGTAAGTTGAAGTGGGATGACTGCAGACAAACAGCGAAAGAAGTTGATGCAACCCCCCAGTGAAATTGAATTTCTAATGGGAGCCTGGAAAGCAGAAGCCATTCCTTTCCTTGCGTGTAACAAGCAGAAACAAGATGACTTTTGCTGCTTTTGTTCTTGTGATTGATGCGGGAAAACATAGATCCTCAGACAGAAACAGAAGACATATAGGAACAACAGAGTCTTCAAAAGAGTAAGAATATCCTGAACATTGTCTCAGTCATGGAGTGGCCTTCTTAGGCCCACACATAAACCGGCTTGAGCTTATAGGTCATCTTTGAGTGGGACCCATCAGATGTCTTTAGGATTTTGGAATGCGTGAGGGATAAGCAAATGCTCCAAAGCCTTGCCTTTTCTACTGATATAATGGGACACAAATACTTAGTGTGCAAATATGGTCCCTTGTGTTTCTTTCTGGAAAGCCAAAGTATGTGTTCTGTGAAGATTGCGTTATTTTGTTTTTATTTATTTTTTGAGAGACAGTGGGCTCTGTCGCCCAGGCTGGAGTGCAGTGGCATGATCATGGCTCACTGCAGCCTTGACTTCCTGGGCGCAAGTGATCCTCCCACCTCAGCTCCCAAGTAGCTGGGACTACAAGTGCAAGCCACCAAGCCCGTTTAATTTTTGTGTTTTTAGTAGAGATGGGTGATATGGTTTGGCTGCATCCCCACCCAAATCTCATCTTAAATTGTAGCTCCCATAATTTGCACATGTTGTGTGAGGGACCTGGTGGGAGATAATTTAATCATGGGGGCGGCTTTCCCCATACTGTTCTTGTGGTAGTGAATAAGTCTCATGAGGTCTGATGGTTTTATAAGGGGTTTCCCCTTTCGCTTGTCTCTCATTCTATCTTGCCTGCCACCATGTAAGACATCCCTTGCTCTTCTGCCGTGATTGTGAGGCTTCCCCAGCCATGTGGAACTGTGAGTCAATTAAACCTTTTTCCTTTATAAATTACCCTATCTTGGGTATGTCTTTATGAGCAGTGTGAGAACAGACTAATACAATGGGATTTCACCATGTTGCCGAGGTTGGTGAAGATTGCATTGTAATACAATTCTGATAGTTGCCAAAGCCCTACTGAGTCACTCTAACTCTGGATCTGTTGGGCAGTTGAGCTGTAAAAGAAGTGGATAGCAAGTCCAGTGGAAATCTTTGACCTGAGTAACCATTTACTTCAGAGAACAGGAGATTTTAGTTGCATAACAACTCTTGGCCAAGTAAACATGCGTGTGTACATGTGTGCACATGGTGGGGGTGGTGGTATATGTAGTTATTATCACAGATTAGGGGGAAGTCAAGGTTTTATGGACCCTGTGGCTTATGTAAGTTTGAGAACCCTGTTTAGAAAAAGCCTAAAAAATTATGAACACAAAGTTAGATATCAAAGTGAATATTTAGAAGGGGAAAAAACTCACAAAAAATGACAAGATTTCAAAAGTGATAATTCCTAAATATCATAAAATACAGAAAAATAACAAGCAGCTGATTAATAAATATGTTCTGACATACCTGTATAATATTTTCGCTGCTAACTTTTTGACAGCATATTCCTTGATTGCCTCTTCATATGACAGTAACTTTGTAGTATTTTCTATGTAGAGAAAAGAGCCTTTCGTCTTTCCTCTGGCATAGTTTATTGAAATTTATCTTTTATTTTTGGTAGCTGGTTTACATAAAACAATCTCATACACAAATGTACTCACTGCTACAGTTTTAGGTCAATAAATATAGGAATTTTGATCATCTCCATTTCACATAGTGGCCATTAAAAATATATATGGTACATTTATGATTATAACTGTTTTAAGCATATTTATGACAGGAGAGAACTTCCGTTTTGACTCTATGTTGATGAAAACAGGATCCTCTGCTCCTAATATTACAGGTCTGATGGCTAGAAGATTTTTCTATAAACCAGCTTTCTGCTTTATACAATTCAGACCTTGTTTGTCTTCCACTACATAACAAACTCCAGTGCTGGGTGCTAAGGAACACATTCCTATCTAACTCCAGTGTTGGGTTCTAAGGAACACATTCCTATCATGGCATTGCTTCTGGTCTTACATTTCCATATCATGACTCTAGATGAGTCACATAGTAAATAGTAAAAGTTTCTGGAAATCATTTCCACAATTTGCAGTAATAGCTAGCAGTAACTTAACTACGCAGGGAAGTGACCATACACCCATACATATGGTCCATGAAACCTAAAACTAAATATAGCCCTAATCAACTTCCCCTTAGCCAAATTCTTAAAAAAGATACTTCTTGAAAAGTACCAATACCAGTGCCATTCCAATGCTGACCTGCAAGAGGGGAGGTCAAAATGGAAAGGCATGGTAGTCTTAAAAGATTGTGATTAACACAAGCATTCTTATACACCAGTAACAGACAGAGAGCCAAATCATGAATGAACTTCCATTCACAATTGCTTCAAAGGAATAAAATACCTAGGGATCCAACTTACAAGGGATGTAAAGGACCTCTTCAAGGAGAACTACAAACCACTGCTCAGCGAAATAAAAGAGGACACAAACAAATGGAAGAACATACCATGCTCATGGATAGGAAGAATCAATATCATGAAAATGGCCATACTGCCCAAGGTAATTTATAGATTCAATGCCATTCCCATCAAGCTACCAATGACTTTCTTCACAGAATTGGAAAAAACTGTTTTAAAGTTCATATGGATCCACAAAAGAGCCCGCATTGCCAAGACAATCCTAAGTCAAAAGAACAAAGCTGGAGGCATCATGCTACCTGACTTCAAACTATACTACAAGGCTACAGTAACCAAAACAGCATGGTACTGGTACCAAAACAGAGATATAGACAAATGGAACAGAACAGAGCCCTCAGAAATAATACCACACATCTACAGCCGTCTGATCGTTGACAAACCTGAGAAAAACAAGAAATGGGGAAAGGATTCCCTATTTAATAAGTGGTGCAGGGAAAATTGGCTAGCCATAAGTAGAAAGCTGAAACTGGATCCCTTCCTTAGTCCTTATATGAAAATTAATTCAAGATGGATTTGAGACTTAAATGTTAGACCTAATACCATAAAAATCCTAGAAGAAAACCTAGGTAATATCATTCAGGACATAGGCATGGGCAAGGACTTCATGTCTAAAACACCAAAAGCAACAGCAACAAAAGCCAAAATTGACAAATGGGATCTAATTAAACTAAAGAGCTTCTGCACAGCAAAAGAAACTACCATCAGAGTGAACAGGCAACCTACAGAATGGGAGAAAATTTTTGCAATCTACTCATCTGACAAAGGGCTAATATCCAGAACCTACAAAGAACTCAAACAAATTTATAAGAAAAAAATAAACAACCCCATCAAAAAGTGGGCAAAGGGTATGAATAGACATTTCTCAAAAGAAGACATGCATATAGCCAACAGACACATGAAAAAATGCTCGTCATCACTGGCCATCAGAGAAATGCAAATCAAAACCACAATGAGATACCATCTCACACCAGTTAGAATGGTAATCATTAAAAAGTCAGGAAACGACAGGTGCCGGAGAGGATGTGGAGAAACAGGAACACTTTTACACTGTTGGTGGGATTGTAAACTGGTTCAACCATTGTGGAAGACAGTATGGCGATTCCTCAAGGATCTAGAACTAGAAGTACCATATGACCCAGTCATCCCATTACTGGGTATATACCCAAAGGATTATAAATCCTGCTGCTATAAAGACACATGCACACGTATGTTTATTGCGGCACTATTCACAATAGCAGATACTTGGAATCAACCCAAATGTCCATCAGTGACAGACTGGATTAAGAAAATGTGGCACGTATACACCATGGAATACTATGCAGCCATAAAAAGGATGAGTTTGTGTCCTTTGTAGGGACATGGATGCAGCTGGAAACCATCATTCTCAGCAAACTATCACAAGAACAGAAAACCAAACACCGCATGTTCTCACTTATAGGTGGGAATTGAACAATGAGATCACTTGGACTCTGGAAGGGGAACATCACACACTGGGGCCTATTATGGGGAGGGGGGAGGGGGGAAGGATGGCATTGGGAGTTATACCTGATGTAAATGACGAGTTGATGGGTGCTGACGAGTTGATGGGTGCAGCACACCAACATGGCACAAGTATACATATGTAACAAACCTGCACATTGTGCACATGTACCCTAGAACTTAAAGTATAATAAAAAATAAAATAAAATAAAGAGAAAAAAAAGAGAGAAAAGATTGTGATTAAAATAGCACTTTTTGGTACAGATTTGACAAACCTATGGCCATGTGAATAAAGATGAGGACTTTGAAGGGGGTCCCTGAACCTTAAGCATGAGCAGTTTTGTGCAAAGTTTAGCAAGCATTAAAAAACTGACCCCAGATTTTATCACCTAGAATTGACTTTTAGGATACGTAGGTTTCATTGTTTCAGTTGGTTATTTTCTCTGCTCTTCTTTCCTCTTTCTTAACTTTGCTTTTATCCCCCAAATGTAGAAGAAGAACAGCAGCTCCTTTTACAATTAGTTCATTTGCTTTCCTTTTGTTGTCTTCTTTTTCTCCCCATTTTTTCCCTCTACCCCCCTTGCTCGTTTCTTTTGCCAGAAATACACAGCTTACTTTCATGGGTGTCATGTCTACCTCCAGTTACCATTCCCATGTAGGTTTGGGGTCCCATGGAAGGAGCGTCCCTGTCCCTTCCTCCATGCTTCTTGCCAAGCAGGGAGGAGGGAACCGGGACTCTCTTTTTTCTGTGGCAGAAGGAGCCTGGAGAGGACTGGAGGAAGTTCTTTCAGGGAAACAGCAGCTGTTTTTTCTTGGGCCAAGAGATTCGTGACGGCCTTCAGAGGGTGGAGCTGCGTTGCCATCATAATTACAGCCTGGGGATGGTGCCTGTTGAGGTCGTTTTGTTTCGGAATGTGCCAGAAGCTGGATCACTTTGTCTAAAGGTAGCTCAACATGCATTTCACGCTTGCCATCGTTCTCATGGTGGCTCCTTTTTTAAACACTCTTTTCCTTCGTGACTAATGTTGATTTTAACAAGGTTTTCCATCATCAAGACTGTTGAGTTGCACCTGTTTTGCCTGCAGCACCACATGTAAACAAATAAAAGACCTGCCACCAGGACAGACTTTGAAAAACAGCGGTTAGCATAAAGGTATAGTACAAAATTGAAAACTGTTGGTAATTAGTTTTGTTGTTGTTGTTTGTTTGTTTGTTTTTGAGATGGAGTTTCGCTCTTGTCACCCAGGCTAGAGTGCAATGGTGCAATCCCTCCACTCACTGCAACCTCTGCCTCCCATGTTCAAATGATTCTCCTGCCTCAGCCTGCTGAGTAGCTAGGATGACAGGCACCCTCCACCATGCCCAGTTAATTTTTGTATTTTTAGTAGAGACAATGTTTCACCATGTTGGCCAGGCTGGTCTCGAACTCTTGGCCTCAAGTGATCCGCCCACCTCGGCCTCCCAAAGTGCTGGGATTATAAATGTGAGCCACTGCCCCGGCTGGTAATTAGTTTTTTATGACTAGTACTCAGGAAGCCAGGGACAGCAGGATTGATGGTTTAGCAAATTTGTCATTAAAACAAAACTGGGCCAGGTGTGGTGACTCACACCTGTAATCCCAGCACTTTGGGAGTCAGATCACTTGAGGTCAGAAATTTGAGACCAGCCTGGCCAACATGGTGAAATCTTGTCTCTACTAAAAATTTAAAAATTAGCTGGATGTGGTGGCATGTGCCTGTAGTCCCAGCTACTTGGGAGGCTGAGGCTGGAGAATCACTTGAACCTGGGAGGCGGAGATTGCAGTGAGCTGGGATCGCGCCACTACACTCCATCTTGGGTGACAGTGCAAGACTCCATCAACAGCAACAACAACAAAAAACTGAATCCTTACGGGAGAACTTTGGGATATGACCGTCTCTAATTGCATTGTAGTCATTCACCACATGTGGTCATTCAGCACATTTGAAATGATAGTATTTTTGATATATTAGGTTAAATAAAAATCTTAAACTTAATTTTACCTATTTCCTTTTACCTTTTTAATGTGGTTACTAGAAAAATTTAAATTACATTTGTGTGTCACATTCTATTTCCATTGACGGTGCTGGTCTATAATACACCATTCTGTATGCCTGAAAGTATATTAATGATGCCCTCAAGGCTCCCTGGAAGTTTCAGGAGAGGTTGTTTTGGTTTTCTGTAAGACTGGGTGGGGCTTAATTTTTTTTTTTTTAAGTAGAAGAAAACTGAAACATAATGAATCACAGTAGCAGGCCATTCTCATTATAAGAAATGAGAATTAGGATTATGAAACCCCTTGGGGGACGTAACAAAAATAACAAAACAAGTTCTCAGCTTTTAGGAAAATATCGCCCTGAAAGGTTATCTCTTGTAACCCTGCTTCCGCAGATTATAATTCAGCAGTTGCTGTGGACATCTTTAGCCTCAGGCTTCGTTACATTGGTGTGGAGAGAGAGAAATGTGTAGTTCTCTCTCCTCCTTCAGACACTTAAATCATACCTGGTATCTCCCTCTAGGGAAAAACTTTGGTGCTGGGATTTATACTTATTTATCATTTGTGCTTCCAACATGTGCACTGTGCATTAATTTGTTTCTCAGGGTCAATTTTGGTATCATCATTGCCAGCAGACAATTGTAAGAATAACTCGTAGTTTAGGATTTCTTTACTGATAAGGGTATTCCACAAAACTTTGACAATCAGCTGATGACTGAGCTGGTACTACTGCTAATTCAATGTTGTTGATGTAAGTTGGATGATAAAATGAACCTCGTAAAGGAATGCTACAAAGTCTGTCCCAGAAAGAGGACTTGTGCCTAAATCAGTTGAACTCCCAAAGTCTTCCCAACTCCTGGCCTTTGCTGTACTGATTTGTATGTAGGTTTCCCTTCTCCCTCTCTACTTATATCTTACGGTTTTTTACACAGCACATACTCAACAGATTCTTCTTGCATGGTTGTCAGATTCTGAGATTGTCATCAAGAAGGATTGTAGTCTTTCTTGCACTTGAGATTGAGGTTTAAAGATCTGAGTTTGACTTGGTGATTTTTCAAAGGATCCAGTTCTTTAGGGTAAGAATGATGACTGTCTTGTATTAGAGGTTTCAGGATAAACCTGACCTGTTGCCTATTTGTCTTGGGAAGTAACCTGGTGAAATGTATTCACAAGTAATTTGATCCATACTCCCACTTCACTACTCTGTCCTGGCACTGTAGTCTTCTGCACATAAAACAAGATATATCATCAAATTTCAAAATTTTTTTTGTTATGATTTTCCCTATTGAAGTTGTCTATGTGAAGAAAATATCTTACATAACTTCCTTTGGAAGATATGGATACATTTTCTTAACCTTTTTTGCTTAGGCATTGCACTGAATTTTAGAGAGATTGCTTTAGTTTTTGTGCCTATCGTGGTGACCAACCTTTCTCACCAAGGGCTGAGTGATTTTTGTTGAATGAATGACTTCTTGTATTTTCTATCAGTCTCCTGTGTTTGCCCATCCCCAAACCATCTCCATTTCCCATTTCCTTCATCCTTACTCATTATGTCCAGCCTCTGCAAACAGTGGCTTTCAGAACATCCCCTCCAGATTCCACTGTTTGAGGTCTTCGCCTTGCCCTCCTCATTTGCATCCTGCCCACTGGTGACCTATCCCCTCATGAGCCATGGCAAGATCCCCGTGGGGGCCCATGTTTCACTTTAGGATATGGGATGATGCCCAGCAACTGTTGTTGGTTTTGTATCCTAACCTCAAGTCTTTATCAATAAACTGCCTTTTAGTAACTGCTTTAAAACATGGCTCACACTGGTTGGTTCTAGTCAAGCCAGAATTCTTCCTACTTGTTGTGTTTTAGCATTTAAAAATGTCCTATGCTCTTCCCTAGAAGTCTTAAATATCCTAATATCTTAGATAGTTTAAGTACACTTTTACCTGGGGTTGGGGCATGAACAGATACTTCTCAGGCCCCACTTGGAGCTGACTCCACCTGTGCTTAATCTAAGAACTAGACCTGATGCTAATGAAAAAAAAAAAAAAAAAAAAAGAACTCGAACTTCCCTTTCTTAAACCTCACCGTGTCAAGGCACAGCCATGGGTTTGGAAATTTGGGGCATGACTACCCAATCCTTTGACAACATCTTAGGACTGGTATACATGAAGGGAATTCTAAAGTAGTGTTTTTCCTTAAGCTAATGAACTATTCATGAATTTGTCTTTGAGAATCAGAATGCGCTGAAGTTGGGCTTGATGCCTGATTAGAGTCAATGATCCACTAAATCTTCATCCTTGGAAACAATCTGTGAATTCTCTTTGTAGCAATACCCTACAACAGAGAGGACTTTCACACTCCCATGCATGCCAGAGAAAAGACCCTGGACCCCACAGCCTACCAGGAAGGGAGAGACATTTGCTCTGCCCATTTTCTCTTTCTCCCCGCCCCCACCCCCCTTAGAATGACCAAAGGCAGGCTTTGGCTGGGAATCACTTTATAGAAAGTGATATGAAGCATAAATGAGCTATAACCAATTTAAGGAAAGCTTGAAACCGGGCATTGGGAAATCTCTGCCAATATGTAATGCTCGTACTAAATTCTGGCTTAGTAGCCGGCCAAAGCAGATTTATAGATAATCCCCACTTATGAAAATATTCTACTGAGAAGCACTGTCAGTTACTTTTTAATAGTTTATGTGGTAACAATTTAGGCTCTTGTTATTCCAAGATACCTCACAGATGTAATGCGCGTGCAAGAGAGAGAAAAAGAGAGACAAAGAGTGTGTGTGTGTGTGTGTGTGTGTGTGTCAGAGAGAGAGATTGTTTGAGTCACTAACTAGAAAAGTCTAACCACACAAATGCCAAATAAATTATGCTAGCGGGTGGCCGGCTGAATTTAGACATAGGTTCTCCATATTATTCAAAAGTCAGTCCATGTTGATCTAACCACACCAATGAAAAGAAAATAAAGAAAATAAAAAATGATTCCTGTTTCATGAGAGCATAAGTCCAGTATCTTTATTTCTGGCACTCCTGGGCATGTCAGTTTACACTTTGCATATTATTTCCACAAAGAGAATCCACACATTTTTCCAGGGATAAAGATTTAGTGAGTACATTGACTCCTTTACATTGACTCCGAAAAGGAGTCAAACTCATGTATAGTGAGAAACGTGAATGTTTCCTGTAAGAAACTGGTTCTCCAGTAGAGGGGGGTAGTGTTCTGTGCCCCCAGCCTGTATCTGTGACCCTTCTGGGCTCTGTTCAGATGAATGAACTGATAAACAACTTTAATTGGGTATCTTATTCTCACAGTACATAACGTAAACAAAGGCCAAATTCAGTGAGCATTTATAGAGCGTGTAATGTGTGGAGCACAGACCAGGTGCATTGGAGGCATTGAAGATGATTGAACGTTGACCTCCGTAGGTGTTCTTGAAGGCAGTGCCCCTTGTAGTCTTTAAGAGAATGGGCTGGAGAGGTGGGCACCTTGTACTGGGATCCTGGTGCTGCCACTGTAGGTGAAGTGATTTTAGGGGAAGTTATTTCACCTTTTTCAGTCTCTGGTTTCTCATCCGTAAAATGGGTACAATTGTACCTACCACTTACTTCACCTCTACTAAACTAAAAACAGGGACCTGTTGGAAGGCACACACGCAGACAAATACTCCTGTAAGACGAACATGCCATAGTCAAGGTTAGATAAGCTGCTGTGGCAGCAGAGAGTAGAGTGATGCATTCGGACTAGTAATTAGAAGGGATTCAAGGAAAAAGTAACCTTTGAGCTGAGTGTTGAAGGTAATTAAAGTTCTTTTGATCAATGGATGGAGAGGATGTCTGTAAGTGTATGAAGGGCATTCCAAACTGAAGGAACATAGACAATTTCATTTTGTTTATTTATGTCTAAGGCTATAAAACTCATAGTATTTTACAAAGGCAATTCCATGTATCAAAACTATTAAGTTTCATTCAGCAAAAATTATATGTAGTGTAGAATTTCCTATTAAGAGGTTTCCAAATGTCTGAGTTAATTCATCTAGGTACTCCCAAAATTTATGTATTTAAAAGCAACAATGGTTTCTAATATACTTTCTATTTGAAAACATCAACAAAAAAAATAATTATTTAAATATTTTTCTTTTTAAGAACAAATGACTTGAGAGCTTCTAAATGTCTAGCGAGGGAAAGTACATTATGATTGGTGGAGTTGATTTATTATTTATATGAATAATTCTAGCTATGATGTGTGGTATCATTAAAAATATTTTTGTTCTTACTTATATATTGTTCAGTGTATAGTCATGATAGACCAGTGATTAATGACAAGAAACAAAAAAACACTGATGTTAAAGTAAGAGTGAATCACTTTTATCGTTGAAATTATTTTAATTCTGCAAATTCTTATTCTCAACTTGATCTTCTCCAGATTTGTAAGTTTCACTCATTAAGATTCTGTAACTCATTAGAATGTCTGTTGTATTTCAAAAACCAAAGTTTTTTAAAGATCATGTATTAATGATTGTCTTTTTGATTATTAGCAATATAGGCATTCACTTACAATGTGGTATTTAGAGAGAAAATATTTGCAAATAGACAACTGAAATCTTATTTTTTAGCTTATTATTCATAAAGAATTAAAGTAATAAAAATCAGCCAGCTGAATTTTTTAAGCCCAAAGTATTAGAGTTCTAAACATCTGGTCATGTCGCTGTAATGCATAGTTAAAATTCAGTGTACATTTTTTACTTTACATATGTTTGAATATTTCCATAATAAAAAATAAAAAATAGTATATGTTTGAATATTTCCATAATAAAAAATAAAAAATAGTATAATGAACCTCACATACCCATCGCCCAGTCTCTGCCTGTCTGCCATTGTTGAGACTGCCTCAGTCTCAACACTCTACCATTCTTATTTTATCTAAATGTCTACACCCTTTCTTATTTTTAACAGTTGTTTTTAAGGTATAATTGACGTACATTGAAATATACAAATCTTGGCTCTAGAAGTTTTACAGATAGATACACCTATGTCACCCATAGACCTCTATCACAAAATTTAACATTTTCATATCTCCAGAAATTCTCTTGTGTTTTTTGTCAGTGAATCCTCTCACTCCCAGACAACTACCATCCTAATTAGATTAGCCTGTTCTAGAACTTCACATAGATGGACTCATATACTATGCACTGTTTTGTGTAAGGCTTTTTTCGCTCAGCATAAGGTCTGTGTGATGCCTCCATTTTGTTCTGTATGGGAGTAGTTCATTCCTTTTTATTGCTTAGTAATATTCCATTATATAGGTATATCACAATTTGATTATCCATTCTATTGATGGACATTCATGTTGCTTATAGCTTTTTACTAATATGGATAAAGCTGCTGTGAACATTCTTGGAAAAGTCTTTTTTGAGGATTTATGTTTCCATTTCTCTTGGTAAAAGATCTAGATGTGGAATTGCTAGGTCGGAGGGTAGATGTATATTTATAATAAGAAAAATTGTCAAACCTTTTTCAAAAACTGTTGTAACCATTTTATATTCTCACTAGAAATGTATTGGAATTCCAGTTGTTTCACATCCTCACCAATATTTGGTATTTTAATTTGCCATAGTGATTGATATCTTGTGATTTTAGTTTGCATTTACCTCATGACTAATTATTTGAGAACTTTTTAATGTGGACAATGGTCTTTTGCATATCTAACCTTGTGAAGTATCTATTCAAGTCTCCCTACCCCTCCATTTTTAACCTGTATTATTTTTCTTGTTGAGTTGTAGTTTTCTTAAAAATGTATTCTAAATACAAGATCTATGTCTGCTTTACGTTTTACACATACTTTTCTGCCAGCCTGAGGTTTGCCTGTTTATTTTCTTAATAGTGTCTTTTGATGAATGGAGTGTTTAATTTTGGTGAAGCTTAATATATCAATTTTTATAGATTTTTGTGATTTTATTGTCCTATCTAAGGAGTTTTTGCCTACTCCCAGGATATCAAAGGTATTCTATATTTTTATGACAATATTATAGATTTATATGTTAAGTTTACATCTATGATTCATCTTAAAGTAATTTTTGTGTATGGTGTGAGGTAGGGGTTGAGGTTAATTTTTTTCCCACAGGGATATATAATTGTTACAGCCTTCCAATGAGGAATATTCCCTTCCTCATTGAATTGCAATGGGGCCTTTGCAAAAAAACAATCAGTCATTTATAAGTGTAGATCTGTTTCTGGAATTCCTATTCTGTTTCATTGATTAATTCGTCTTTCCTTATGGCAGTACTATACCATCTTAATTATGCCATGTAGAGTAAGTTCTCCATCTTTGAGTGTGTGTGTGTGTGTGTGTGTGTTTTAATTGCTTTTGGCAATCATAGGCCCTTTACATTTTCATGTCTATTTTAAAACCAGTTTGTCAACTTTTATCTAAAACACCTGCTGAGAATATTATTAGGGTTACATTGAATTCATGAATTAATTTCAGAGAAATGAGGATCTTATATTTTGAACCTTATAATCCATAGACATGATATATATCTTCACTAGGTTTTCTTTAATTTACCTCAGTGATTATTTGTAGTGTTCTATGTAGATCATTCTCTCTCAGGGAGGTTTTACAAAAGAAGTAATCCACAATGCTCGAATGCATCCTTCATATGTAATGAATTAACTTATTGCTTATGCATCTGGAAATGTATTAGCTTGGTAGAATTCTTTGGTGGAATCAAGAGTAGAGTCACAGGTTGGATGTGGTGGCTTGTGCCTATAATCCCAGCAACTTGGGAGGCTGAGGTGGGAGGATCGCTTGAGCCCAGGAGTTCAAATACCAGCCTAGACAACATAGTGAGACCCTATCTGAAAAAAAAGGATAGAATCATTAAAATAACTTTTTTGCTTAATTCTCTCATGGATTGGGGCAACATCTTGCAATACTGTGGTATAATATCACAACCAGTATATTGACACAAATTCAGTCAAGATACATGACAGTTTCATCAACACAAGGATCCCTTGGACTGCCCTTTTATAGCAGACATAACTGTTTATAAAAGTTTACTTTTTACTTCTGGATGGTAATACTATAATTCTAAAGAATATGTTTGGATTTATATTTATTTCAACAATGTCTCTCAATTGGTTTTAATGTTCACTTCTAGAGTTTTATTAGTTTTAAATCTACCATTGATATAGAGCTATTTTATAACTCTAAATAATATACTGCAATTTTTTTATTTGACTCTAGATAATACCTTCTTACCCCCATTATGTAGAATGAGGACATTATCACCCTTCCACCTCACTTCTCTTCTCCTACCCACACTTTCTGTCTTCTGACTGCTGTCAGCTCTATCTTACTTTTACATTGTCTAGGTTTGTATATTTTAAATCTAACTTTTATGCTTTGTTGTTTATTATAAGTTGATTTTTAGAGCTGAAAACCAATATAAATTATCTGTAACATTAAAATTATGCAAATATTCTTCACTGCCGAAGCAGATCTTGTGACTGGACCCATAGAGAAGGAATTATTCTGAGCACTGAATCTGTCTTGCTTGAAGTACATATTCAAGCATTATTAAAGCATCATCCAATGGCCCTTTTCCAACAACCTCCTTTTTTTTTCTCAAAATTTTATGACTCTTTAGTTTGCTTCATATTTAGATTATGGTTTTTCATACAGATTTTTAATTTACATAAAGCTTTTAATTCCAGTTCTTTTTTTTTTTTTTTTTTTTTGCTAAGCAAAATGAATTTATTAACAGCATTACTAAGATTGTCCAACCTCTGAATCATAACTTGTTGAATGAAACCTACTTTCTTGAAGATGTTTTCTTGGAGACTATATCTTCTAATTTGGTCTCACTGGCTTCTAGATCTGTTATATAGCTGTCACTGTGGGATTCCCCCTAATCCCATTTTATTTCTAAATGAATTCCACATTTTCTTGGAATCTATAGTTTTCTGTTTGGGAATTAGTTTTTTCTCCTGTGTGAGTCAGTCTTCAAGTAATTTTTTTCAGTAAGGGTGCATAAGAGGTAAGTGGAATCCTTCCCTGTCTGAAAAGTTCTTATTTTCTCCACATGCTGAATTGTTTTCTTCGGACATCATAGTGGCTGCCGAGCCTCATGGTAGCCTGAGTCCTTTTCCCTTTTTGGTAACCTGAACTGGTCTCTGATAGCTTGTAGGGTTTTCTCTGTATGTTCAGAGTTCTGAAAGTCCACCAGGATATGTCTAGCTATTTTGTCATTTTTCTTCATCCTGTCCAGCAGTTGGTTTGCTCCTTCATTTTGAAACTTGTGTCTTCCTTCAGGACTGGAGAATTTAGGTCTTTTTTTAGTTTCTCTCCTTTGCTTTCTTTGTTCTGTCTTTTTGGAACTCCTAGTCAATAGATATTGGACCTCTTCTATATCTCTAATTCTTTTTATACATTTTCAATCTCCTTTATTTTGCTCTACTCTATGGGAGAGTTTCTTGACATTTTGTTTTCTGGCCTGTCTGTTGCATTTCTTTTTATTTTCATAATTATAATTTTTTTTTTTTTTAAGACGGAGTCTCGCTCTGTCGCCCAGGCTGGAGTGCAGTGGCCGGATCTCAGCTCACTGCAAGCTCCGCCTCCCGGGTTTACGCCATTCTCCTGCCTCAGCCTCCCGAGTAGCTGGGACTACAGGCGCCCACCGCCTCGCCTGGCTAAGTTTTTGTATTTTTTAGTAGAGACGGGGTTTCACCGTGTCAGCCAGGATGGTCTCGATCTCCTGACCTCGTGATCCGCCCGTCTCGGCCTCCCAAAGTGCTGGGATTACAGGCTTGAGCCACCGCGCCCGGCCTCATAATTATAATTTTTTTTATTTCTGTAATCTCTCTTTTCCTCTGATTGCTCTTTTAATTTTTTCCCAGTTTAACTTCATGGATACAGTTTGTTCTCAAATGCCTTAGAGGATATCAATTTGAATTTTTATTTAGATCTTTTCTTCTGTTGCTTAAATTATCTATTTTCTCTAGAATCATGTGCTTATGTATTTATCTTGGTCCAATTTTGTGCTTCTGTTTTCCTTAAATGTCTTAGTGATTCTTGTTTTTTCATATATGTTAATTAATAAATAGGGAGATTAATACCAAATGAAATGGCAAAATGATCTTTTAAACCCTAAGGAAGGTGATATAATTTTATATTAATATGAGAAGGTTTTGAGAACCAAGTTTAAAACTTGATGATATGAGGAATAGCTGGATTACTAAAATTGAAAATTAGGGCTATCTAAGTTAATGGATTTATTGATGGGCATAGGTTTTCTTTTTCATAGCAAATATCACTCTTGCTTTGTTTCTATTGTGTCATGGTTTGGATACCTATAAACCCCAAATACCTAATTTGTTTTTAGAAGTCATTGGCACACACCCTGTGTGAAGTGAGCACCTCCTGACAGGTTCGCGCTGTGCCAGTTTTCCTCCCTCCTACTCGCTGGCATTTACGGTGCCACTGCCCCGGGCTGAGTGGGCTGGCCCGGAGGCTGGCTCTGGTCCCCGGCCCCTACTGCTGGGCAGATCAGCTGCTCGGGAAGCCGCGTGCCAGCTCCTGAGGGCTGATCACCACTTGCCCCAGGGCAGGAGAAGCCTTGCAGGCTGCCAGATGGGAGTTCTTTAGTTTGTACTTTTTAGTAACTGGTTGTGTCTCTGACTCAGGCTGTTTTATAAGTACACTTAAATTCTCAGAAAACCAGAGTGGCCTTACTTAAGCTGTGATGAATGGGGTGTGGGGAGGAAGGTGGGACAGTGAGACTGAGAATTGTTTTTCTCTGATTCCATGGAGCAGAAATGAGAAGGGAAGGGGCGTGTTTTGTGTCTGACCTGGAATTTTGTTCTCTTCCTTCCTCCCCCAGAGTGACCTGAGTCATGAGGCTGAGAGATTCAGATTACTGTGAATTCTAGTTCTTACTGAACCCAGACTGGACCAGAAGGCCTCAGCATAGCCCTAGGACTTAGTGATCCATTCAGCATCTGTTATGAGTAGAATTATGTCTCCCCCAAATTCCTATGTTGCAGCCCTAACTCCCAGTATCTCAGGATGTGACTGTATTTGGAGACAGGATCTATAAAGAGGTAATGTAGTTAAAATAGCTTAATCCAGTATGAATGGTATATTAGTTCATTTTCACACTGCTGATAAAGACATACCTGAGACTGGGTAATTTATAAAGGAAAAGAGGTTTACTGGACTCACAGTTCCACGTGACTGGGGAGGCCTCACAATCATGGCAGAAGGGGAAAGGCACATCTTACATGGTGGCAGGCAAGAGAGAATGAGAGCCAAGCAGAAGGAGAAACCCCTTATAAAACCATCAGATCCCATGAGACTTATTCGCTACCATGAGAACAGTACGGGGGAAATTGCCCCCATGATTTGATTATTTCCCACTCTGTCCCTCCCACAACACTTAGGAATTATGGGAGCTACAATTCAAGATGAGATTTGGGTGGGGACACAGCCAAACCATATCAAATGTTGTCCTTATAAGAAGAGGAAATCTGGACACAGAGACAGAGAGACCAGACACATCTGTGCAATGAAGCTCATCCATGTGAGGACACAGCAAAAGAGCTGTCATCTGCAAGCAAGAAGAGGGGGCTTAGAAGAACAAAACCGGCCAGCATTTTGGTCTTGGACTTCTAGAGCCTGTGGTATTTTGTTGTTGTCATCTTAGCAACTAGTATAGCGTTTTTAGCCAACAAATCCTGCTTTGTTCCCCGCTGCCCTCTCCAGGGATGGGGGAGGGAGGCATTCCCTGGGCGGAGCCTGGGCAAGGAGCTCTCATCACTGAATCCTAAAACCTGTGTCTCTGATTTTCCATAGATACTGGGGCTATCAAGGAAAGATTTTTGACTCATCTTGCCAAGTTCCAAACTATTTGGATATCAAAGTTAGGTGAAGACCTAGTGTAAGAAATCAGGGAGGCTGTAGTTAGGAGAATTTCACAGGCATGCAGGAGTAAGGTCATGTAGGATGCTAGCTGAGATGTGTTGATAAGCATCAGTTGCCACAGTGATGGTGTGATGGCAATAGAATCTGGAAACTTTGGTTTCCCAAAGAAACTGACATCCTAATAATCTCTTATGATCAGAGATCAAAATCTGAGGTGCCTTGGTTTGGTTGTACAAAACTTCATAAATGGAAATCCTTCTTTCTGTTGGATGTGTCTTATTTCCAACAGAAATAAAATGCCATTGCATTTATCTCCAATGCCATTGCATTATCATTGCCATTTCTAGCAGCAGGATTCTTTAATTTGAGAAAGTTGTTGAATTGTAATGGACCCAGTTCTAACCTAAGTGACTTTGTATAATTCATTGACTCTCTGTGTCTCAGTTTTCCTTTCTAAAAAGGGGGATAATTATTGCATCTCCTCAGTACACAGATCATTATTTTGATGTTGTGGGAATGGGGTTTGAATTTGTAGAGAGAGAATGGATTTCAAAAAGGCCTTTCTTCGCCCATTTAATTTGGTCTTGAGAAAATGATATAGCCTTTCTGAACCTCAGTTCTCTCCTCTATAAAATGGTGATAGTAATGATTACTCCAATGGGGGGTGTGAGTATTAAATGAGAACGTATGGAGAGCACCTTACATTGATTCCTGCATGTTTTAAGGGCTTATAAATGTTAGCGCTTGAAGATGATGATATTTTAAAATCATTGAAATTACTAACAAGAGGTGAGTTAGTTGCTTTAGGTACTTAAGTATTATGCTGTCCCTTAAAGGGGCATCTGCTTAACAGATAGGTTAGTTGACCATTTAGCATAAGGCTAATGGAAAGGAGTGTAAGATTTAGGATAATGTACAGAGATGTAACTAGAGAATGAGGTCTTGTTCCTTTGACCTACAAATGCTAAACTCTCAGTACATACCATCAAACAGGCTTCCTCTAACTGTAACATGCACATAAATTCCCCGGAAATCTTGTTGAAATGCGGACTCTGATTCAGTATGTGGGGGTCTGGGTTGCGTGCTGACATTCTGCATTTCTAAGAAGTTCCCAGGTGAGGGCGCTACTGCAGCTCAAGTTCCGGATTTTGAGCAGTGAGGTGGCAGAGTGGATGGTAGAGCTAGCTGTGATCCCTATCTGTAACTTTCACTTTTTGTCAACCAATTATTATTGTCTATCAACTTACATTAAGCTTCAGAAACATTTCATTTTGACTTTTCATGTCAAATTCCCCACTTCTTGCTACTTTCCTGCCCCTGGCTGCTCTATTTAGTACTTGTCCTTTTTTTTTTTTTTTTCTTATTTAAAGAATAATAACAACAATGACTAATATTTGTCAGGAATCAGGAACTGTTTCCTTAAATTTTCACAACATCCCGTGAGGTAGGTATCATAATTATCCCCATCTTACAGGTGAGAATACGGAGGCACATATAGATAAAATAACTTACCCAATCACCCAACTAGTGAGTGGTAAACCAGAAATATTTTAAGAGTTTATTTAAAGGAGCCCTTTTGTAAATGAGAATCCCCAGGGATAGCTGGCATAGTGCACCCCCTTTATCAGTTTTTGTTACACCCCTTTAGGTTTTTGTCACATTTTAGAAAATGTAGAGCCCCCCTTCCAGGAGCCGGCAACTGTGGCATTCATCCAGAATGCAACCGCAGGCAACTGCAGAGTCTAGGAAGTCCGGGATGTTTTCTCAGAGTGGCACCAGGGCCAGAACCCACACAGCTCAGCTGTGGTTTGCTGCCTTATGAGTGAAGGCTGTAAGAGTGAAGGTCACAGCCAGCAGACAGATCCTGTAGGATGTGTTCACATCCTTTTCACCTGCTTCTTTCATAATTTGAGTATAAATTCAATTTTTATCAACCAAATATTATTTTCTATTGATTTACTTCTGAAGTACTGGCTTCTGAAAACTTCAGAATATTTTTATTTTTCATCTTACATAGGCAGGGCTTTTGCTGCTATTCTGCCCGTTGCCTCTGTGTCTAGTACTTTAAAAATAATTAAAATAGACTGGGCATGGTGGCTCATGCCTGTAATCCCAGCACTTTGGGAGGGTGAGGCGGGAGGATGGCTTGAGGCCAGGAGTTCGAGACCAGCCTGAGCAACAGCAAGAACCCCATCTCTACCAAAAAATAAAAATAAAAATAATCAGCCAGGCATGGTGGCATGTGCCTGTGTCCTAGCTGTTTGGGAGGCTGAGGTGGGAGGATCACTTGAGCCTGGGAGTTCCAGGTTACAGTGAGCTAGGATCATGCCACTGTACTCCAGCCCAAGTGACAGATCTAGACCCTGTCTCTGAAAAAAAAAGAAAGAAAGAAAAGAAAAGAAATAAAAAGAAAGAAAAAATGCTTAAAATTATATCAGCAACAGCAACACCCCACCTGCAATCCTGAGCTTATATAGCTGTGGGCTGTGCGAGGAAGAGCTGCAGGGGATAGACCTGAACCCTGTGATGGATGACAGGGGCGCGTCCTGTAGGGACTGTGTACTCAGCGATCTGGGGAGAGTGCATGCATGGGTACACGTTACACAGAGCCTGTGGCTGGTCCACCCCGCCTTGGCTACTCATTCTCTCACTTGCTCTAGTCACTTACACTCACAGGCCTTCATTTTCTTCCTTTCTAAAATGAAAGGATTGGGTAGGATGGGGATTTTTCAACGTGTGTGTTTATTTTTAGCTATGGAATCCTTTATTTAGATGAGGGCTCACCTGGAATCCCAGAAAATAGAACGTAAGAGCTGAATTTTCTTTGGTGGAAGTTGGACCCAGAACCAACTCTCCGCCTTCCCCCCGTTGCATCCCTCACCAATCCCAGTACAGCCTCCTCCTTCTGTCAGCTAGAGAACAGCTGGCTCAGATGATGGGAAGCCTCCCTTTAGCTTCCACACTGTGCCTGTGCGCTCAAAGGAATAAAACATGGGGTTTCAGAAGGCCACTGTTTGGGAGGAGTATTTGCTAAAGGCAGTTTTGTTTTTAACTCCAGTGGCTGGTTATTATAAACCCTGAAATGATTCAGCAAGGTGTCCTTGGTGTTAACTTATTTATTTTGAAAGGAAAGCTGAGGCAGGAGAATTGCTTGAACCCGGCAGGCAGAGATTGCAGTGAGCCGAGATGGTGCCACTGCACTCCAGCCTGAGCAACAGAGCGAGACTCCACCTCAAAAAAAAAAAAAAAAAAATGCATTTAAACCTTTCAAAATAAATAAGTAGCTGGGACTACAGGCACCTGTCACCACGCCCGGCTAATTTTTGTATTTTTAGTAGAGACAAGGTTTCACCATATTGGCCAGGCTGGTCTCAAACTCCTGACCTTGTGATCTGCCCGCCTTGGCCTTCCAAAGTGCTGGGATTACAGGTGTGAGCCACTGCACCCAACCCGTTTTTTTACTCTATTATTAAAAATATTTTATCCTTTTGAATTTAGACTTTTGTGACTGGAAGTTTCTTGTTTTGGGGAAATATGGAAGATCATTGCAAGGAACAGAGTAGAAAGGTTTTGTTCATTTTTGACAAGCTCTATAACATAGTGATGAGTATTGAGCAGACCAGCCCATCTTCCTTTCCTGAAGCAATAATCTTCTTGGAAGAGACAAAAGTTGAAAGAGACAAAAGAAGAGACAAGATATGAAAAGTTTCAGAAATCTTTGAAATCTTTGAAAGTCTTTTTGAAAGTCTTCAAAAATCTTTGAAAGTCTTTGGAATAATTAGTTCACTTGAGACCATCAATAAAATGCTTACTTTCATTGGAGACTAGGTATGAATGTTTTACTGTCAGCAGAATTGTTAACTAGAGGGAGTAATACAGAATGTTAAATAAATTTGAAGTCTCCCAAATTAAACCAGAGAGCTGAATTGAAGTCAGTGATCTGGAGTAGCATTCTTATTCTCAGTAGAATATGGCATATTTTCTCTTCCCACTGACTTTGAATGAAGCTTCCACGGAGAAGGTGGTGGAACAGCTTAGTAGTAATACACACTGAATGAACAGTGCAGGAGAGAGAGAATGATGTAGTAACGTATCTTGGGCAGGTATGTGTCTTCTAGGTGTTTGTTTTCTTACCCTCTAACAACAAAAATCTGTATTAAATGTAGCCTTCTGTATATAGCACAGTCAATAAATATCCTCTTTCATTCTCTGGGGGTGAAGCTATGTGTGGAGTATTTTGCAATTGCTGTGGTCATGTATCACTCATGTGCCAAATGAAAGTGGTAATGAATATGGAAGTTATAAAAAATCCACACTATAGTAAGTCGTTATTATTTAACCTAATGCTTCATCTGTTTACAATGAAAGAACGGTAGAATCTCCTCGTTTTTATTTGTTTCCTTTTAGACCTTATCATTACAACTTTTTCAAAGACACCAAGAGTGGAATCCCCTGATTCCTACAACTTATTTGCATCAAATGAGTCACCAAAGAGAAATGTCTGTTGTTTTTGCAGGGAATACAGCATGCATTTTAATCCCCTGTAACGTAGCAGACTGGGAGGGAGTGAGAGGCAGAATGAAATGGGTAAAAAGGAGAAGAGAGAGACATAGAAAATCCATCACTGTAAACTTCTTAGCTGTGTGTGCAAATGTAGAAACTGTTTTATGGATACCACTGAGTGCATTCCACTTCTAATTATTCATTTATATGAAAAAATTCATGCAAATAACAGCATTGATATTAATTAATTGGCATCCACGTGCATTCTTTCAGCAGAGCTACAAGAAAAAGCTGTGAGAATGTTGAGGTGGAGCCATTGATCATGTCTCGTAATAGCACAGAGATCAAGACATACAGACCTGAGTTCAAATCTCTGCTCTTCTGCATACAAGATGTGACTCTCAAAAAATTACTCTCTTTAGGCTTAGTTTTCTCACCTTTTAAAGAGGGATTCATAATTATCCTTATCTCCTAAGGTTGTTAGAAGGAACAATTGAAAGATGCATGTCAGAAATGTTTACTATAGTCAGAAAAACTATTTGAAAAATATTAGCCAGGGCCAGGCGAGGTGGCTCTGGCAGCACTTTGGGAGGCCAAGGCAGGAGGATCACTTGAGGTCAGGAGTTCGAGACCAGCCTGGCCAACATGGTGAAACCCTGTCTCTATTAAAAATACAAAAATTGGCTGAGTGTGGTGGTGCATGCCTGTAGTCTCAGCTCCCTGGGATGCCGAGGTGGGAGAATTGCATGAACCTGGGAGGCGGAGGTTGCAGAGAGCTGAGACTGCACTACTGCACTCCAGCTTGGGCGACAGAGCAAGACTCCATCTAAAAAAAAAAAAAAGGCTTTTGCAGATGCTGCCGCCACCAGGAGCCCTGTACTATCAGCCATGGTCAGTCCCACGGTGTTCTTCGACATCGCCCTCAATGGTGAGCCCTTGGGCTGCATCTCCTTTGAGCTGTTTGCAGACAAGTTTCCAAAGACAGCAGAAAACTTTCATGCTCTGGGCACTGGAGAGAAAGGATTTGGTTGTAAGGGTTCCTGCTGTCACAGAATTATTCCAGGGTTTATGTCAGGGGTGACTTGGCGCTAAGTAAAGGCACTGGTGGCAAGTCCATCTACGGGAGAAATTTGATGGTAAGAACTTCATCCTAGCATATGGGTCCTGGTGACCTTGTCTAGTGTACCGCTGGACCTAACACAACGAAACCCTAGTTTTTCATCTGCACTGCCAAAAGTGAGTGGTTGGATGGCAAGCATGGTCTCTTGGCAAGATGAAAGCAAGGCATGAATATTGTGGAGGCTGAAACTAGGCCTCATAAAACTTTAAAAAATTAGCACCAGGTGGTCCTAGATAGGTCCTAATCTCTGCCCCTCGGAGAGGGTCCCACCCTGGATAGGGGTCCCATCTCCTGCCACCCTGGGGAAACAAACCCCATGGGGTCCCACCCCTGCCAATTCCGGGGTCATCCCACCTGCCTCGAAGCCCCAGAATCACCAACCCAGGAAAGAACCCCATAAGGTCCTTGCTCTAACCAATTAGAATAAGACACCTTGCTCAGGCCATAGGTAGACTCCAATTATTTTGCTCTTAAGCTTTTATTTTGAATTTCAAGGCCATAAGCTGTGTTTGAACTCTGTGCTCGCCTTATGGGCAACAGGCCTGTAATGAAGCAGCCGTGGGTCCCAGGGCCAACTTCTAGAGCTTGGGACTCCTAGCTGGGCCAGTAATAAATAACTCTGCCAGAACTCGCGGTCGGGTGATCCTTCATGCTTACTCCCTGCCTAGAGGGAATCGAGAGCTCCGGTTCTAACATTTGGTGCAAGGCCGGGGAATGGGGACGTCCGAGGACTCCCCGACCCATCCGGGCAGAGACTCCATCTGGCCCGGGCCACTGACTGGGCTGACTGGGACGACCAGGTACTTGCCTCAGTCTGTCTCTTGGCTTGCCAACTCTGAACTCTGGGGAGTACCTGTCTGGAATCTAAGGGGACAGACGTGTCCGGCACCTTCCCACTTACGCCCTCCGGGACGCCCTGGTAGAACTGGGGAGAAGGCCGATGACCCAGCCAGCCTCCAACCTGCAGCGGTCGCCCCTGCTGTCTGAATATTTTGTGATCTTTGTGGCGCTACCTCTCTCCTTTTACTTGTCTGGTCTTTGCTTTGTTGCTTTGCTTTTTGCTATACGTGGACGAAATAGGACAGACATTGATGACCTTTGTTTCTGACTTGACCTACTTCCCTGGATGCATGGTTCGGAGCCCATGGGAACCTCTCTGTAGAAGTCCGTAAGGGATGATGGCAAAAATTCTGCTCGTCCGAATGCATAACCCTCCAAGTTGGGTATTCTGCACGGAGCATTTGACCTCCTCAAATTATCTTGTATATTAAGGTTGTAAAGGAAAGTGATGGACCCTGGGCCACGGACACCTGCATCTCAAGTGGCCTACATAATTACTTTGTGAGGATCTGGTCCGAAACCTCCTTTCGAACCTTCCATCTGCCTTCTATCCTGCCCATCTTTCGCCTTGTCCTTAACCAATCCACCTGCAGCCGTCCTCCCCAGATGAACCTCAGAGGGATCTCCTCCTCTGACCCCTCCATCCTGAAAACTCCTCCTGAGACTCTCTACCTTACGCTAGCTCTTTTCTCGACACTTTGGCTCCCTACCTTTTCTCGACCCTCTCCTCTTTGCGGCGTCTTTGATCTTTGTTCCTCTTCTAGCCTGCACCTGAACTTTACTTCCCTTGATACTCGTTATTTCGATACTCCTTTTGTTCCTTGCTTTGCGGGCGGACTCCGAGGAACCTGGTGATGCAATTTCCACCCGGCGATCCTCCCTCTCCGCACCGTCAATCGCACGGTCCACCACTGGTCCTTCTCTGCCTCTGACCTCTAAGCAACTGGAAAAACCCATAACCCTTCCTTTCCCAAGACCCTCAGGCCCCATCCCCGTTAATAGAACGAGGGCCTCCCTCCGGCGGGAGGAGCAGCGGGCGCTGCCGCAGGGCCTGCAACCGCGGCGGTGGCGGCGGAGCGGCGGGCGCGGGGCGTCCCTGAGACTCTGGCCCTTGGCGGGAGGGCGCAGGCTACCTTGCTGCGAGGCCGGGCGGGCGGCCCGGGGGAGCCTCACTGCGCTGCGCCAGCCGCAGGCCGGGCCGGGTTTTGGTGCCTCGCCTCATGCCAGCCGGACTGCAGTCCGGCTGCAGCCCTGCCTTGTGAGTTCCCTTCCCGTCCCTCCCTCCCCATCCGGCCCCTGGCGCCGAGCCCCGCCGCAGCAGCTACGAGGATTTCCCCTCACCTGCCTGGACTGGGACTCTCCTCACCCACCAGCCCACCTGGACGATTAAGCAAGCAACTCTTGCAGGTCCTCCTGACTACTCACTGGAAGAAACAAGGCAGCGGGTCCTCCTGAGGCCTGAAAATGTGCCAGGCCAGGAGGGCCTCCCAACCCAACTCCCCCCAAATGAAATAGATGAGGGATTTCCCTCACCCGCCTGGACTGGGACTATGAAACGGCACCCAGGTGGTGGGAGAGTTCCCCCAAATTCATCGCCAGGCCTCCCATATGGGTCTCAAAGGGCAGAAAACGCTCCACAAATCTTGGCCAAGGTAAGAACCCCCTGGAGGAAAGGGCTTGTGTCAGCAAGGAACAAGAGGAGTGACGATCGTGAAGGATCGGAAGAGGGATAAGCATTTAACAAAATCCTGGCGCAGCAGTAAAAGAGAAAAGACCAGGAGAGGGGAGAGAAGCCAAGGCCAAAAAGTGGAAAAGACCAGTGTGCCTACTGCAAAGAACCATGGACATCCATCCCACGGTCCCTAACCCCTACAACTTCTACTCCAGCACCTTAAAAACCAGACTACAACTGGTATACAGTATTAAATTTAAAAGATGCTTTCTTCTGTTTACCTCTGGCCCCCAAAGCCAAGAACTCCTGCCTTTGGAGGAAAAGATCCTGAGAGAAGGAATTCCTGGCCAATTGACCTGACCCGGGCTTCCCAAGGATTCAAGAACTCCAACTCTTCAAATGAGACTCTTCATCGAGACTCCGACTCTACTTCCTGACTCCAAAAATCCAGAAGTGATTCTACCCAGTATGTAGATGACCTCCTCTTGGCTGCCCTACAAAGGAAACCTTGTATGCAAGGTACCAGGCATCTACTTCAGGTACTGGGTGAAAAGGATACTGCATCCGCCAAAAGGCATAAATTAACAGGCCAAGGCACATACCTGCATATCCTGAGGAAGGGAAAGGTGGCCTACCTCTGGGCGACAGGGAAACTGTGGCCTACATTCCACCTCCAAATTTTAAATCCCAGAGAGGCATGTGGACCCCTGGGGACTACAGGTTCTGTCACAGGGATACCTTCCTGGTTTTGCTGAACTGGCTGCCTCCTTTGATGAAACATTAGGCTGGACTAAGTGGCCAAAACAGGCAGCTATGGCGGAAGTATTGACTCTAGCTGCAGAACCTGGACAAAAATCCAGCTTACATAATCCATTAAAATATACCTATATACCTTGGTATGACTAGGAAGAAGCAAGAGCTTACAGGGCTATAGGAAAACAAAGATAAGCAAAAAACTAGAAAAAGAAGGAAAAGATAGTCCCTCCCCAAAAAGAGGCCTGGCAATGAGCAATACATGTAACTGAACGAAGCATGTAATGAA